>NC_140778.1:135036595-135581475 GCF_044657685.1 Stegodyphus dumicola
ACTACTAAGGGCATGCTTTTCCCCCCTTTTTGGCTTCACTTGGACTGCTCGCAGGGCATCTCCATGTATTCTAACCTCCTTGTGTGGAACACTTAAAATATTCAGAAAATCCAAATTAAATTTAATGATAGAATTACTGGACTAAATTTGAATTAATTTGGAGCCGAACTTTTGATATAACTTCAATAGTTTTCATTGCAAGGAAAATATTTTGAAGTCCTTCATTTGCATTCACCTCTCACTAGGAGACGGTGTAGACAGCAAGGTACACTGTTTAAAAAAAAAAAAAAAAAAAAAAAAAAAAAAAAAAAAAAAGGGACAGTGCTATATCTCCCGTTCTACTGGGCCGATTGACAAAATTTAAACTGCGATTTTCATGTCTCGAAAGCGCGACTTAGGATATATATTAGATTTATATATAGCACTATTCTAACATAGGTATTTAGACACAAAATCGGACTTTTTCTGAAATAACGTACCAATTTTTTTACATATTTCGATTCTACGACTCAAATTATGCCAGAATACCAAGTTTTGTAAAAATTGTACGAATAGTTTTTAAAATATTAGCTCTCAAAATTTATTTTTTTAATTTCTATTTTAAAATAATTTCTATAGATTTTTCGAAAAAAATTTTGAATTGTAACCTATAAAATTTTTACCATCATCTTAAAGTAGGTGTATTTTTAAGCATATCTGCAAAAAATTAGACTTTTTTATTCAAAATTTTCTAAGATATACACGAATTTACATAATTTCGCGTTTTGAAATTTGGCACCTTTTTTTTTGAGTGATAATAACGCCAAATGTGATCTATGGATTTTTGTTACTCTGAATTGCCACAGCTATTTTTAACCTTAAACTTCAAGTAACATTTTACGAAGAATTAATTATATGACATTTTTTCCATCAATGATGCGTAATAAATATTTATTAATACTAGTATATGAAAGGCTATTTTTTAAATTATAGATGATATTATTCAACTTTTTAACTATTTTTTTTTAAAATTTCTCTCGTATCTTTTCTTTTTTTAAAAAATTTAAGAGTAAGTTTTTGTAAGAGTAAATTTTTACCTTCGGCGTTTTATCGTCTGCTACTTTACTTCGTTTAAATCGAATTGTCTAAAACTGAGAATTTTCGTTTGATATTTATTTGAATTTTATGACATTAACTGCATAATTTATTTCTAAACAAACTGTTGCTTTTAAAGTGGCTGAAAGAGCGGGTGATACTATTATCCATAGTTTTAAAGCACAATATATTTTTATAGAAACATAATATTTAGAATAATCATTTTTTATAAAAGTCAAATTATGATATAAACATACAACCCTCTAGAGACTGAATTAATGGAAGTTCAATGGTTATGTAGAAATGATCTGCAGCTACTTAATGGCTGGAAAAGTCAGCAGATTCTATGGACAAGTAAGAATAATTATATAAACGACACCAACATTCTGGATTCAATAAACAACGAGGATACGATGTTTACTAAATGAATTTAAGAAGTTTTAAAACACAAAAAATCAACTCATTTTTTTTTCCTAAAATGTATTTTTGTGCGTAGCGTATTTTCATTATATCTTTAAAATTCAAATTTAGAATGTAATTGTCAAGAACTGAATCCTAATCATCAGTAATATAATAAGTAATTATTACGGTTATTAATAAATCCTTCTTATAAAGCAATTGCAAATATTTCAAAAAACTTTGTGTCTGAATGCAAACATTTTTCTATGCAAATATTTTTAATTTTATATTAATCAAGATTGCACACCATATTACTTATTTCCACTTCAATTCTTACCGTCAGTTCTAGTAGAATTTACAAATCAATTATATTTAATTAAGGATTGAATTGGATTATTTAATTATGGCAAAGCACACGAGGGCTATCTGCCTAAAGGGAGGGATGCCTTCGTGGAGGACTTTCTAAGGGAAACTAGCTCGTATACACGTTACACATGGGGAAAACCACGAAACCGCACATGCGGCCAGCCCGTTCGCGGGATTCGAGCCTCGGACTGAACTACCAGTGTTCAGCGTCTTTACCGCTCGGCCGTTGGTGGGCTATTTAATTAAGAAATGACCATCTAAGTTAAGAAACAGCGTACCGTAACAACATTTCAATTATTGGCGCCGTATCTTTCATGTTACTCCCGATTGGTTAGCTACATGATTTTTAATGAGTATTCGGATTTTACTAGTAACTTCACTTAGAAATCGCGCTTAAACTAGGTTAGTTGGTTATTTGAACATAGAAAGAACATGGGAGCTATTTGATTAAGATGCTTTCATAGAGAATCTTTGTAAAGAGAACCTAAAAACTACGAAAACCAACCATGCAGCCTGGGTTAGACTGAGCAGCAAACAATTAGTATTTAACAATCTTTTTTTTTTTTTTTTTCAAATGCTAGGCAACTGATGAGGCTCCAATTAAATCTCCAATTTAATATTTTATTTGTAAATATTTAAAATATTGTTGTATTCTTAGACACAAAAAGCAGAATTTAAGTTTTGTTAACTCGTTAGTAAACTACCAAGTCGTAGTGCAAATGAATATTCAATTTCTTTGGCAATAATTGTATTCACTTAATATTCTTGGAATATGAGCTAAAGAAGGAACGTTCTCGGAAGATTAAAGAAGTGTTTAAATCCAGTGATATTAGGTATGTCTTACAAGCTCAGGATCAAAACGATTCTGCAATTGCCCGAGTAGTTGACTTGTAAATGGATGTGAATTAAGCAGATGACTTTTAATCTTACGTTATTCAGCCAGAAAACGTATTCCAAATGTTTTGTATTGCATGACAATGCATCTTTTCATTATTCAATAACCAGTCGGAGAACCGCTTGTGTTCCGAAAATAAGTATGTGTACTCAATCGTCCTGCATGTTCTTCAAATTTGTCTTCTTGTGATTTTTTCTTTCCCAAAAACTAAAGTTGCCTCTCAAAGGAAAGTTTTTTGACATTGAAGAGACAAAATTAATATGACATCTACTTTTAGAGGCATGTCAAAAACAGATCTCTACAAACCTTCTCTTCCATTACATGTTGTGCAGTCAGACAAAAAGTTACATCAGCGTAAATTCTATAATCTATTTTTATTACACTCTGATTACTTTATTAACATACAGTGAATATATACTAAATCTTTTACTTTAGCTTAAGTAATTCGGAAATTTTGACGGAATTGTTGTCGGAACTAGGACTTAGAAGATAAGTCAAATTAAATATTTCGATAACCCAATAAATTAAGGTTCGAAATTTCAATATTTTATTTTCGGAGGGAGGGGAAATGTTTTCAGTTTTGGTCCATTATACTAAGTATATTTCCTTCGATTTTTTATTTTTCCATAAAAGCGAAAATTTTACGCATGGTATACATATAATGCATAGCTTCAAATTAAAATTTAATAATATACAGAGTGGTTATAATTAAAGTTCCACATTGAAACGGTCATAAAAGGAAAACTATTGGATCAAATGTTAACAAACTTGGTAATCGTGTAAAGGAGGTCATCGGAATTTATTTTATGCAAAAACAAGAAAGTTCGAAACCTCACCACCAGGGGGGAAATGGCGCGTTATGCAATATTGTTAAAGGAAATATGGGTCGGAATCTAACTTAACCTTTTGTTAAACGGGTTTAATATGTTGTATACCCTTAAGAAACTTTGAAGTAGGCAAATTACCATTTAAAGACGTTAAATTCGATAAATGTCGAGTGCGCCATCCCTGTAAGTGAGAATTTCGTCCGTGAAAACCACGAATTAGCGATTAGAAAATGTGAGATCGCAAATCACTCTCACAAGTGCGTACAATCTGGAAATCGCTTTCTTACAGATCGCTAATTTGTAGTTTTTTAAGCCTGAATTCGGCACTAAAACATGAAGATACTGATTCAAAACGCTTTTAATCTATTTGGGCCAAAGAAATCTCTCATGTTATCTATCTAGTTCCATTGCATTCTCCTACTGCATTTGATTGCATAACAGTCATTTCACACCGTTTACTGTTGAGTGACAGCTAGTTTTATAACTGAACGATTTTTTTCTGAAGAGCAGTCGACAGCTGGACTACTGCGATTGCAGCTCACTTAGAGCCAATATTAAAATGTTTCGTGATACATGAACTGCAGTAACGTGGCATTTTAGATACTACGATTTTTATGCAGGGCTGGGCACCACCTCAAGAGTGTCGCACAGTTAATTAGGCAACATTTCACGAATGAACGTCTTATAGGCCAACACTTCCCCTCTTCCTAACAGACCTCAACCTCTGTGACTTTTGTCTATGAGGTTATCTCAAAAGCACTGTTTATGGTGATAATCTAAACAATTTGGCAGAAATGAAAAATGTGATACACTGATAACATTCCTCCTGATATGCTATGTGTAACGTGTATAAGAGCCAGTTTCCCTTAAAAAGTCCTCCACGAAGGCATCCCTCCCTTAAGGCAGATAGCCCTCGAGTGCTTTGCCGTAATCTAATAAACCAAACCAAAACCAAATGTTGTGAAACTGATTAGCTGTATCTAACAAATATTAAAAACAAATCTCTTCATTTTGATGTACGAGACACAGATGGCGTTGGCTGTCATAGAAGTAGGAAGAAAAAAAGGGTTTTTCCCTTTCGACCTCGTGACGTGAACTGATGAAGTGTGTAATAACTTTCGGGGCCAGAAAAATTTCCCGACAATTGTTAAAAAATGTATATATTTTATAGTATAGAAAGAATATAATTAGATAAATCAACATATTAGAGTTTTTATTACAGATTCAACATCACACTACCCAGGTAAGTGAGCAAGTTTTGTCTTTAGTTTTTCTGGATTGCTCGGTATCTGGGATGAGTGAAGGAAGTATTTTTATTTTAATGATATTTAATGATAAGCTATGTTTTAGTAATAACAAAAAGTGGCGTCCCGTGACAGGACTCTTAAGAAATAAACTTAAAAAAAAATATTTTAATGGTTATAGATAGTTTTTGATGTATTAAAGTATAATTAAGTTTAAATTCGAAACTATTTTTTGTAAAGCAGTTTGTTTTATTTTGAAAGTTAACTATGGAAGCTTTAAAGGCTCTGAAACTTAAACGGGCAGGTTTACGCACTTCTTTTGCAAAAACTGCTAATATTTTAAAAACGGAATTAGTAAAAGAAGATTTTTCTGTAGATTTAGTACGAGATAAACTTACTAAACTACAAAATGTATATTCAGATATAAAAAATGTAGATGATAAAATTCTTGATTTGTTAGCTGAAGACGGGAAAACTTTAGAGGATGATGTTACTAAAGAAATCGAAAGTCGCGAGGTGTATTCTGATGATTTCATAACAGTAACTCGGCAAATTAATGAAAAATTGCAATTTTCAGATGAAATCAATTTAGAAACAAGACCAAATGATGGTGCTGGTATTTGTTGTAGTAAGATTAAACAGTATAGACTTCCGAAAATCGAACTTAAGAAGTTTGATGGGGAATTGATAAATTGGTTACCGTTTTGGTCGCAGTTTGAGAAAATTCACACTGACCCTGATTTATATGAAAGTGACAAATTTTCCTATTTGATTCAGTGTATGAAGCCCGGATCACGTGCTAAAGAATTCATTGAAAGCTATCCGGTGACTTCGGAAAATTATGATAAAGCTGTTTTAGCTTTGAAGGAACGTTTTGGGAAACCTGAATTATTAGTAGAAGTGTATGTTAGGGAACTAATTAAATTAATTGTTTCTAATGTGAAGGCAGATCAAAAGGATAAATTACCTCTTGATAAACTGTATGATAAAATTGAAGCTCAGTTGAGAGCCTTAGAGTCTTTAGGTCTTAAATCGAGCGAAAACACATCGTGGTTATTTCCGATGGTGGAATCGTGTCTCACAGAGGATGTTTTAAAGGCGTGGCAAAGGAGTTCGCTCTTTAACCAGCCTGAAGGAACTGATCTTTCTCGCCTTACCAACTTAATGAAATTTTTAAAGTCTGAAGTGGAGGGTGAGGAGAGATTAAAATTGGCGCGTAATGGACTCGATGGTGTTAGTCGTAAAGAAGGATATCATGATAAAGCAAAGAGGGAAACAAAAGGTAAATTTAAATTTAAGAAAGAGGGAAATGTTTCCACTGCCACAGGTTTTCTTACAACCAGAGAACATGTATGTATTTTTTGTGGTAAAATGCATGATAGTAAAAATTGTTACGATGCGCGTTCATTATCTCTTAATGAAAGGATTTCTAAAGTTAAGGAAAAAAATGCTGTTTAAAATGCTTGGAACCAAATCATATGGCAAAGTTCTGTAAACAGTTTGTTAGGTGTTTTGCTTGTGGTAAATCACACTTAGTTATTTTATGTCCGGACATTAATAATGAAACTGAACTTCCTACAGAAAAATCAGAAATAGACAACATACATACGGCTACAGCCAGGCAAACTTGTACCGCTGACGTAGCTTTAATGACTTTACGCGTAAGAGTAGCTGGTGTCAAAAAGCATAAAGATGTTAGAGTACTCTTAGATTGTGGTTCCCAGAAATCGTATATTTTGAAATCATTAGCCACTGAATTGGGGTTACCAATTATTTCCAAAGAAAATGTTGCTCTTACTTTATTTGGAGGTGCCAGAACAGAGGCAAAGATGCATAACAAATATTTGGTAAAATTATGTTCAGCCAGTCCGCGTAAGTATTCAGATCTAGAATTTGAATTTTTAGATCAAGACATAATATGTGGGGATATACCTCGGGTACCCAAGGGTCCGATATTAAAAGAATTAAAATGAAACAACATTTGGTTGTCGGATCTGGAAACAGATTGTCCAAAAATAGAAATGCTCATTGGTAGTGATATTTATGGAAAAATTCTCACGGGATCAGTAAAACAATTAAAAGGAGGACTAACAGCAGTTTGTACAAAACTTGGTTGGACAGTTTGTGGTGTATCGGAGGAATTTGTTAATCACAAAGATAAAGATGCTTCCATTTTGTGTGCAAGTTTAGTGGGTCACGACTTTAAAATCTCCGATCTATGGAGTTTAGAAACGATCGGAATATTAGATGCTCACCAGAATTCAACTAACGCTGCTGAGGAAGAAATTGCCCACGAACAATTTTTAAACTCTCTTTCCAGAAACGAAGATGGTCGTTATTGTGTCGGATTACCTTGGTTAGTATATAACGCAGAATTGCCATCAAATCGTCATGTAGCAGAAAAAAGATTGTTCAGTGTCACCCGAAAACTCAAGTCTTTACATAAATATGAAGAATATGATAGAATTTTTAATGAATGGATGGAGGAGGGTGTAATTGAAATAGTACCAGACAATGAACTGAATTATAAAGGGCACTACTTACCGCATCACCCAGTATTTAAACCAGACAGTGTCTCAACTAAGATAAGACCTGTTTTTGACGCATCATGTAAAGTTAATAGATCGCCCTCCCTTAATGATTATTTAGTAAAAGGACCAAATTTAATAGAAGAAATCCCTTCAATTTTGTTAAGATTTAGAGAAAAATGCATTGGCGTAACCTCTGATATCCGGCGTGCATTTTTACAGATTGAATTACGGAAAGAAGATAGGGACTTTTTAAGATTTTTATGGTGGGAGAAAGATAATGTACTGAAGGTTTTCCGCCATACGAGGGTAGTTTTTGGAGTAAAGTCTAGCCCTTTTCTATTAGGAGCGGTTATTTCAGTTCATTTGGCACAAGTACCAAAGGAACAAAGTTCTATTGCTCAGAAATTAAATAAATCCTTTTATATTGATAATTGTGTGACTTCTGTTGATAACGAAAAGGAGCTTGTGAATTTTGTGAAATCTTCTACTGAAATATTAGCTGAAGCAAAAATGGACTTACGTATGTGGACCTATGGCCCAGTAGAAAAAGATGTGGAACTAACCCAAAGTACTTTGTGCACTGAGTCCACAATGGAGAATTCTGTACCAGTTTTAGGAATTATGTGGGACAGAATAGAAGATAACCTTTATATTGAAATTAAGACTGTATTGGTTTCGGATAATTTGTCTAAAAGAGAGGTTTTGTCAGTAACGCAGACAATGTTTGATCCTTTGGGTTTCTTGACACCTGTTTTATTGCCTGCAAAGTTACTGCTACAGGAAATTTGGGCGATAAAAGCAGACTGGGATACTCCATTACCAGATAGTATCAAAAGTAAATTTTCGAGGTGGTATAATAAATTACAAATTTTGAATAAGTTGAGAATACCGCGACGTATAGGTTTTGGAGATAGAAGTTCCTGGACACTTCATGTATTTTGTGATGCTAGCCAGCATGCTTATGCCACGGTAATATTTTTGAGATGCGAAACTAAAGAAAAAACATTAGTCAGTTTTGTAATGGCTAAGTCAAGAGTCGCACCCTTAAAAGAACTTACTATTTCCCGTCTAGAACTTATGGCCTGTCTTTTGGGCGTGCGTCTTTCCAAATATGTGACAGAAGCTCTTACATTGGATGACATCCCGAAATATTTTTGGACCGATTCCACCACGGCCATATCTTGGATTCAAAGAAATGATGCGTGGGGGACTTTTGTGGGCAATCGCGTGAAGGAAATTTGCGTTTTCACTAAAGCAAATCAGTGGTCATATGTACAGGGTCATTCTAACCCAGCTGATTTACCTTCTCGTGGTTGTTCCCCTCTTCAGTTTTTCGAATTAAATTGGTGGACAGGGCCTGTTTGGCTCAAAGACCCTAGAGATAGCTGGCCAAAATTAGAGGTTAAGCCAAATGAAACTTTAGTTTTTTCAGAGCGCAGGAAAGGCATAAATTTAAATGTAAATCTTAGTATAACTACAAAAGCGGATAAAGTTAAGTGGTGTGAGAAGTTCTCTAAATTTTCAAAAATGTTAAGAGTTTTAGGTTGGATAAAGAGATTTATCAAAAATTGTCAAAAGAAAATTGTAAATAAAGAGCCTTTTCTGTCTGCTTCCGAGATAAAGGAATCTAAAATTATACTTCTTTCACTTGTTCAGGGGGAGAGTTTTCCAGAGACTGGAGACTCCATCAATGGTCTTTTGACCGTACGAGATCAGAGTGGCTTAAGAAGAGTAAAAACAAAAATCACCGAACGAGATGATTCTTATGCATTCCGGTACCCGATTTTATTACCTTCTAAGCATTATATTGTTGACTGTTTAATTAGAGATTACCATTTAAAGCATTCTCATGCCGGCGAACAAGCATTAACTGTTATAATTAGAGAAGAATTCTGGATCATTGGTGCAAGACGCCGAATTAGATCGGTGGTGAAACAGTGCGTCCGTTGTAAACGATTTTCAGCAAAACCTCCAACTACTGCACCCATTCAATTACCATTAGACAGAGTTCGAGATGCGTTCGCATTTGAAGTTACCGGCATAGATTTATGTGGCCCTCTGATTCTCAAAAATAAAAACAAAACCTGGGTAGTACTGTTTACGTGTGCTGTATATAGATGTGTACATTCGGAACTAGTGACATCCGTAAGTACCGAATGCTTCATTCAAGCGTTTCGTCGGTTCATAGCCAGAAGAGGTCGGCCATCTACAGTTTATTCAGACAACGGCACAGATTTCGTCGGTACATCTGCATTGCTGAAAAAGGTTGACTGGGTAAAGGTAATTGCTCAGGAAACTTTGCATCCCATCACTTGGAAGTTCATTCCGCCCACTGCTGCTTGGTGGGGCGGATGGTGGGAGCGTCTAATCCGCACAGCCAAGAATTTGATTGTGAGAGTCTTAGGACAAGCTGCAGTCAATTACGAAGAGTTACTCACCGTCATCTGTGATGTGGAAGCCGTAATAAACTGTCGACCACTAACTTATGTGTCAAATGACTCTGAGGACCTTCTACCATTAACGCCTTCCATGTTCTTACAGGACATTAAGGTTACAGCAGATTTGGATGCTTTAGATCGAAATAAACTCTTGGCTCGTCAGCGTTTCTGCCAGGAAGTTCGAGAACAATTTCGTAGCCGTTTCCGCAAGGAGTACCTTGGACAGTTAGTACAAAAGCATGGACAGACGGACTGTGAATTAAAAGTTGGAGACATCGTGCTAATAGGTTGTGAGAACCTTAAAAGAGCGAACTGGCCAATTGCTCGTGTCCAAGAACTTTGTACAAGCAGAGATGGACGTGTAAGAGTTGTAAAAGTGAAAACTAGAAACGGCATACTGATTCGTCCTGTACGTAAACTGTACCCTCTAGAAGTGTGTTCCTGTACTAAGGATACCATTATTTGATTTTTGATTTTCCTTCTGAAAATCAAAAAGGTGGGAGTGTTGTGAAACTGATTAGCTGTACCTAACAAATATTAAAAACAAATCTCTTCATTTTGATGTACGAGACACAGATGGCGTTGGCTGTCATAGAAGTAGGAAGAAAAAAGGGTTTTTCCCTTTCGACCTCGTGACGTGAACTGATGAAGTGTGTAATAACTTTCGGGGCCAGAAAAATTTCCCGACAATTGTTAAAAAATGTATATATTTTGTAGTATAGAAAGAATATAATTAGATAAATCAACATATTAGAGTTTTTATTACAGATTCAACATCACACTACCCAGGTAAGTGAGCAAGTTTTGTCTTTAGTTTTTCTGGATTGCTCGGTATCTGGGATGAGTGAAGGAAGTATTTTTATTTTAATGATATTTAATGATAAGACTATGTTTTAGTAATAACACCAAACCTGATATGCTAAGAGCTGCTGTTGAGAGTAACATGATTTAACTTGCTTTCGGAAAATGCTGGACGCTACATTGAACATGCTTTGTAACACGTTTCGGAAAATATTAAACACATTTTAAACAGATGTTTTCGTGTCTTATTTCATTTAACAATATTGTATACAGCGCCATTTTTCTCCTGGTGAGTTTTTGAACTCTTTTTTTTCCGCCGAAAATAAATTCCCATAACCTCCTTTACACGATTCCCAAGTTCGATAACATTTGGTCCGGTAGTTTTCCTTTTATGACCATTTCAAATTGAAACTTTAATTATAACCACCATGAAATTAAACTTTAAAAGTTTGACAGTTTGGTTCAAGTCCCAGCTTTAAAAAATATATATAAATATAATCTTTTATATTAATCCTCTTAGAAAGAATGTTTTAAGAAGCTAATTTTTCTCTCGCGTTATAGACTGTATAAAAAAAACATGATCTTTAGTATGATTTAGATTGTTTCAGCCGATATAAGAATCGGGTTACTCTGTGGTTCGGAATAAACCCTGCTGGACTGTTTTATTTCTTTGTCATTTAGCAAAAATCTTTTAATTAAAATATTTATCCTTTGGACTTCGCTTTAAACTTTATTTATAGCTAAAATGACTAGAAAATGAAAAGCTGTCTTTAGCTGAAACGCAATTCATATAACTGATATTTTAAAAAATTGACAAGAATGCAAAATGTATGGAAGTCTAGCAGTCGAAAAATCTTAATTTTCTTGTGTGAGCACTGAAAATAACTATAGAAGGAAAGAAGAAAATTAGGGAGAAAAGTAATCAAAAATTTGCAGGGAAATTTGGCTGTCAGACATACCAAGATGTTCAAAAAATTGGACGCTTTGGAATATACTTTCAGGATACTTCAAAGAATTTAGGTGTTCAAAGAGAAAACACTTGGACGTGTACACCAGCAAATACCATCAACTGAGCTTGTGTTAACAGAAAAGACAAAACGATATCATTGCAGATTAAAGTGAACAGCGACTGGTTTTAGACTATATGGTTGTGTAAATTACGTTATAGAACATCATATCGTATCATAAATGGTGAATCCCATGATTTTCTCAGTCGAATTATTTGAAGATTCAGGAGTTTATCCAGTGATGTATGTGGATGTCACCTAAAGATGTTTTTTTCCCTTCCTGATGAAACAGCGGCCGAGCGGTAAAGTCGCTGAACACTGGTAGTTCAGTCCGAGGTTCGAATCCCGCGAACGGGCTGGCTGCATGGGCGTTTTCGTGGTTTTCCCCGTGTGTAACGTGTATGCGAGCCAGTTTCCCTTAGAAAGTCCTCCAGAAATGCATCCATCCCCTTAGGCAGATAGCCGTAGTGTGCTTTGTTATAATAAAATAAACCAAAACCTTTTGATGAAACCAGTCTTTCCTTTCATCTCATACCTTCAAAATGTTTAGCCTCTAAAGACTGGTAAAGGCTCTGACGAAATACTTCGTGAAGAACTTTCTAAGGGAAACCAGCTGTCATACGCGGTACACATGAGAAAATCCACGAAAACGCCCATGCAACCAGCCCGTTTACCGAGGTTCGAACCCCGGAGTGAACTACTAGTGTTCAGCAACTTTACCGCTCGGCCGTTTGTGGGCCTTTATGAAATGGAAGGCGATAACTTTATTTAAAATGATTGTCAGAAATACCAAAATGTTTCGAAAAGTTGGATACTTTTCAATATACTTTCAGAATGCTTAAAGAAAAAGAGAAAAAAAATAAGTTTTTTCGTAAAATATAGTATTCTTATTTTTTTTAATTTAAAACTTTTCAATCTTATGATATTTGATTCTTGCGATTTCAAAAATAAAATATTTGACTAAAATATGAATAACATTTTAAGAAACCAAATGTAGGATAAAATTGTGTAAAGCAATGGGCACAATGATAAAACTGTTTAAAGCAATGTATGCAAGTCATCCTAAGTTAAAATATCAGTTATACATCTCTCTTATTTATATATATTTTTTTCTGAACGGAATATTGAAAGGCGTGTAAAACTGTACTTTACTGTATTTTCTCTTTTAATATAGTATGCAGTTTTCAAACGCATCGTAGTCTGGGTTACAAAGTATTCTTCCGAAAGAAACGCAGTTCAAATAAATAAAATCAAATTCTGGAAAATTGATATTAATAAATATATTTAAAATGCTCAGTTCGAAGGAATAAATAGAAAATTTTAAAACAATTATCTGAAGAGACAATGCAACACAAACAATTAAAATAAAAGTATAAAAATTTAAAAATGACCTAAAATAATAACTATGACGAAAAATATATATAAAGAAAACTATTTCAAAAAAAAATAATAAATAAATAAATAAATAAACGCTGCACCTTTATTTACGCAGTTCGAATAGGTAAATAGAAATTTTTAAAACAGTTATTCGAAAAAAAAAAAAAAAAACGGGCAACTTAAACAATTAAAATGAAATTCGAAAAAGAAAAAATTACTTAAAATAATAAGTTATAATTAAAAATATAATATAAAGAATATTATTTGGAAAAAAGGAACGATGGTGACTTTTTTTCCTCTCACGGGAAAGGAAACTAGGTTGCCATATATTAAGAAGTTCGCCAAGTAAAGTATTCTTGGCGCAAACTGACAAAAAAGTGCCAACATAAATTTATGAATTTCTCCGTAAATTTCGCTCCAAATTTTACAAAATTTCATATTTAGGCGTAATTTGAGTCGTAGAATTGAAATATGTAAAAAAATTGGTATGTTATTTCAGAAAAAGTCCGATTTTGTGTCAAAATACCTATGTTAGAATAGTGCTATATATAAATCTAATATATATCCTAAGTCGCGCTTTCGAGACATGTAGAACGCAATTTGAATTTTGTCAATCGGCCCAGTAGATCGAGAGATATAAGACTGTCCCATTTTTTTTTTTTTTTTTGAGCAGTGTACCTCGTCCGAGGGCCCTACCCTTTATCGAACAAAATTGGAATTTTCCTAATATATATGCAAGAAAATAGCTGTAATTATTTATGAACAATTTTGAATAAAGTTAGGAGAAATATAATCTATTAAGATTAAAAATATTATGCCAAAAAATAAGCGGGTTGATAACAATGTTTTTGAGGGGGGCGAAGAGATTCAATAGACAGGAACAAAATAAGCATTCATCTGCTAGCATCATGAATTCTTTAACGAACGATCTCGTTTTAGCATGCATCAACTACTTGAATATTTCTTTGCGGGAGAAGAATCGTAAAGAGATGTTCCTGCGTTTTGTCCGTTTGTACATATTTATTAAGTATAACCTCTCAGGAAGTCACGAAGTAGCTTGTCATTAGAAAAATATCAACTGTAAAATGTTTCATGTATCAGATGTCTCAAAATGAAAAGAGTACAGGAAGATATCTATAATTATTTATTTTATAAAATTACATAGTATTTCAAAATTGGATTCAAAGAATTTCTGACGAGAAATGCAAAGAGTGCTATAATTGCTTATCTGTTTGCTATGCATGGTGTTAACTGAATGAACCTTATAAGAAATAGACCAATCCAAATGGGTTTTCTCCCTTGCCCTGGCGCATTGCCGGCTGTCACCTTGACCATATCCGGAGGAGTAGGGACGACTTGCAGAAACTTAACAATAGTTGGCTATTGCAGCACGCATAATTTTCAAGAAAAAGCTAGTGATAGAGCCTCATTTTACAAATTAGACTTTTTAGATATTTGAAACAGTGACTGATTTTTAAAAAGTTAGCATGTTTATCAAGCATAATTAATATTCTAAGTAATTATAAAGCTGTTGCATGCTTTCAGGTCTTGATTTATTTCAATAATATTTCATAATACATCATAGTGATAAATACTTTTAACACTTTAATAATTTTTACGCATTTATTCTAATGTTAAAAATTGTATTTAACTGTAATAATTAAGTGTGCTAGTATTTTAGAGTGATTATTTTTAAAAATTTATTTCTAGTTCTGCATAAGTTTTCTTATTTATTGGGAATTTATTTTATTAGCACAAAGGGGTGGCAGCTCAGAAAAAGTTATTAGTTTCGAAACGGCATTTTGCTTTGTTTCACTAAGCAAAGTTCCACTTTGCAAACTGTTGCCACCAAATATTATCACTCTGTATTATATCTAAAGAAATTAAATAATGAAGAACCTGCATCAATGCATGTATATACTCTGGAAAATTGGATTCAAAGAATACTCTGGAAAAAAAAAAAAAAAAAAAAAAAAAAAAAAAAAAAACGGGATTATTTAGAGCATCAAATTTTGAATAACAATCCTGCACCCGAACATTGGCACATGGACGGGCTAATTTCGAATTTGTTTTAATCCACTGCATATTTTGTAACTCTGACGAAGTTTTGATTAACAAACTCAACGAGTTCAAAGCAAGCAATGGCGACCCTGTACATAAAATAACATTTTTATCTCCAGCGCGGAAATTCTAAAGACATGCCATTTTCTCTTGAATCGAATTTTATGTGGTGTACTCGCCAAGAATATGATATTTAATAAAAAATGGTAGCACACAAAACGTTACAAAAAACGTTCCTTTGGGCGTAATATAAAATCAAATCTGAGAGCTTCCAGAGTAATCTTTTTTTCCCTCATTACACTCAGAAAACTTTATGCTCCGAATTTTATGAATTACTAAAATAAATAATCATCTTGTAATCTTAATAATTAATGATCATATAATTAAATAAAGGATCGTCTTGTTGTGTTATAATAATTTAAAAAACTACTGCCTGAAAATGCTCTTAAAATCAAAGAAAATTAACAGATCTTGTTTAATTTTACCTTATTTGTTTCAAAGCATTATGTGCTATCAATATTAATTAATTTATTATTTACTTTATTTGTACACAGAAATAAGTTCATAAGTTTTGCGTTTAGAATTTTTACCGTTTTACTACAGTAAAATAATTTGTACAAGTATTAGGGTTGAAAAAAAAACGCGAAAAACGCAGTAAAAAGTGCTTTTATGAGCTATTTTAAATCTTATTTGCAAAAACTGTAACTTTCATAATTTCATCACTTATACAACGTATCACATTTAATAACTGAAAACAGTTATGTGACACAAACGCCATAGGTTTTCGTGTTAAAGTAAACCAGATCGACCCTACTCTTTCTTGCGGACATGTGGGTGACGCAGGCTCCGCCCACTGGGTTAGTCTATCTCTAGCCATGTCTCTATAAGGTCCATGGTTAACTGCTGCTGACATTCCTCGATCTCAGCTTTCCTTGTATCTCGCTCTGAAAAGGTTAGATTCTCGTTGAACCTTGCGTTCTGAGATCTGTAAAAAGGCCTTGTGTGGGATTCAAGTGTACCATTATTTTTCAGAGTCACTCGACTGTATTTGTACAGACGCAGTTACGTAGGCCGTCTGATCGTTCGCTGAAATAATTTGTGCATTTATTTATTTTATAAAATTACATAGTATTTCAAAATTGGATTCAAAGAATTTCTGACGAGAAATGCAAAGAGTGCTATAATTGCTTATCTGTTTGCTATGCATGGTGTTAGCTGAATGAACCTTATAAGAAATAGACCAATCCAAATGGGTTTTCTCCCTTGCCCTGGCGCATTGCCGGCTGTCACCTTGACCATATCCGGAGGAGTAGGGACGACTTGCAGAAACTTAACAATAGTTGGCTATTGCAGCACGCATAATTTTCAAGAAAAAGCTAGTGATAGAGCCTCATTTTACAAATTAGACTTTTTAGATATTTGAAACAGTGACTGATTTTTAAAAAGTTAGCATGTTTATCAAGCATAATTAATATTCTAAGTAATTATAAAGCTGTTGCATGCTTTCAGGTCTTGATTTATTTCAATAATATTTCATAATACACCATAGTGATAAATACTTTTAACACTTCAATAATTTTTACGCATTTATTCTAATGTTAAAAATTTTATTTAACTGTAATAATTAAGTGTGCTAGTATTTTAGAGTGATTATTTTTTAAAATTTATTTCTAGTTCTGCATAAGTTTTCTTATTTATTGGGAATTTATTTTATTAGCACAAAGGGGTGGCAGCTCAGAAAAAGTTATTAGTTTCGAAACGGCATTTTGCTTTGTTTCACTAAGCAAAGTTCCACTTTGCAAACTGTTGCCACCAAATATTATCACTCTGTATTATATCTAAAGAAATTAAATAATGAAGAATCTGCATCAATGCATGTATATTTCTCTCACACTCTGAAAAAAAAAAAAAAAAAAAAAAAAAAAGGGGGGGGGATTTAGAGCATCAAATTTTGAATAATGATTGAATTTGAATATTTTGAATATGAATTTGAATAATGAACCACAAGGTGATAACATAATCCGCACCCGAACATGGGCACACGGACGGCCTAATTTCGAATTTGTTTTAATCCACTGCATATTTTGTAACTCTGACGAAGTTTTGATTAACAAACTCAACGAGTTCAAAGCAGAATTTTATGTGGTGTACTCGCGAAGAATATGATATTTAATAAAAAATGGTAGCACACAAAACGTTACAAAAAACATTCCTTTGGGCGTAATATAAAATCAAATCTGAGAGCTTCCAGAGTAATCTTTTTTCCCTCATTACACTCAGAAAACTTTATGCTCCGAATTTTATGAATTACTAAAATAAATAATCATCTTGTAATGTTAATAATTAATGATCATATAATTAAATAAAGGATCGTCTTGTTGTGTTATAATAATTTAAAAAACTACTGCCTGAAAATGCTCTTAAAATCAAAGAAAATTAACAGATCTTGTTTAATTTTACCTTATTTGTTTCAAAGCATTATGTGCTATCAATATTAATTAATTTATTATTTACTTTATTTGTACACAGAAATAAGTTCATAAGTTTTGAGTTTAGAATTTTTACCGTTTTACTACAGTAAAATAATTTGTACAAGAATTAGGGTTGAAAAAAACGCGAAAAACGCAGTTAAAAGTGCTTTTATGAGCTATTTTAAATCTTATTTGCAAAAACTGTAACTTTCATAATTTCATCACTTATACAACGTATCACATTTAATAACTGAAAACAGTTATGTGACACAAACGCCATAGGTTTTCGTGTTAAAGTAAACCAGATCGAACCTACTCTTTCTTGCGGACATGTGGGTGACGCAGGCTCCGCCCACTGGGTTAGTCTATCTCTAGCCATGTCTCTATAAGGTCCATGGTCATGCTCACTTTTGGTTTGGATTTGCTTCGAGCTGGTTGTCTTTCACGCATCCGGATTCTTGGTAAGCATTTTCAAGCTTTGTTCTTAGCGATTGTTTTCTTTTGATGAAAAATGCCTTGCTTCGAGTTACGTTAAGGATCTCGTAAAGTTTAGGTTTTGTTATGGATTTAGATTTTCTTAGGAATAGGGATTTAATTCATGATATTATTGATAATGGCACTCCGGAGGATAAGTATAAGTTATGGATTAACTTAAATACGAATCGTAATCAAATTCTAAATGGAAAGGTTACTGTTGCTCCTGATATTCTTGATGAAATTTGTAAACTCACTGAAGTCCTTAACTTAGGCATGAAAATGTTCAAAAACGTTGATGAACTTAATGAAAATTTTCCCATTGATAATGAATCTTCTGTTAGTAAGCCTAGTACTAGTAAACCAACTGATTCTCAAAATATGCAAAGCATAATAATACCTCCCGATAATATTCAGAAGGCTACTGCTGATAAACAGAAAGAGGAATGGATCTATCCCAAAAAAACCCACAAACGCAATCTTAGCGAAGATAGCAATCATTCAACCACATCTGTTAAAAATAAATATTCCGCTCTCCCTAACGAAGACGATATAGATGTTCAAGTCATCAGTTCTCAGAATTCTCAAGATAGCGAAGGATTCGTTAAACCCAGAAAAACCGCTAATAGAATACCTCCTATAATCATTTCGGACGTAAACGATTGGAAAAAACTCCGCGATGAAATTAAGAAACTAACTTCCCAAATGGAATGCAACTTTAAAGGCACTGATATACACATCAAAGTTAAAAGTTCAGATGATTACAGATTAATCACGAAATTCTTAGATGATAAAACTATCTCGTATCACACATTTTCTCTGCCAACTGAAAAACCCATACGCGCTGTGATTAAAAAACTCCCAGCACACACTAAAACAGAAGACATCTTTGAAGAGTTAACTGAAAAAGGAATCCCAGTTAAAGCTGTTAAGCAGTTCACCAAGAAAATTAATGGCGAAATTGTCAAAATGCCCACCTTCTTAGTGGAAGTAAAAAGAAGCATCGAAGGGAAAAATATTTATAAAATTACACATGTCCTAGATTTAGGAATTAAAGTTGTTAGCTTCAAAACCACGCCAGGTCCGACACAGTGTCACAACTGTCAAAGGTACGGTCATAGTAAAATGCACTGCAAGCATAAAATGCGCTGCCTAAAATGTGGCCAAAATCATGCTACGTATACTTGTACTAAAGATAAAAATCTACCTGGTACCTGTGCCCTTTGCGGATAGTCCGTCACAATTATGTACAGACACACGCCAAAGGTGTACGGAAAAGTTTACCCTGACGTCACTGGCTTCTGGATGGGTTACAATATTTGGCTTTTTATCATGTTTCGCGGTGAATTATGGCAAAGATTAACAATTTATCGTGCGATGTAAACAAACATCGAAGATTTCTTGTTAGGGTGCAAACGTTGTTGTAGTCAAAGAATATCTTAGATATTCTTTGTTGTAGTGTTCGCTTATTAATAAATTTCTTCTGGTGATAATTCAGTTAAAATCACTGACAAAAGTTTGATAGGACATGTGAGAACTTCCATTGCAGTGTTCTTTGAATTAACATTTATTTCCTGCTAAACGTATTATAAATAAAAGAACAAAACAATTTCAATTTTTAATATCTCTGTTAGCACTTCATATAATTTTTTTAGTGGTATGAATAAATTTTGTGCATGTTGATTTAAAACTATTACCATCAGGGATACAAAACTGAGTTTTCTTTCCTCTTACGAAAGCACTGAAACTGTTTAATTATAAAAATACTATTTTAATACTGAATTTTGAACGCATTTTTTCTGTTGATAATTTAGTTAATCGTAAAATGACTGTGCTTTCGCATAATTTAACATCATTTGTGAAGTGAATGACACTAAATTTCAGATGTGATGATTTTTTAAATTGTTTCTGCCTCTGAAATAAAAATTTATTCTAATGTTTTGCGAGTTTTTAAGTGTATCAAAATGTCAATGTTCCATCGGCACTTGTGCAGAAACATGGGAAATTGACTCATCGTTTGTTGTAATTATTATGTCATTTAATGTGAGCAAAATGAATTTGAAATTATGAAAAAATAACGTATGGTGTAGATGATGACAGAAATTTTTAATGAATGAATTTAGAAACTGTAAGATGAAAAGAATTTTACCTTTGATCTGATTCACAACTGCATGTCACAAAACATACTTCATAAAGTATGCCGAAGTTTTATTCCTTGCAAAAAACATGATATCTATTATTCAAGTTTGTGATCAGAGAATTATTATAGAGCAATGAAATAATATGATCTTCGTGAGGGGAGCTGTATTCTTCATAATGAGGAAAATTTGGAATTTTATTCCTTGCAGAAAACATGATATCTGTTATTCCAGTTTGCGATTAAGGAATTTTTATAGAGCGATGAAAGAATATGATCTTCGTGAGGTGAGCTGTATTCTTCATAATGTGGAAAATTTGGATGAAAGTGCAAATCAATTAATAAGGACTAACCTCCTTGGTGTATTTTCTGCATCTTCTAAATACATATTTTGAAACCATGTTTCAGAAAACACAATAATAAACTGTTTTAAGCAGGATAACTTTTACTGATGGCAAAATCAGTCACTTTCCCAAACAGATCCAAGTACAAAATATGAAAAAAATGTCTTTGAATATGATGATGAGAAAACTTTCTTACTTATTATTTCTCAAAACTGTCTCACCCAGTGCTCATAAACTGTGTATGAATGAAATTTTTCATGACAACTGCATGCTCTCCACTATTATTGAATTTTTAGCTCTTATTTCTTAATAAAAGTCCTGTGGAAACATGCAATTTTATATTTCTATTATACAACCATTTATTTAGTTAAACTGTATTGCAATTTCCTTGGGCATATTTCTCATCATTTAATATTATGATTCAGTTTTTGCTATCAACACAGATATGGACGAATGTAATGATATGCAAAACAGTGTGTGCTTTTTTTGTAGAAAATGCAATGGAACTTTCCAAAGAGAATAACCTCTTACTTAAATAGATTTGTATTATGGGAGTGGTTATCTAAGGAAATGTGCTATTAGTGATGTTCTATTATCAGCCATTATTTTATTTTATATCAAGTATGCTAATCATTCGCAAAGGACCTCTTCACATAAATTTTCTCTCCATTATACATGTATAAATCAACTAGTTGAATGCTTTGGCATAATCAATAAAGTATTACTACTTGCACAGTGATGTTTTGGTAAAAGTATATTTACGAGTACCCATTGGTGATTTTTGGCGGCACATGGATACCGAGTTTGTGCACATTGACCTACATAAATGCGACACGAAAAATTACAAATTATGATCAGAACAAGAGAGTTATAATAAAGCATTGGTATAACAAATACATTTGTTAATGGAAAAAAAATCACAGAATTGCACAAACTAGGCATTGTGCACTGCCTTGACTTTCTTTATCCATGAACACGTTGACCTATTTTCACTTAAAAAATCACCAGAGAATTGCAGAAACTTGGCATTGTTCACTCCCTTGACTTTATTTACTGACTGAGTATATTTACGGATGTACAGAACATTCAACTACTCAGCAATCAACATAAATGAAACAACAACTTGGCAATAAATGAAACAACATCTTCGCAATAATACAAGGGGTACCCTTCAGTCTACTCTAACCGATGCTTTATATAATTGCCTGTACTTCTGATGAAATGATATTGTAGCTTTTGCTTACAATATTTTATCAATAATTATTTTCTTTTCTATTAAGAGCATGTATAGTCCTCACTGTACCTTTATTTACCTCATCTTTATGATATGCATTGCTATGCTTAATTTGACATCTGCTTTCTATTTTAAATATTTTTCCTCCTCTTTTTTTTTTTTTTCCCAACTCCTTAAAGGATGGGTCTTTGGGAGGAAAAATTAATGTCTCCTAAAGTGTCATGTGCTGTTCTCAAAGTGGGCCAATCTTTTTTTTCCTGCTTTTTTATTTTCAGCTTTCTTGAAGATAATCTTTTTAGCTCAAAGGGGCAATTTGCCCAGAAAGGCTATTAATTTTGTTTTGGCATTTTGCGTTCATTCATTATAAATGGTGAATCACTTTTTCAATTGTTGCCACCAAATATTAGAGTATTATATTTAAAGAAGTTAAATAATGAAGAATCTGCATAAATGTATGTATGTTTCTCACGTTGTGATAAAACAACTGTGTTTAGGGCCATCAAATGTTGAATAATGTATGTCTCCATTAGAATATGGGCATCTGGAAGCCCTAATTTGGAATTTGTTTTATTATCTATTTCATATCTTGTAACGCATTTATAAGTCTTTGATTAAGAAACTCAATGATTTCAAAGTGAGCAATAGCAACTCTGTATGGGAGGAGGGAACATTTTTATCTCCAATGTGCGAGACTGTGTACTGGGAATTCGAAAGACATGCTCTTTTAAATATTTGTGATATTGCTGTTGAATTGAATTTTATGATTTAAGTGGGAAGAACATGATATTTAATAAATAAAGATAACACAAAATGTTAAAAAAAAAAAAAAAAAAAAAAACCCTCAGGGCATAATATAAAATCTGAAAGCTTTCAGTTTATTTATTTATTTATTTTCAAAAAGTAGTCAATGGTTGATCATGTTCAGATAAATGACTTGGTGGTTTCACAAAATGAAATTTGCTGTCTGGTTCCGAAACGAAAAGTAAAACAGATCTGATGAATTGGAAACGGATGAGTAATTACACGAGATGTCAAATTCACTCAAAAAGTTGCACTAAATGTATTTAATATGATACATAATTTGCTATTTTTCTTTTCTTTTATATGAATTGTTGATAAATTATGATTAGTCATGTATACTTCAGATTGAAACTACTTTGTGAAATTAGGTAAGGTATGAGGATTGAATATTAAAATTATCGTACACAAACTTAAGAGCGTATTTCATTTCTTAAATGAGTTGAATGAAAAATTTAAATGGGTGAATTATCTGTTTTCTTGGTACATTCACTCTGCTAAAACAGATTACAATATTTGGATTTTATTTTTGCCTTGTGATTTGGTGCAGTTTTTTTAATCAAATCAATTAAATTACTACAAAAATTCAAGAGGGAGTCATACAGTGAGCTATAGTACAATGAAATTAATAAATATACAGATATTACATGATTTGTAAGTTTTAAAATGTTTTATTCTGTAACATATTACAGATAAAAAATGATTACTACATGAAATGAAATAAAAGTTCATCAAATTTGACATAATACCATAAAGGTCATTGTGTGTTCCTGTTGGTACAGGACACATATCGACCGGGTATCACAATTCTATTCACAAACATAGTAAAATTTCCCTGCTGATGGTCATCAAAGGAGCTATAATGCAGTCTTGGAGTTTTGATATTATTAGCAATAGGAGCATATAAATATAGTCTAAAGTACATTCCAAAAGCAAAAGATTGCGGAGTGTATGGTCAATGATCTCATGGTCATCTGAACAACATTGAGTCATCTTCTGATATTGATCAATCCAAAAAAAAAGATAGAAATTTATTATTAGGTAATACAACAGTTTTCAGAGAGGAAATGTGTATTTTTCTGAATCATATTTCATTTAGAGAAATAACAACTATAACGTATTAAAATCTGACATACCTTTTACAGTGTTTCTGTAGAAAAAAAGGACCCATGTACCTTTATCAGTGAAATGGCATATAAAATGTTCAAGTAAATATAATTTCTATTCAGTAACAGCATGACAATTTTCCATGTCCAGTACACAAACGTACCTATCCAACAAATGCTTCACCACTAGATAGTGGAAGAATTGTCTTCCATGCATACGATTGCAAAATTTATATTGCAGCATCTGTAAATAATATGGTTTTAGTTGTAATCAACATTGCAAAATCTTCCCTATGTTTGGTTATAGAACACATATTTGCTACTAATGTAATTTGTAGACCTATCCTGTTTGTGGATTACATGCAGTGATGAGCTATGAAAAACTTGACAAAGAGTTTGCATTTTATTCTATATAAACAACTTATGCAATTCTAATGAACTGTTATATTTTTTACAAAAACAGAAAATACTAATAATTGTATATGAATGAGAAAAACGTAATATCTTTTACCAATAAATCACAAAATATCAATTTTTAAATATTTCAATACGTTTACCATTACCAGTCTCAGGTTAATCTCATTGATTTTGGAGGGTTAATCTCATTGATTGGTGATAAAATGTATCAAGAAATATTTCAAAATGATTTCTTTAATGGTTTTGCTTACTGAATCTTGTGATACTACTGTAAATAAGAAGCTAAGCAGTATACAGTAATAAATTACAATATTAAGAAAAATATCTAAAAGTTTGATTACAGCTACTTTTTTTCCCTTCTTAATGTCACACCAGCTGTATGTGAACAAACTGCAATTAAATCTTTCTTCAAATAGTTTTAAAAAAATAGGTATGAATGTTAACCATTCATTATACATGCATGTATAGATTCAGCAGCAGCATTTTCTGAGTCTAAACAAAAAGAATAAGTTGTATCTATTATAGCTTAGATATAAATTTAATAAGGGGCTAATGCAATTTTCCTATAGCTCAGTTACTAATTTATATGTGAAACTAAATTTTTGCACTGTTTCATTGGAAATGACTGGCCATCTGGGGTTCTTGCCTTTATATAAGTAGCCAGTGTTCTTGAACTGTCAATACCATCATAGGATACTCTGCAGGCTTAGAGTCATAGGATGCTTTGTGTACACTGGTGTGCAAAAATTAAGGACGAAGTTGAAAAATTAGCATATCAGCTGAACGAAGAGGTAGAGCGGACAGAAAGACCAATCAGGAGATTAAGTAAGGTGATGTATGGTAGCACATGCGCAGATATGCAGGTAGACGTAATGGGGGAGTGTCTGAGTATTATACAGCATGTTGTCCGTGTAAGATCAGTATTTCTGGCAAAGAGATTGCACGCCGTATAGCAGTTAAAATCACACCGAGTTGCTGCCTCAGCGAGAAATGGCGAATAATCGATCTGTTAGACGACATCTGGATGCTTTTACCCGAGGTCGAATCATTGGGAAGTTGGAGGAAGGCCGCAGTGTGACAAGTGTGGCTGCAGAGTTCGGAATTGCTCACAGCATCGTTTCACGACTTTGGAGACAATTTCAAACTACAGGAACAGCTATCCGGGGGTTTAGTAGTGGTCGTCCACGAGGAGCCACACCCACAGATGACCGGTATATTGCCTTACAGGCCAGAAGAAACAAGCAGGAGACAGCGGGAGAAATCGCTAGACACACAACACAGGTGACTGGACGACCGATATCGCGTTTTACCATGGCCAGAAGACTGCACGGTGGTGGTCTGTTTGCACAACGCCCTGTACGGTGCGTACCTCTAATGCCTGCCCATCGGAGAAGGTGTTCTCTGTGGTGCCGGGAACACTGGAATTGGAGAGACAATGAATGCGGACGAGTACTCTTTACAGATGAGAGCAGATTCAGTCTGAGTAGCGATTCTCATCGCATACTCATCTGGAGATAGCGGGGAAGCCGCAATCATCCCTCGAACATCATTGAAAGGGACAGGTATGGAGGTGGTGGTGTTCTCGTTTGGGGAGGCATCATGCTTGGTAGTCGTACAGACCTTCACATCTTCGATGCAGGTTCAGTCAACGGGACCCGTTATTGTAACGAGATTCTTCTTCCATATGTGCGTCTGTTTAGAGGCACTATGGGACCGCAGTTCCTTTTCATGGACAACAATGCACCATGTCATCGCACAGTAGCTGCCGAACAGCTCTTAGAGAGTGAGGATATTGAACGTATGAATTGGCCGGCACGATCACCGGATCTCAATCCCATCGAGCATGTATGGGATTTTCTAGGCAGACGCTTGGCAGCTCGTATCTTACCACCAGTAATGATTCCGGAGCTTTGATTGGCGCTGCAAGACGAATGGGCAGCAATGCCTCAACAACTCATTGACACCCTCATTCTCAGCATGGGCAAACGCTGTGAAACCTGCCTAGCAGTCAGGGGAGATCATATCCCCTATTAAAGACCGGATGTTTCTTGCTGGACACCCATCAAAGGGATGTTTCGGCCTTCAGTTGCATTGCGCTCCATGCTACTTTTTCAATAAAGCTTCTTTTTATCCCTCTGATTTCTCTTTTAGTAAGTGTTGTGTACATTACTCATGTCCTTACGTATTGGGGATCTTACGATATTAAATGTGTTGATTTGGAAAGCTTTTGTACAAAGTTAAATTGAAAAAACCATCTTGTCCTTAATTTTTGCACATCAGTGTATATCAATCATGCTTGTCTTTGACATATGTGTTGCATAGTAAAAATTTATAATTATTTTGCTTTTACTAAAACAAAAGCTTTTCTCTACTGTAACTTCACATTTTCAAAATAGAGCATATATTTTTGCTACATATCACAAGCAAGTTTCCATGCACAAATTTTGAAGTTTAAGACTTTTTTTTCATTACTTGAATATCAAGAATGTATAATGTCATCGATCACATATTCATCCTGTGATATATATAAGTCATCGATCACATATTCTTGATTACTTACAGAATCTTACAACCTAATGAACCATTTGTATTTTCTCCCTCCTTCCAGCATGCCTTTGTGGTGTAACAGTTAGCACAGTCGGTGCATTGAAAAGTCCAGATTCGAGTCCCCGGTGAGAGCAGTGCTTATTTCTCACGTCTCCTGCTTGAAAATATCCTAATGACTCTACATTAAGACTGTACGATGATAGATAGAACTGAAAATTTCTAGATCAATAGTTCCCCCCCCCAAAAAAAAGAGCATATAATTGATAACACTTTTCGCAGGCGTTGTAGAGACATTAGGATTTTGTTTGGAAGCAGGCAAGATGAAAAATGAGCAAACGCCTTAGCCGGGAATCGAACCGCGGACCTCTGGAATACCGGGCCAGCGTGCAGAACCACGAAGGCGGGAGAAATACCTTATATACTCCCCCCCTTTTAAAGGGCGACTGGGGTTTTTAGCGGACAATCGTCAAATCCTGGGTATGGAGAGTCATCATCCACAACCCTTTTAGTTTGGGCACCACTGTAAAGACAGACATTGGGATTTTTTTTGGAGGCTGGAGAAATGAAAAATTAGCAACCGCCTTCGCCGGGAATCGAACCGCGGACCTCTGGAATACCGGCCCAGCGTGAAGAAACACTACACCACGAAGGCACGCTAGGAAGGCGGAAGAAATACCTTATAGTGTAACTTAATTTTGAGATTCTACATATATGACGTGCTAGGAAGCAAGGACGGCGGGAGAAATACCTTATAGTGTAACTTAATTTTGAGATTCTACATATATGACGTGTAGAACTCTCTAAAGGCATTTCTTTGAGAAAAGCAGAGATATGCCTATTTTAGGCAAGAAAATCATCAATGAGTAAACGTTTTTACCTTTTATATCTTGGAGATAGAAGCTTGAACAATATAAGTCATCCTGTGTTGTGCTGGGAATCATTTGATACAATAAGAAATTCACAGTGAACGAGCTATGAACAGCAGTTGACACCCACCAATGGCTGGATGGATAGGACCACTGAATACCAGTAGTTTGACCTGGTTTGGATGTTTATAATTTTCGTGTTTTCCCATGCCTCACCAGAATCCCTTTTAAAGTCCTCTACAAAGTTAAATCTTTTGGAGAAATAGCCTCTTGTGCTTTGTCTTAATCAATTTGTAGAGACATTAGGTATTTTCTGGAGGCCAGAGAGATGAAAAATTAGCAACCGTCTCCGCCTAGAATCGAACCACGGACCTCTGGAATACCAGCCCAGCGTGCAGAACCACTACACCACGAAGGCACGCTAGGAAAGCGGGAGAAATACCTTATAAATTTAATAATGATAACAGCTGAACAGCACCCTCAGAGCTTGTTGTGAGTCTGGCAATCCCAAAGTATCCTAATCCTTCAGAAGATCACCCTCTTGGTGAAATGGGTCCCTCAAGGGGCTCACTTTTGTGAGTACGGGTGTGGCAATCCCGAGGTACCCTAGCCCTTCAGGGGATCATCTTCTTGATGAGACGGGTGTCACGATCCTGGAGCCCCAGTCATCTATCCTCTTTTCCATCTCCTCTCCCCTTAACTGGAACTTTTTTCCTTCCCTTCTCCCTTGTGGTTTCTCTCTACGGAGTTTGGGGCTCGTCACGAGAAACTGGAACAACCCTCGCGTCCAATTTTCAAATGGCGAGAAAACCGCCCACGTGTTTGCCGTGCGTGGAGACCCGTGTCGCTGGAAAGGAGGGTCCTGGTAGTTGAGGGGCGAGGTACTGTCCCCAACACACTGCTTTGGCCTCTGCTTCAGCTAAACGGGAGGCACCTTAGTCGTCCTCACGGGTGTCAATCGGCTGGTCACTAGTCCTTGCGTCAGTGGCTTGGGGTCAAGCTCTCGGGAGTACCTGCTTTCGGGAAAGCCGACTGTGGGGCTTCAGTTTGCGTATAGGTCCGGCTAGCTCTGTTGGGCTCCGTGGTGGGCGGGGCCGTCGGACCCGAATAATTTTTTCTTTCACTATGGCTAACTCACATATATACTTAATAAAAGATTTCGAGGTCACTCCAGTCACTCAAGTCAATCCAGTCACTCAATCTAGTTCTGAAATGCCTACTGCTAAACCAATCACTGAACCTAGTTCTGAAACGTCTACTACTAAACCAGTCACTCAACCTAGTTCTGAAACATCTACTAATAAACCAATCATTCAACCTAGTTCTGAAACGTCTACTACTAAACCAGTCACTCAACCTGTCACTCAACCTAGTTCTGAAAACTCTGCAAAAAAATTACGGACAGATGCAAATAAAAAAAATCATCACAATAGTCCCCGTTTCCTAGTCATCTCTAGTCCTTCTGGCGAAATGCATAAGATGTCTCCTTTCCTAATAAATAAATACATCCAGTCTTGTATTGGTGAGCCGAGAAACATAAAGCGTCTCCGCTCCGGAGACTTGCTTATTGATACAAACTCAGCCACCCAGTCTGCTTCTTTACTTCAGATTACTAAACTTGGGCAAGCGAATGTCACTGTAACAGCACATAAGACACTGAATTATTGTCGTGGCGTAATATCGGAATTCGACCTTCTGTACGTTCCTGAAGAAGAGATCGCTTCCGAGCTATCCGACCAAAATGTCTGCGGTGGTAGGCGGATCAAGATGCGTAAGGAAGGTAAGTTGATCGATACGAAACACGTGATCCTTACCTTCAACACGCCTGATCTGCCTAAGAATATTAAGGCCGGATATTTAAATTGTCCTGTCAGACCTTATAGTCCCAACCCTATGCGATGCTTCCAATGCCAGCGTTTCGGCCATTCTAAGACGTCTTGTCGTGGCAGCCTCACATGCGCCCGATGCTCACAGATTGGCCACGATTCTGAAAATTGTACCGCTGCGCCTTCGTGTATAAATTGCAAGGGTCAGCAGCCAGCATTTTTACGCCTCTGCCCAAAATGGAAATCCGAAAAAGAAGTACAGACTCTTAAAGTTACCAGGAACATCTCGTATGCTGAAGCCAGAAAACTAGTTCAAAGCACACAGCTCCAATCAAACAAATCTTAATGCCAGTGCAGTTAAAATAACTCGTAGCATTGCCACCCAAACATCAATAGGCACGCAGACTAAACCAAATAAAACCCAACCAACCACATCTACCAAGAAAACGGAAAATGCAACTCATGTAATACAAAAAAAAAGAAACAATCATTCAAAGTAAACCTAAAACTGAAAGTCACAAAAAATTAATAAAAATAAAAGTCCTAGCAATAGCTCTCTTGACGATATGATTTCTGAATCTGCGGATTCAGACTTTATGGAAGTAGAAGAGGGTCTAGAAGTTCCCAGGCATCTACTTCCAGGAAAAACAAAAGAACAGCACAGAAAAAACAAAAACCATTCATAATGGCCACCCTCATGTCATGGAACTGTCGCGGTTTCCACCGAAATTTGCTTGACATCAAATCTATTATAAATGCGTATCATCCTGTGTGCTTAGCTATACAGGAAACAAATCTGAAACCAGAACACCATGCAAAACTTCGGAGGTTTTCTTTCGTCAGGAAGGATAACCTTGCAGGTGAGCGTGCCAGTGGAGGAGTAGGTCTCCTCTCCTCACTGGATTATCCCTCAAATGTACTTCCTTTGACGACATCCCTCCAAGTTGTCGCTACTCAAATAAATTTTGATATTGTTGTTTCATTTGTTTCTTTGTATTTGCCTCCAAATGAGCACATTTATCAGCAAGATTTAAATAATCTAATAGAGCAGCTGCCTGAGACTTTTATCATAATAAGAGATTTTAACGGCCATAGTCCACTCTGGGGTAGCAAAGATACAAATTGCCGAGGAAGACAAATTGAGCAGATGATCGAAGATCACAGCCTTTGTCTCCTAAATAATGGGCAAGACACGTACTTCCATGAGCCTTCAAGGACATTCCACGCTCTCGATCTTGCCATCTGTTCACCATCTCTGTTGCCATTTTGCACTTTTAGTGTCGGAAATGACCTGTACAACAGCGATCATTATCCCATTTTTGTATCTCTTGCACGAAGAGGAGCAAACCCCATGTCGAGACTCCCTCGGTTTATACTGGACAGGGCAGACTGGGAACTCTTCTCTTCCATTGCAGAGCTCAGAGATCAAATGGTAGAAGACCGGCATATCGATGACGCTGTGGAAGCTGTTACTAATACTATTATTCAGGCAGCTATGCTTTCGATTCCTAGAACATCAGGAAAAATGGTTAAATATACGAAACCATGGTGGAATCGCGACTGTCATGAAGCACTGAAAAAACAGAAAAAAGCATGGGGTATTTTTCGTAGATATCCTACTCAGCGAAACCTCATAGCCTTTAAAAGAGCCAAAGCAAATGCACGAAAAGTAAGAAGGCAGAGCCAGAGGGATTCCTGGATTTCATATGTGTCCTCAATAACATCCTCTACGCCTAGTAAGCGGGTTTGGGAAAGAGTTCGAAAAGCATGCGGAATGTATAAAGACCACTCACTTTCCTTTCTGGAAAAAGATGGCCGAGTGATTAGCTCCATAGAAGAAATTGCAAATGCTATTGGTGAGACATTTGCTGCCGTTTCTTCAAGCAGAAACTATTCACCTGCATTTCTCTCTATCAAGCAACACTCTGAAATAAATCCCATCGCATTCAACTCTTCCAAATCTGAGCCGTACAATAGAGACTTTACTATGGTTGAATTAAGGAGAGCTTTGTTGCAGACACATAGGTCTTGTCCTGGTCTAGATGGCGTGTATTATGAAATGCTAAAGCATCTGTCCTATAAGTCACTGAGTGCCCTTCTCACACTTTACAATAGAGTGTGGAAGGAGCGTACATTTCCCAGTGCATGGAGGAGAGCTGTTGTCATTCCTATTGCGAAGCCAGGGAAAGACCCGAGGAATCCCTCGAACTACCGGCCAATTGCCCTTACCAGTTGTGTTTGCAAACTGTTTGAAAAGATGGTAAACAGCCGCCTAGTCTACTTCTTGGAAAAGAATAATATTATATCGCCTTATCAGAGCGGTTTTCGAAAGGGGAGAACGACCGTAGACAATATGCTTCTATTAGAGACATCTATTCGAAAAGCCTTTGTCAGAAGAAGTCACCTTGTCTCAATATTCTTCGACATTGAGAAAGCTTATGATAAGGCATGGAGATACGGTATACTCCGGGATCTTCACGAGAGTGGCTTGCGCGGCAACCTACCAATTTTCATACAGAATTTCTTGAACGCTAGAACTTTTCAAGTAAGGATTGGCTCTGTTTTTTCGGATGTTTTTCAACAGGAAGAGGGTGTGCCTCAAGGCTGTGTGCTTAGTGTAACACTGTTCAGTTTAAAAATAAATTCTGTATTAAAAGAACTTCCTCATACCATCTTGGGATCACTTTATGTAGATGATTTACAGATTAGCTGTCGAGGAGCAGACATGAGATACATAGAGAGGCAATTGCAGATGGCTCTGAATAAGATCCAAGAATGGTCAGACAAACAGGGATTTACTTTTTCGAAACAGAAAACTGTGTGCGTGCACTTTTGTAGGAAGCGAGGTCTCCATCCTGAACCTGAGTTATATCTAAATAATACAATTATTCCAGTTGCGCCCGAAGTAAAATTTTTAGGAGTGACGTTCGACCAGAAATTGACTTTCCTTTCTCATGTTTTAAACCTGAGAAAGAAGTGTCTCAAAACACTAAATATTTTAAAAGTGTTGGCGAACACCTCCTGGAGTGCAGAGCGTTGCTCCATGCTTCGCATTTACAGAGCGCTTATGCGCTCTAGACTGGACTATGGCTCAGCTGTTTATGGATCTGCTCGCTCATCTGTTTTGTTAAAACTGGATCCTGTTCACCATCAGGGTTTGCGGATTTGTTCAGGAGCTTTCAGGACTTCTCCTGTACACAGCCTATATGTTGACTCTAACGAACCATCACTTTATCTGAGGCGTGAGCAATTGTCCCTTTTACAATATTTTAATATTTTATCCCAACCTGAACATCCCAATAAGCTGTGCTTACTTGATAATGAATGTAACACACTATTTGAAACACGTCCATCCTCTGTTCCTACTTTTCCTTTAAGAGTTCGCCCTGTCATTGAGACATTTTCCCTCTCTGATATGCACCCCCAAGCAGTACAGGATTTTGAAATTCCACCTTGGGAAAATTCACGGATTCAGCTCCTTGATGTTTTCAAACATCACGTGAAGGCGAGCACTAACGAGATCGTTTACAGAGAACTCTTCGCTGAGCACAGGCACAGATATAGCAGTTATTATCCGATATACACAGACGGATCAAAGTCAAATGATCATGTCGGGATGGCTTTTGTATTTGAAGATTACATTGAGGGCAGATGCCTACACCATGCTTGCTCAGTCCTAACATCTGAACTAACTGCAATATATTATGCTCTTTTGTACATCTCGAAACTCTGCCACAAGAAGTTCATAGTTTATACAGACTCGTATAGTGCTCTTAAATCTTTGGAAGCTTTTCCCAACACTCAGAGTCCTGTGGTAGTGGATGTCCTGAAAATTCATATAAATTTAACGATTCGCGGATATGAAGTCCTGTACTGCTGGGTTCCTGGACATGCTGGAATAAAGGGAAATGAGCTTGCAGATATTGCAGCCAAATCTGCTGATGAACTGACTAGTCGCCTTATCCCTTTTAGAGATATCTGCTGTGTCATCAAGGGAAAAGTCCGGAAAAAATGGCAGCAAACTTGGGATGTTCAGCTTCAAAACAAGTTAAGACATGTAAAACCTAGAATTGAGCATTGGGAATCAACTAAAAATCGTAAGGAGGAAGTTCTTTTGACTCGCCTCAGAATTGGTCACACTAGAGTTACACATAACTATCTTCTCAAAGCTGAAAATGAGCCTGTTTGTTTTAATTGTAATGTTTGTTTATCTGTTCGTCATATTTTAATTGAGTGTCCATGTTTTAATAGTCTTCGCCAGAAATATTTTAATAGCTGTGACTTACCTCTCGACCGTTTAATCGGAAGAGAGGTCAATTGTAATTTATTTTATTATTTGAAAGAAACTGGCTTTTATCACCTAATGTAATTTGTTTTAAAGATTGTATCTTGAATTTTAAATGTGTGGTTTTAACTTGTGTTTATATGACTTCATCCTCTGGATTTGATACATTTGTCTACTTGTTTTTATTTATTGTATTTTAATTTCATCAATTGTACTCACCCCATCACGTGTTTGGCGCACTATAATCATCTTTGGTTTTGCGCCATAATCTCTCACTCACTCACTCACTCACTCTTGGTGAAATGGGATTCGCGATCCTGGAGCCCTGGTGATCTTTCTTCCTTTCTTTTTCGTCTCTGCTTTTCTGTTCTATTTTCGTTTCTTGCACCTTAGTGGGTTTCCTTTTCGGTTGTTGGGACTGAATGTGTGATTCTGTTACATCACTTTCTTTCCAGTTTCTCATGAACAGGAAACCGCTTACGCGTTTGCCGTGCCTTGTCACCCATAAAGCTGGAAAGGAGGATCCTGGTAGTTGAGGGGTGGGGTACTGTCCCCAACACACTACTTTGCCCTCTGCTTCAGATTAAAACAGGAGTCTCTTAGCTGTCCCCTGTAGTGTCAGTCGGTTGGTCACTAGTCCTTGGTATCAGTGGTTTCGGGTGTTTCCGCTTTTTGGAAAGCTTACTGTGGGGCTTCAGATTGCGTATAAAGTCAGTTCACCCTGTCGCAGGAATTTGCATCCCTATGTTGGACTCTGTGGTGGGCTGGGCTGCTGCCGGGGCTGAATCTTTTATTTCACTAAATATGGCTTCTAATACACAAACAAATGAACAAAATGAAAATTGTCCTATTTCTATAAAAGTTAAGACAAATGCAAATTCTGACAAGAATAAAAAATAAACTGTAGTTTCTGATAATTAGTAATCCATCAGGAAATCTTCAGAAAGTGACACCGTTTTTAATGTGTGTGTGTGTGTGTAAGAACGCTAAGTTCTGCAGCCAACAACCTGATAGGCAGATCATCGCCTGCGTACCTGAGACAGACAAGGATAGACACTATGCGAAGGTGGAGGCTATCGACTTCCGATTTTGTTCTGATTCCGTGAGGGCAAGAAGTGACTGTATAAAAAAATGAAAAATTTCCTTGTGTTTATCTAGCGCGAGGAGCCGCTAAACAACTGTTATATCTCTATTTAGTCTGTTAACTTTTATCCGTAATTAAATAAATGCTCTGTGACGTGGAAAACATTCCAATTTTCACTCAAAATTTTTTTAAGGCTAGAAGTTTTCAAGTTAGAATTGGCTCTGTTTTTTTTTTTTTTTTTTTTGTATAACTTTGAACAAGACGAGGTTTGCTCATGGGTGTGTTTTGAGTGTTATCTTAATCACGCTAAAAATAAACCGTATCTTAAAGGAACTTCCTCTTACTGTTTCAGGATAATTGTACATTGACAATCTTCAAGTTACCAAGGGGCAGATATGAGATATGTGGAGAGGCAATTACGGATCACTATTAATAAGATCCAGATATAGTCAAAGAAAAATGGATTTGCGTCTTCAAAACGGAAGGCTGTCACAAGCACTTTTGCAGAAAGGGAAATCTGCATCCTGAGATTTAACTTGAAGGGTCATTAATTCCAACTACGCCCGAAGGGAAATTCCTAGGAGTGATTGTTCAATCGGAAACTTACTTTCCTTCCACGAATGATGTACCTGAGGAAGAAACGTTTCAGAACTTTTACCTTCTCAAAGGTCCTGAGGAACACCTTTTGGGGTGCAGAGGATGGGATCATTGTCCCGCATATATAGGCCATTCATCCGCTCTAGACTGGACTCCCGATAAAACGTGATTAGGTCTTTGTTTGTACCTTACTTCAACCCATATTATTACTCTCAACATATTTTATTATTCTAGTGTTAGCGCATTTATATACTTTGCATATAATTTTCAATCCTCATCGCTAGAATACAGTGTCTTAATCTAGATACTAATCTAAGTCGCGCAAAAGCGTTTATCCTTCTATTTCTAGCCAAAGGCCTCAGAGCACAACGCCAACTAGAGGTCAAAACTCCTAGTGGTTGATGCCTCAAGAGCCACCAGCGATGTCTAGACTGGCTCAGAAGTTAATGATTCGGTAGAGACTTCTGTATTATTGAAACTTGATTCGATTCATCATTGAGCTCTGCGGATTTGCCCTAGAGCCTTTAGAATATCTCCTGTATAAAAACAGTACATTTATTGCTTAGAATCATCGTTTAAATTAAAACGTGAACAATTGACCCTTCATCACTAGTTTCGTATAATGTCGCAACCTAAACATCCTTGTCTGAGTACTCTTGATGACTGCTATAGCTTATTATTTGCAGCACGGCCTCTCTGCATTCCTACGTTCCCTGCAAGAGCTGAGCCTTTGATAGAAAAATATTCAGTGCTTGATGTGAATAACCGTGCCCCGAGCAGAATGACGTGATATCCTACCGTGAGATGGTCCAGAAATTCGGCTCATAGAAACTTTTACGATTATGATAACAGAAACACGAACGAGTTAGCTTACAAATAGCTTTTCTATGAACAAGGAACGAACACTGCAATTACATTCCAATATACATTAATGGCTCAAAAACAGCAGGTCATGTGGAAGCATCATTTGCGTTTCGACGTCACGTAGAGAAAAGAAGGCTGCAATGTGCTTGCTGACTATTTAAAGCTGAAGTAACTTGAATGTATCGGTATTACAATACATTCAAGTTACTTCGTATATTTACTTTGATACTTACGTATCGGTATTACGAACTTAAATAATTCGGTGTATGACGCTGTTAAATATTCATCTAAGCCAAAAAAAGTTTATAAAGTTATTTCTCCGGCCTTTCTATCATTCCTTGGTTTGAGTCCCGGCTAGAGCATTGCTCATTTTTCTTGTCTCTTGCTTCGAAATAACCTAATGTCTGTACAACTTACACCGATTTGTTAAGTGCACAAAAAGCTTTTCAAAGTTTCTCTAGACCCAGAAACCGATGGTGACAGAAGTGTTATTGACTACCTTAAAACTCAATAAGCCGTGAGTACGAGATCCTTTACTGCTGGGTTCTTGGACACATACAGATAACGGGTAACGAACTGGCAGATATCACAGCAAAATCTGCCGTGGGACTGTTTAAATCAGCTTGTTACTTTGAGAAATATTAAAGTGATTATCAAGGGTAAAATCCTGAGTCTATGGCAAGGACCTGCAAGTGAATAATAAAATTAGAAGCATAATGCCTAGAATTAAATATTGGGAATCAGAGTAGGAGGAAGTCATTTGAACCTGTCTGACAAACGGTCACTTCCAAATTACGCACAATTATCTCTTAAAAGCGGATAGTGAACCAGTATATTCCAGTTGTAATATTAATCTGTCCTATATGACTGGCGGGTGGCGATTGGCCTCCCGAGGACAAATGTCCAAAACCGGCTGGAAACCACTGTAGGCGGTGTGAACCGTGCGCTTGAGATCGTCGTAGGCAGTGGCGGAAGGCAGGAGACCTGGCGTTTGATCAATGGGCGGGGACTGTGGGAATGGCTTTAGGCTTGCCTGCTTGCGTCTCCCACAGCTTAGCGTCAGCCTCCTCGTGGTCCCGCTGGAAACTATGCTGTGCCTTGGTCCAAGCCTTTGCTCGTATAGGCTAATGACGCTAAGCAACCAATCCCAGGGGATCGACTGGTGGGAATTTCCGGAACCGACCATTTATGGGAGGAGACCCGGGGTTCTCCCAGACCACTGGCTGGACTTGTGTCCTGCCAGCTTCGATTTGTTGGGTAAATAATCAGACTTCACAGGACTAGAACCACAGGTCCATCCTATGGTAGGCGCGGGCTTGGCAGGGACCGTACTGGTACTGTCGTATCCGTTGCCTTTGCTGTGGGGGCGCTCTCATGTAGATTTTGAGTGCTGTGCCGAGGGGGGGGACGGCTCCCCGCGTAGCCCTCAGTGTGATGGATTATGGCGATGAACATGAGAAGTCCCTGCGGGCTGTTCGTGGGTTGGCGCCCCGCCAGCGCAGTCAACTGGGGAAGGCCTCTGTATCATGTTAAGGCGCTCTAGAAGCAGCCAGGTAATGTTGCCCGAATCGGAGTTAATGTTCTGTATGACAGATTTTGTTAGAAATGCTCACGTTTTGATAGACTTCAGGAAATACTATTTCACTTTTTCAGGTACTTCTCTCGACTTTTAATTGGAAAACCAATCGGGTCTCACGAAAATTTCCTGCCACCGCAAATATCGTTTGAGCAAATAGTTCGCGTTGACGTGTTGAATCATATTTTGTCAAACAATTTTTGGCGTTTGAAAGGAAGAGACTTGCTTTAGAACACTATATTGTGAAATTTGTAAAAAAATATCATTATTATTATGTACAAGATGTCTGAAATGGAACTATCACGCTACGAGATTTAAACTATCATTTACTTCCAGTTTTATCGCAAAAAGTCAGCTACAGAATGTCACCAAATCGTGTGTATAGCTTTAGGTGTGTGTGTGACTATGGCAAAGCCTCGAGGGCTATCTGCCTAAGGGGAGGAATGCCTTCGTGGAGGACTTTCTAAGGGAAACTGTCTCGTAAACATGTTACACATGGGGAAAACCACGAAAACACCCATGCAGCCAGCCCATTCACGGGATTCGAACCTCGTATAGCTTTAGGTACTACTAATGTTTGACATTGTTAAGGTCAGTGCCGGATTTATGTATAAGGTGAACATAGCTTAGGGCCCTCCGAAATATTGTAGCATATCCCATATAAAAAAAATTGACTGATATCCCTCATAAAGGGCCCCATATTTCAAATAGCTTAGGCTCTCGTCAAATCTAAATCTGGTGCTGGTGAAGGTTTGGTATCGAAATTTCAAAAACAAGCATTACGACATTCAAGAGGCAGAGCATTCGAGTCGGCCTGCTGATGTTGATGAGGTCCGCCTGCGAGAGTATGTGGAAGAAGTGCAGTATGCAACCAATTGAGAGCTTGTTAATGAGTTAGTGCCATGTCCATTGGTCGCAGTATGCATCTCATACACTTGACGTTAAAGTTGAATCGCTGGGTGCCACATGAGATGATTCAAGCAGATAAGGACGGACGTGTTTGGGCCTGCACTAATCTGCTCGAATATCAACGCAAGGATAAAATTCTGTACCGGATCATCACTTGTCATGAAAAGTGGACTTCAACAACACAGGCCAAAAAGAGGGGTTGGTCTGCACCCGACGAGCCCATCGGCAGCATCGCAAAGGGCAATTTGGCTAACAAAAAGATAATGTTTTGTATCTGATGGGATTGCCGGGGTATTATCTGCAATATGTATCTGGAAAAAGTTAAAGAGCGAGATGCTAGTCTGTGTTGACGCTGCTATTAAGGGCAAACGTTGAATTGAGTTCCGGAGCAAAGAGGTAATGTTCCATCAAGATAATACAGGACCACATGTGTTTGCTTTCACTGACTGGACTCTGTAAGGACTCGAATGGAATCTTTTGTCACACCCCCCATATAGCCCTGACATTGCTGCTTCGGATTTCTACCTTTTTTCAAATCTGCAGTTACATCTTGCTGGTGCTATCTTCCATTCGGCACAGGACGTCTGAAATGAGGGTAATGTTTTTTGGATTCTTGGCCAACAAGTTTCTATGCCGAAAAACTACCAAAACTTTGGCAGAAAATCATAGATTTGGGAAGTGATTACTGCCCGCACTAAAGGTACTGGTTTCATGTTTTCTCCCTAACTTTAATGAAAACATTAACCAGATATTAATCCATTTAAGTTTTTAAGGGAGACTGGGTTTTATTCCTTAATCTGAAGTGGTTGTAAAGCGTTTTAATGTACTTTAATAATTAGAGATTTTACTTGGCTTTATATTTTATTTGATCTTGTGAATTTTATGCATCCCTTCACATCACGGTTTTACTACGAGGCGTTTCATTATTTTGTTGCTTTTATGTTGTTTTGCATTTTTCTCATTACATAATGCATTTTCAACATGTGTTAGCTGATTTTTATAATTTCATACCATTTCTAAAGGAGAGAATAGATTATCATGCTTTTGACCCATTATAGTCATGTGCCAAAATATCCACCAACTAACCAACAGTATATAGTCATAAACAGACCTAAAATTGTATAAGCTTGGTTTTTTGAGATGAATCATAATTCTAGACGGAGCGCACCGGAGTCCTAAATAAGAACGCTCCGGCACTTCTATGTAACTGAACAATAATTTCAGTAGAAATATGGTCTCGAAAATTTTATTTTTAGCAATAAAATTATATTAAAAATTGCTTATTAAATTTTAATTCATCTCTGTACATTTCAGTGCTGGTTTAAGCTCATTTCCGGCGCTGTGCGCAGAGGATCTAGGGGGCCCCTTGGCACTGGCAGATCCAAGGAGGAGCGATAACATATGAAACAAAATTTTAATTTTTATTGTAAAAATATATATAAAAATAAACAGTATTCTTAAAAAAATAAAATAATTATACCAGCATTTGCTATGACTACACATAAAGCACAAGGACAATCATTCAAAAAAGTGTAGGTATACACTTAGCTGAACCTTTTGTCACATTAAGTAGAGTAAGAAATAGATACAATTTAAAAATCGCATTGCCCGTAGATTCAAAAGAACATATTACAAATGTAGTTTACAAGGAATTATTGTAACCAGATTAAAAGAAGCAATACTTTTATGAAATATATATACTCAAAAAAAACTTTTAAAGATGAATACTATAAAATCCATTCTCAGAACGGGTAGCTCTGCTAGTACTACTACTAATAATTTACCTTATTCACTACTATCTGCTATCTTGCAAACCAGTACAGTAATCTATCGTTTTGTTTTTCTGGCAGTCCACACTCCATTATTTATTTATAATGTTTGTGTCGTGTTACATATTTGGTAAGGTACTGTCTGTAGTCTAATTCATCTGCCTGCTTCCTGATGTAAGACTCATTATAGTTGTCATCCCACTCTTACCACCCGGAGCCGCAAATTTGATATAGACAAATAATATGGACATGGATGTGCAGGTGAGAGGCGTGGATTATTTCCACAAAACTCTTTATAGTTTTTTTATCGAAATTTATAACCAAAAATTCTGGTTGGGTCCAGCTTATCCGGGCTATTTTATATTATTATTATAACTACTTAGGTTTTTAAATTATTAAAGTTTCTCATAGCCATTTTATTTATTTATTTACTTTTGTTCCTCTTTCCTGATGGTCTTGCATAGGGCTTCGGCATTTTAGAAACTAAACCCTGGTCATAAAAGACAAAAAACAAAAACATAGCATTAAAATGTATCAGATTTTGCAGATGAATTAAGGCTGTTTTCCCCAATATTTCAATAAATTATCAGCAGCTGTCTAACTATACTACATTACAAATATGAAAATAATTTGGGAAACTTTTCCTCTGGTGCATCCCAATATATAAAGCCTCAGAAGAATGCAGTTTTGTGAAGCCAATAAAAAAATATTCACGATTTTCAACAAATGATGGAAAACTAACAGTTCTTTCAAAAAATAATAGCATAGGAAAATGAGTAGTTAGTTAAGGCATTTTCTGCTCTAAAAACAAGAAAATTAATTAATTTAGGAGGAAAATTATTCAAAGAGAAAGGAAAGAAATAAAAGGAAAAATTATGTAGCATTTGTGAATGAACAAGACAGATTTTAATGCAAATTGATCAAAAGCATGTATTGTGATTTGCTAGATTATACAGAAAGTATGCCAGACATTTTGAGATTTATTAATTCCTACAAATATTTTCCATTAGATGCTATTTCACTACCTTGTTGTAGAACAGCAATTTGCAACTGGAAAGCAGGGAAATGTGATTAGTTGCAGCTTTTCAGCCACATACCAGCAAGCCATCATTGTACCTTTTACACGAATTAGATGACTGGCTATTAATATCATATTGATCACCAATACGACATTCGACAGTTGCGACAGGATTCACTTTTTCTTCATAACTAGACTCGGACATTGCGACTCTTGTTTAGTACAACAAAAATTATTCCTTACTTAATAATGTCCTGAGCCATTCATTTCATTACACCAAGAATCTTAGCACCTTCACATTAATCCAATCTCTCTTGTCAGAACAGCTGTTACCAAAGGGTTTTCAAAGATCTACAGCAAATCACATCCAAGCAATCTTAAAAAAAACTGTCTTCACTTAAAATGGAATATCTGCAATTCCTTGTCAGAATGTCAAAAAAAAAAAAAAAAAAAGCATTATGTAATTTTCAAAACATATTATAATTATGAAATAAATCTTACCATTTCTTTTATGTCTTGAAATGTAGTGTTTCCCTTGTGCTACTTTAATTGAAAGTAGTGATTACACATTTCCATTTTTTGTTTTCACCCCATGCAAAAACTAACATATTTTTTTGTCTATCATTTGTTAAAATCAATTCCTTCAAAAATTTCGGTACTGTTCTGTTATCAGGATCAGATTCAGAAATGTATGTGTTCATGTATGCATATATATATATATGTACACATGAATGTATGTACATTTCTGAATCCAGTCCCGGTAACAAAACAGTACCAAAATTTCATTATAAAACACAGTTGTTACTAATAAATGCACATGTGTAACTGATGTTTGACAAATATCATTATATTAAAAAAATATTTTTATTTCATATAATAATCAACAGATGATAAAATAACAATCAAGAAAAACTATAATAAAGCAAAACTGAGCATAGGTGAACTTGCTATCCTAAGGAGGGTCCAGACACCAGACATAGAACTAAGATGTCCTAATTTTCACAAAAGGGAAATCTGAAAATATCCTAAAAGCACTTATTTTTTGAAAGCTATCCAAATGTACTACATAGACAATCATAAAAACAAGTGCCATTGGGATTTCATGAAATATGGTCAAAACTATATTGAAATCTACGTAAATTAATTTACATTTATATCTTTAAACAGACACAAAAACATCATGTAAGCTCTTATTTCAATATTAATAATAAAAAAATGTCAGTAGAGATTTTAATGGCTAACAGAGAAAAAGAAATTGATTATAAAAAAAATCCCTCCTGAAACAAAAATTTAAACTAGTTTTAGGAGACTATTTAAAATTATTAACATTAGAAACAGTCCCAACACTGACAGACATCAAGGCCTAAATATGAAATCGAAACAAGATTCATCACAGCAATTTAATTATTAAATTTCAATATATAAAATTTTGAATGTATCAAATTGTATGGTTTTTCTTAATTTGCATAACATATTTATTTTAAGTTTTCCTGTTCTCAACTTCTCAAATTTCCCTTCACATTCTCTCCAGGACATAAATTTAAAATTAAGTGAAGTGCTATTTAAATGTGTGATTATATCAGTTTATTCAGAGCGTGTTTCGCTAGCCTAGCACACGTTTCGTAATTTCGCGGTCACTCGAGTAAGCCTTTTGGCCTCATCCGTTTAGTATCACACCGATTAGAATTCTGTGATTTATAATAACAAAATTATCGAAAAAAAATCAGATTTAAAGTTGTTATGTAAAGCTTTATTATTGCTGTAAGTTCATCTTAAAATCTAATTGTATTGAATCTCATTCTAATCGTCTAATGGTAATAAATATTATTATTATTATTTCATTAAATTAGTCATTACCATTATTTTGTTAACGAAAATATGTTATTAAAAATCACATTCTAGCCTGCAGACTTACAAAGCTAGTTTGTATTTATTATGTTTTGTTAAATTTTTCTCTTGTTTTCTTATTTCTAATACGAAAATACGCGAATATAAATGAAGAGTGAAAACAAAGTTAAAAAATTCACAAATTATTGACGAGATTGATCAGAAATAGTGAGTGAAATATAAACATTGCATACATTTTGTTCTAAATAAATAGTGCACTAGATATGCATCCAGTACTGCATATTTATTTAGAACTTCATTTAAATGAAAGCAAAATAAATATTGAAAAAATCACAAATCTAGCAACTCATCTACTATGGGACAGCGTCTGACAAACATGTAAATTTTACTGTATCCATGGGGGGGGGGACTAACGACTTTTCTCATTAGGAAATTTCAAAGAGGAGGCAAAACTGTTTCGGATCACGCCGGTCTGAAGGCTATATTATGAGAATTTCGGCCCAGTTTTAGAAGGTGAATAAAGGGTTATTTTGCACCCCCTCTACTGTGCTGGTATTTATTTCACACCTGTGACAATTTGCCAGGTTCATTGTAGGATCTAAGTCAGTGTATGTAGAAAAGTAAATAGATCTTACAAAATTTAATATTTAGAAATAGCATAGCATAAAAATACACAGGTTTCCATGCCACTCAGGAGGTACTGTGTCAGCTCGTTACCATAATGGTTCCCCAAAACTTGCATTTTTACATTCAGTTCTACATAATTACTATAATTTAGGTTCTAAAAGTAAAGTTTGTAGCTAGCCAAAGTAAAAATGTTTGTTAAAGGCCTATAATAAATTAACTTCATGAGATGGATTACAGTGAAAGTTTCAGAAAAAAAAATTAAGCTGTTTAAATTTTTTAAAAAGTGTTTACTTATATGATATAAAATACTAATAAAAAAATAAGTTTAGGACATATTAATTATTTTGAATATGAAAAACAGGATAAAATACATCACTTACATAAATTTAATACTACAAGAGAATTAAAATTTTTAAAAAACAAATATACTAAATATATCATTCAAAACCAGACTAGTTAAAACTTTAGCTCTCATTATCTCAGACACATCCATTTACTTGAGTTTTCAATCTTTAAATTTTTTTTATCATTTCCAATGGCTTGGCAAAAAATTACAAAAAATTAAAATTTTATAAACAAAGGTTACAAACAATAGAACTATGGTTAAACAGATTCATGGTTTTTTTATACAGACACAGTATTTTTATACAAATAAAGCAAAAATAAATTTTCTTAAAGCAAACTTTATTACATGAATATTAAATTGTACTAAAAAAAATCATTAAACATTTTAAATCATGACCTGCAGAAGATTTTGGCAAGCTTCAGAAAGCCACTGTTATTTCAACATAATGAAGGTATTAAAAAATGAAACAGATTAAAACTGTGTAAGATGAAACCATATAACCTGACTAATGTACTTTGGTGTAGGAATAAAAACTCAAAAATCTTGGTCTTCTGTTTCTTATCATTAAAACATGCAAAATTATTTCCTGAACTTACTTTCCTTCATTTATCTTCCCACCTAAACTAGTATAAATAAACTTTCTGAAATCATATGTATTAAAAGGCTGATCAATATCCAAATGTCGGCTAAGTTGATGCACAAAATAGCATATAAATACACCACAACTCATACCATCATTTTGAACAGTGTGACTTGGAAATGAAACACACCAACTATCACTAATGTTTAAAATACTATTTATGACTTTTTGCCACAGCTGAATTAATGAAGATACTGAATTTTGAACCGAGTTAAAACCAAGCGGATCATAAAATTGAAACATTTTATCTTTAATTCTTGCTACCAGTAAAACCCAATGATTATTTTTTACAAGAACTGGAATAAAAAAGAAATCAACAGAAGCTAAATCCTCTTTTTGCCATACAGTTTGATCTTTACTACCTGATTGAAAGAAAGGTGTATGATAACACTTGGCTGCTACTGAAGAAGAACCACAAAGACTAATAAAAAGGAAAGCATCAATAACATTGTCACTGAGCCAACCAGGCTGAAAATTTAAAGATGCAGATTTTAATGTTTGAATTTCCTCACATGGAATGTATGGATCCAGAGATTTTACATCCAAAAATGTTAGCGGTGTTTCTCCAACATATAAAATGCATTTCGAAATATCCTCATCAATAAGCTTGGGAGTAAAAGTACTTTTATTAATTGTGCATGCTAAATTAATGCCTAATAAATCTTCTTTAACGGTTTTTTTATTCTGAATATTCAGGTAAGTTGAAATTTTACGCTTTGCACTTTTTGAAGCAGTTGTACGAAACAAAGTCTGACGGGCTAATTTTAAATTTGGGGGAACACTGACAAATGGCATTTTGTCAGGAAATTCTTTCAGATAGTTCGACTCTATTACACCTTTACAATTAGAAACAATTTCTTTCAAATTTTTTGTTATAGTAGGCAACAATATTTTTTTAACTGTTGGATTAGGCAGCATAACCTGTAATTCAGATATTAAAGTCTTACAATTATCAATTTTATGTTCTAAGTTACATGCTACTGCATTCGAAATAACAGACTTTGTACCTGTTTGTATGGCTGATGAACAGCTTTCGCTTTTATAAGTATCTGTTACGAAGAAGGATGGATCTCTTTGTCTGACTGAATGTACTTTATGAATGTGTTTACATAATGGACTGAAATCTGGACAATTACAATTATATAAATGACTACACAAATTAAGGCAAGATAAGCTAATACATTTAGAGTAACAGTGATCAGTTTGAGGACATAACTCATATAAGCATTTAACTGTATACTGAGGTTGTAGGAAAAAATGTCACCCGGAAAAAGGGAAACGGAAAGAATATCCCCGGAAAATAAGGAACGGAAAAAATGTCACCCTTCGTTTGCAATGGGAAATATAAGGTATGTTTAGAAAGATCGCCAAGCTGGGTGATAAAAGTTTTATCTCAACAACCGTAACTTCGGATGACCGGAAACATGTGCGAGTAGAAGCAAGAAGATGTGTTGGCTGCTTGTTTCTTCCATGGAGCCTACCTCCATGGTTTCTTCGTTAAGGTTAAAAATAGAGGGTTGTTTAGAGAGGGAAGCTTCGCGATGGAAGCCAGGGGGGAAGGCGGGTTGTCCAGCGTCGGTCATTGTCAGGTCTTTAGTAATTACTCTCCTGTCACCGCATGTTGTTATAGCCTTAAGCTGCGGTTTAGTGAAACATTTATTGACGCACAACAGAAAACTAATTCATCCAGAGCTTTGGTATAAGAAACAGTTGTAGATGCAATTTCAAGTTACGGTTTGCGATAAGAATAGGACTAAATTTTTTACCTAATTAATTTTTGCATAATTTTTTTTCTCATTTGATTTTAATTAAAAGTAACGCATCTGCACAGGAAACAATTGTTTAATTTTGCACTTAAGTTTGAAAACAAGAATACCACAGTTATTAAAATTAAGAGGTTTATTTCAAAATTATTAGTCCTTGAGGGACTAATGTTTTCATTTTGCGATTTTGCGTCGAATCACTCTGAATGTCCGTTTCACTTTTCAAACTGTTGCCACCAAATATTGTGATAAAACAACGGTACCTAGAGCCATCGAGTTTCGAATGACGTAATCCTACTGCGAATATGGGCAACTGGAAGCCCAAATTTGAAATTTGGAATTTGTTTTATTATCGATTTTATATTTTGTAACGGATTTTTGATTAACAAACTCAAGAAATTCAAAGCGAGCCATGGCAATGTTGTACAGAAAAAACATTTTTATCTCCAGCGCGTGAGCCTGTGAATCGGAAATTCTAAAAATGTGCTCAATTTAAAATTATTTTGCGATACTGCTCTTGAACTGAATTTTATGGTTTAACCCGGCGGAAGGCGCACCAAGAAAAGTTACTAGAGTGGGCGCGTGGGGTATCACATACCCCGATATTTAAAATACGATAAAAATAGTTTTATTTAGTTTTAAAGCTGTTTTTCTTATTCTCGAGTATTATAAATATGAGAAAAATAATTGGGTTTCAAAAAATTAATTTCCAAAAGAGTTAAAATTAAGATAAATGAAAATAATAAAAAATAAACATCATGCCTCTAAGTTTCATTGCATCTCTAATACAGAATGCTTATTTTATTTCTTCACACTTTGAACGAAATAAGTTCACGTGTTCTTGGAACAGAATGTTTTCACATTTTAAAAATTGCATTCACGTTCTTCTGTCCTTGGCGCGAGGGCAAAGAATTTATCTTTCATACTTAGTTGTTTCGAATTTCATGTATTCGTTTTAATTCTTCGTCAAAACTTCTGCATTTGTTTTGCATGCAGTACGTTAGTTTCTCGGTAAAGTATTAATCTCTGATCTTTGTTCAATACTTTTTTCATTAATTGTAATGCTAAGTCCTTCAAAAACAGACTTCTGTTTCTGGTTGGTGGATTAGCAGATGAATGTAATATAATTCAAGCATTTATTACAGCAACATTCAGTGCAGGAAAGAAAATTACAATTGGCCACCTCCTTGTTATTCTGGCAATTGAATACTTTTGCTGACATTTCATCCCCCATATCCACTGCTCCTTTAGTCATAATTATAAAAACATATAATTCCTGACGTTTTATTTTCTCCGATAGTATCATCTATAGTATGATCGTTATATAATGTTGAAAGCATAAGAACGGTTTTTGCTTTTTTAGGAACATCAGGAATTAATGTTTTATCTTTTCGAAACCAAAACACTGTAGAAAATATTCCTAGTTTCATCTTCAGTTTCCGAAATGAAATCTTCATCGCTTTCAAATCTTTCTAATAAATCTCACAGGCGTTGCATCTCCAATTTATAGGGAGTCATTCTTTTCACCATAATGCATTAGAAAATTACCATTGGAAATTTTTAAGAATTTAATGTCAAGTACTTTAAAATCCCTTGGGAGTAGAAATATTTACTGTTACACTCTAGGAATAAATTTCTGAACTAAATATTCAATCAGAAAAACGCTTACGCGGAGAGGCGCGTGGTGTGTGTCATACCCCAGTTCCAACAAAATACCGATAAATCTTTTTCTGAAACACACAGGCAAAGAAAAAGTGGTTCTGAAAGTCAACCACAACCAGAAACTCAGCTACTGAAAGTAGCACAGAATTTCAGTTTCACAAGTTAGGAATATTCCACTTTTATGTAGGGTTGGGGTATGATACACCCCACGCGCCTTCCCGCGGGTTAAGTGCGAAGAATATGATATTTAATAAATAAAGGTAACACACAAAATGTTAAAAAAAAGGCCCCTTCGGACGTAATTTAAAATCTGAAACCTTTCAGATTTTTTATTTTACTAAAATTTTAAAATCTAAGTAAAATGGATCCTATAACCACGCGATCTGGATTTAAACATTTAATATGCAATGAAACCTTTTATGGCAACCTCTTCCAAAATAATTTCTCAGAGTAGAAATTAACACTTGTACCGAGCATTATCTCTTTAAGACGACCACTTCCACCAAAGATCAAAATAATTAGAAACGTGAATGAACGTGGATGAGAGTATTTAATGCATTTTACAATGCACCAATGCGTAACCTATTCAGAGCTGCACCATCTAGTAGCCCATAAACGATTGGCAACCATCTCCTTAAGACGATCACTTTCAAAAGTGACAGGCATTTCTATGGGTATAAACAAACGCTTGCACTGAATATCATCTTTCTAGGGTGGTGATCTTCACAGAATACCAAAAATCAACTAGAAACATGGATGGATTAGGACTATTCAATTATGGCAAAGCGCACGAGGGCTATCTACCTAAAGGGAGGGATGCCTTCGTGGAGAACTTTCTAAGGGAAACTGGCTCGTATACATATTACACATGGGGAAAACCACGAGAGTGCCCATGCAGCCAGCCCATTCGCGGTATTGGAATCTCGAACCAAACTACCAGTGTTCAGCGTCTTTACCGCTCGGCCGCTGATAGGCTGAAATCTGATGGATATCTTAGAAATGATTTTTACTTATAGTAGTTATATTAATTACAATTACGTGTAAAGCTTATGGAAACTTAAAAGCGGCCGAGCGGTTAAGTTGCTGAATACCCTGGTTGTTAGATCTGGGTTCGATTCCTAGCAAAGCAGCTTTTCGTGGTTTTTCCCCTATATAACGTGGTTACGAGCTAGTTTTCCTTAGGAAGCCCTCCACGAAGGCAATCATTCTCTTAGGCAGATACCTTTCGTGCGCTTTGTTATAGTCAAGTAAATCAAACCAAATTAAAGAAGCTTATTCATTCTACTCTCCAAATTGAGCTCCAAATAAGTCATACGTGGGAGCTTTTCGTATTCATAACGTAAAACGTATCAAAACGGAAAATTAAATAAATTTAATTATTTAAATTGGTTATCTAGAATTCCAGTTTTTAATTTATCTCTTGTTTCCAAAAATCTGAGCATGAATAATTGTGTAATAAAGCATAAACTGATAACTTTGAAATTCAGAGAATAACTTAAATGGCCTTTGACCACTAGTAGCCGAGAGGTAAAAATCGTTGAATATTGGTAGTTCGACTGGCGTTCAAACCATGGCGGATGTGCTGCTTACCAGGAAATTTTCGTGTTTTTCTCCATGTGTAACATAAATACGAGTCAGTTTCTATCCGACGTATGAAATAATTTTTGTCAACTACCCGCTATAAACAGTCCTCCATGAAGGCATCCATATTCACTTCGGCAGATAATCTTATGGTACTTTGCCATAACCTAAATAGTCTGATTTGATGATCATGCTAATTTTTTCTCATACTGAAGCCTGTGATGCTTTAATTAATGTTTTATTTATCATAAACTGTGTTAACTGCTTTAAATTAACCAAATCAGGATTTTTTTGTGTTAGATTTCCTTTTTGAAATTTTTGACATCATTTTAGAAGCCTAAATATGTCAGATCGTTTTAGTAAGACGTATTATTTGTAACTGTTTTACATATAAGTACAGAGAATCTCATGACGGCGAACTCTAAAAGTGTTTCCTACAACATAAATAAACAGGCTTTTATACATTTGCCTCTCTAATGCAACCATCTATATAAGTGGCCTAAAAATCGCTTGAAGCGGCCGTTAGTGGTCGCATTAGAAAAGTCTCATTATATTTGCATTTTTGTGGCATTTAATAATTTCATTTACATGTCTGCCTTATAAATTATAATATTGATTTTTCAAGGTCGTGTAACAACTTTCAATATAAATTAGAATAGTAATAATCTTTTACATTCCATTCGGATTATTGTATTCGTATGAAAGCCTTGAATCAATTGTTGATCATTATTTTGTACGTATGCTATTGCAAAAATTTAAAAATTCTTAATTATGATATTTTCCAATATTCGGGCTTTAAATGCCCAAGTTATTTAATTTTATGCCAAGATTTAAACTTTGTGCATTTACAATAAGAAGATCTTAATTATGGAACTTTTTAACATCTTAAGCTGGTTAAAACTGGTTGAAATGTGTTGCAGTCTCAGTTCGTATGCAAAACCATTCTCGCACTGATTTGTTTTATGCTCAATTTATAGCAATTTCCCTAAGTAATCAAATTTTAGATTTATATAATTTTTTTTTTAAATTGTGAAAATAAACAAAAAGAAAGGAGAACATTTTTCTTTCTTACATTATAATTATTTTCAGTTCATCTTTTATGATAAATAGTGTATTTTCCAGTTTTCCTCAACTGTCAAATCTTGTTGTATTTCTAAATATCTTTAGATTATTTACAGTCCCTGCAATTTTAGAGTTTTTACGTTAAACTCTAAAATAGCTATTAGAAGAATTATTAGAAGCATTTGATGTAATTAATGACGCACGTCGCCCATAGTTTCGCAAATTTTGAATTTTCAATATTGTTGAATATTGTGCACTTGAGCAGAAAATTCGTCTTTTCTAGCAAATTGCAAATTTTAAAATTCAAAAAATTCAACTCCATCAATCCAATTAAGGCACTGAAGTTATTTAACATTTAAGAACTCTCGGTGATTTAGAACTCCCCGGAATTGGTACTCAAGAAATGATTTCAAAAATGCTCTTCTACATCTATTAATAATTGTTCTATCCCTTGAATAGCTAGTATCTACTGCATTTTCTCCTCATTTCTTCTTTGGTGGTTATTTGAATCATGGCAAAGCACGGGAACTGTATGTCTAAGAGAAGGGATGCCTTCGTGGAGGACTTAACGAAGTATGAGAAAGGGAAACTTGATTGTATTTACCTTACACATGAAGAAATAACTAAATTATCTTGCAACCAGCTTGTTTGCTGGGATTTGAGCCCCTGTCGAACTATCAGTGTTAAGCGACCGCCAGAGTCGTAGCTAGGGTTTTCAGCGCCCAGGGACAACTGAAGATATCGCGCCCCTTACTGCTTGCCAAGGATGGAAAACATTTAATTCTACACTGTCGTAATATCAATTTGGCGCCCCGTGGATTCTGCGCCCAGGGACAGATGCCCCTCCTTGCCCCCTTCTAGCTACGGCCCTGGCGACCGCTGGAGCGCTGATGAGCTGCATTATGTATTCTGCTTAAGAATATAGAACACAAATTACTGTCAATTTTATTATATCATCAGTGTTTGGTAACTTTCCCTATGAAAATAAAATTGTTAGAAATATGAGTGAAAAGACATGTAAATATTTTGAATTTGGATTCAATTTAATCCCCTTCATGTAACATATAATGCTGTAATTTACGTGATAGCATTTAAAATTTTTGAATATATTAACACAAAAGGCTACGGCAATGCTGTTACGGCATTCGACAAAATAAGTCTCGTTTACGTATATACCAATCTTTGCAGAAGGAAGAAAATTATAGCCAATGCAGAAAATTTCTAAATTCAATTTCGCCAGATAAATTTTACATAAAATGAAAAAACAATTTTCAGTACACATAAATAATTAATTGAATGAATGTAAATTTTTACTGCAGAATACATAAACTTATTTTCAGCTCAATGTAAAACTGTTCCCTCGCAAAATTTATATTATAAGAAAAAGTTAAATGTCTGTTATGTCGAATATTTCTTCACTTAGATTGCAGAGACATTCGATATTTTATGGAAGCAGGAGACTTGAAAAATGAGCAACCCCCTCTCCGGGAATCGAACCGCGGATCTTTGGAATATGCGCCCAGCGTGCAGACCACTACACCACGAAAGCACGTCAAGAAGGCTCAAGTCTAAAATTTATGCATATTTAGTATTAATTCTATATTTTGCATATTAACATTTAAAAAAATACCTGACTAAATTACTCCTGGACGGTTGTGTATAAGCCTATGGTTTGTTTGATCAAGTGCGACTCATTTGTAAAGTATTGAATGGTGTACTCGCTTGCAAAACCTTGTGAATTTTGTGTTTCTTGAAAAATCGGCAATACTAAGTATGATTGCTAAATATTACATTCTTTTTAAGGGAACAGTATAGTATAATAAGAAGAATATTTTCTCCTGGGATATACTTTTATCAATGATATGTTACTGCAGCGCAGTTTTGCTAAATTCCTATAAATCAGTTCTAACTAAAACACAATAACACGCCGAATAAATACTAATTCAGAAGTCAAACAACAAAAATCAGCGTTATATTTACAAAATTTTTCACAGGACTAGTTTCGATGGTTTTACCGAACCACCATCCTCAGCTGCAAAACCGCAATATTTCTTACCATTTGCGGTTTTGCAGCTGAGGATGGTGGTTCGGTAAAACCATCGAAACTAGTCCTGTGAAAAATTTTGTAAATATAACGCTGATTTTTGTTGTTTGACTTCTGAATCAGTTCTAATTATTCTAAGCTGATTTACTAAGACTTGGAATGATGCTCAAGGCCGGCGCTAGACGTTTTGCCGTACGGTGCCTGCTTTACAACTTCAAAATTCTGCTGCCCAGCTCTTTCCAAAGTTCTAAAAATTTTGCGTTCTCTCAATTCTGCCGCCCGGTGCGGCCGCACCGATTGCATATGCTCTGGCACCGGCCCTGATGATACTAGGAATGACTAGGAAACGATAATACTTATTATCTGAGTTGTCATTTCCTCATAAACATGATGCTTATTAAATTACAGACGTTTTAATTAATAACAACCTTTAAAACTGGTTGTTAGTAGCTTTAATTTTGACTCCATACACTTCAACAATTAAAAAAGCCAAAAGATAGGAAGTTTCCTTGTCAGCTCTTTTTGAGTCCTTTTCTAATACTGCTAAAATTCTGCATGATATTTGTTTTAGAACTGCTAAGAAACTGCTAACAAAATTTTAAATACAAAAGTTATACTGCAATTTTAAGTCTGAAAAGTAATTAATTCAGACTTGAAAGCTCTTGAAACATAGAACTTGAGCTCAAAACAATAAGAATAGAATTTTGCATTCATTTTTTTAATTATACGATTGTTGCTTCATTGATAACAATGTTATAAATAGTTCATTTAAAATTACACTACAATTGCTGCATTAGAATCCATATTTCTTACTAATTATTTAAACATGAAAAATGAGAACTATAATGTTTATATGTACTTTTTAATCTCCTAAGTCATAATAAAGTTTTCTCATAAATAGGAAATTGACTGTTTTCAACAGTTTTCACCTCTTCGTCAAGAAACATTTCTTTTACAGTCCTAATTAAAAATTAGAGAACAGCAGAACATAATCTATCTCACGAAATTTGCTAACACAAATTCTTTCGCATTAATTTTGAATTTTATTTAACTCAAATTTATTCAATACTTCAAGTTCTGGATAATCAAATTAACGGTATCATTCTAAAGCTGCAAAATGTAATTAAGAAGCTCAGCTTCGTTTTTAATGATTCATTTTACCACGCCACTGGGGAAAAAAAAAAAATATCTGAGTTTTCAGATTTTCAATTACGTCCAAAGGGCGTTTTTTTAATGTTTTGTGTGTTACCTTTATTTATTAAATATCATGTTCTTTGCACTTAAACCATAAAATTCAATTCAATAGCAATGCCGCAGCATATCTTTAGAATTTCCGATACACAATTCCGCGCGCTGGAATCTTCATTATTTAGTTTTTTTAAATATAATGCATGGCAATAATATTTTTAGCAACAGTTTGAAAAGTGAATCAACGCAGAAAGTGAAACCACGCAAAATGTCGTTTTGAGACTATGTACCGTTGTTTTATCACAATGCGAGAAATATGCATAAATATATGCAGATTTTGCATTATTTAATTTCTTCGAATATAATGCAGGACTCTAACATTTGGTGGCAACAGTTTGAAAAGTGATTCGCCGTTTATAGTTATTCAACGCAAAATTGCAAAACGAAAAGAATAGTCCTCCAGGATCAAAGTCTCTTTGGACTTAATGATAAACCGTTAAAGTGGGAAAAAAAAATGACACTATAAAATATCTGTCGTTTTATAAATTAACTGATGAAAAACCATTAGTGTTTAGAAAATTATATTTCATATTACGGATAGATTAAATAATAACGGAATGTATAATATAATATTATTGCTAGATTCGTTAAACCGTAATAAAAAATAACAGACTATACTATGCCAATAGTTCTGTTTAGCAGCTTTCGTGTGCCGTCTTTACTAACAATTCGTCATTTATCAACACTTTAACGTGAACAAGCTGTTAGCTTCCAGTTAGGGATGGATGAAATTTAGTTTAAAGACCGGCAATCATTATTTAAGAGAGGAGAAACATTTGCTCCCCGTGAATTCTTTCCTTCCGGGTGAGGTGGGTCGGTTTCTTTAAGGAAACGGGTGAAGCAAATCACGGGGGAGAACATACGATTTTCCCGCAAGCAAGTTGGAAAAACCTGCTGTCGAAATGACCTTGCTCAGCTGCAGCCAGCTCAATGTCTTACCCTTAAAACCTCCCTCAAGAGAGCCCGCTATAATCCTGCCCGTTTGGCAGGTTTCCCCATCTCCAATCGGCGACATTATTTGGCGAGATTTTAGAGTTCCTTTTTTTCCGTTCCTTATTTTCCGAGTGACATTTTTTCCGTTCCTTATTTTCAGGGGACATTCTTTCCTTTTCCCTTTTTTCCGGGTGACATTTTTTCCGCACACCGTATACTGAATATTAGAAGTCTGTGATTTTACAATCCACAACAAAAAACCAGCCCCTGTTACATCACTATCTAAAATTTTTATTCCCGAATCATGCCGCTTATTGTATGTTGGCGGACAAGTACTCTGCTTGTAATTAGTTTTAATTTTATAGCTGTGAGCCATGTATGTATCCTCTTCAATTTTTAAAAGTACTTCAATTAATTTATCTAAACGCCTGTTAAATTTTCGTCTAAAATATGTAGTTTTTAATTTATTATGAAACGATTCACAATACATATTGGTATCTGTGAACGCATGAGGGAAGTTTCTATGGGCCATTGACCAAAGAATAGCACGGCTATAGTAATGTTCTTCAAAATATTGTATTAAAGATGGTGCAATAGTTCGAAACTTCTGAAGGAAATTATCCATCATCACTATGAATCGAGCAGAATTGGTTTCTTCAAGTAATACTACCATATTAAAATAGATTTCATCTTTAAGTTTTTGATTAGAAATCATTCGGCACAAATTACGTTGCCAAGCACGATGCACATGCCATTTACATAACAAATGTGTAATACCAGGACCAAATACTTTATCAAATGCAGGATGGGTAGTCTTATCATCATCTGTCATAAGACAATTGACATAAAGTTCCGGTATTACACATTTGATACTAAGGAATAAATTATACATTGTATCCTGGTCTAACTGATTTGTAATGAAATGCGCTACAGGATAACCACTACCAAACTCATCAGGAACGATTAAATTTAATAAATAAAAATCATATTGATTTGTTTTGTGAGTAGAATCAATACATAAAATCCTGGAGCAACCTTTAATCATCATATCTTTCTGCTGTTTAGTCTGCAATCCTAATGCAAAAGACTCATTTGTAGAAGAAAGTTCATCAAGCCCTTTTGGACCGTACAATGTTGGCTTTCCTTGTGGTTTATAAATAAGTACTGGATCATATGATTCTTGCCTGAGTTTTTCAACTATTGTGGCAACTGAAAGTGAATCATCACCAGGAAAGGAACATACTAACCGCTTTTTGTATGTGTTTATCACTCTTCGTGTTACAAATACATCTTTATCATATATGCTCTCCCTATTATCCCGCAGTCCACTTCCATCTCTGATAAATTCTTGAATTTGATCCGTGGATACACCTAACTGTGCATAAGCTTTAATTTTGTTACGGCAACTCTGACTAAGTTGGTGGAACCTGCTATTTTCAAAAGACAATTCATGATTATGATTCGAATAAAATATGGCTGTGACAAGGTGCGATTCTTCACAAACTAAAATTTTTGACGGACACTTAAAGTTGGAAGGTAAAGTATCTTTTAGATTTTTTCTACTGGAAACAGGAACTTTCTTTTTATGCATTACATTAAATTGACAAAAGTAATAATGAAAAGTTTTATCATTCCTACATCTACTTCCAGCACACTTTTTATAAGAACTGAATGTCTGCTTACTATGCGATTCTAACCAGAATTGAAATTCTCCTATTGATGAAAATGTAAGTTCTTGCATAGCCATCTCATAATCATGATATTCAGCCAAATGTTTATTACATTCATTATCAGAACAAAATATTTCCTTACAATCAGGAATAACACATGGCTTAGAATTGTTAGATGTAGGATTTTTAATACTACAGATCTTTTTATGATGAAAAAGGTTACTGCGGCTTTTACAATCTCTCTCACACCGGTCACAAATATATGCCTTTGGAATACATTCAGCTGATGGTGCTTTGCAACATTTTTTATGATTGGAAAATGATTGTCTAGTGGAGTACGACTTCATGCAAACTTCACACACTCTGGGATATTTCATTTCTACAATACCTTTACAGTTACGTTTATGATTAGATAAGGACTGTTTAGAAGAAAAAGGTTTCTTACATTTAGGGCAAATCTTAGATTTTCCATTAGAAGCACAATTTTCTTTATCATAATTACTCACGAGTTCAATTTTATTGTTATTTTCAGATTTATTTGGACTCTTAGCACCCCCAAACTTAAAGTTTGAACATTCATTATCATCTTCAAAAAGTGAAATCGATGAAATGGTTGAAAAACAGCCGAGAGATCGAAGATCAACAACTGTAAGATCTGATGAGATGAAAGAAGCCGAGTCTGAAACAGGAAAACTAGAATAGGTGAGAACCTGAAAAGCAGAAGATTCAGAATTGAGCACAGAAGCAACAGAAAACTGAGGAACAGATGCAATGGCATCAACATTATTTGGACCAATGTTAACAGCACTTTCAAGAAATGGAAAATCTGATAAAGCAGATGAAATGGAATTAATTGCAAGCTCAGAAGCAACTGTAACAGGATACAAAGAACCAGAAAGCTGAGAAACAGATACACTTGGATCAGCAGAAAAATGAGAAACAGATGGAGTACTGGAATTCTGAGAAACTGGTGCAGTGATGTCAAGAATACTCGAAACAGTGTCGGCTATAGGCTCAAGAACTGGAAAATCCGATAACAAGAAACCACTGGGATGATTATCCAAAGACGTGTTGGTAGAACCATATTTTAAAACATCTGAATAAAGAGCTTTAGAAAGAACATCAGGAGAATCCAACAATACTGAAATACTGGGATGGTTATCCAAATCAGTCAAAACACCTGGTAATGCTAAAGCATTAGGGAGACTATCCAATGTAGTACAGACATGCGAAAGTTTCAAAACACTTGAATAAAGTGGTTTCGAAGGAACACTTGAAGGAGCACACAAAACTGAAACACTAGAATCTGATAAGCCTAAAGTATCAGGATGACTATCCAAAGTGCTGCAAACAGAAGAAACCCTTTTCAAAACACTTGAATAAAGAGGTTTAGAGTGAGTACTTGAAGTATCTGAAATGACAGAAGCACGAGGATAATTATCCAAAATCGTGATAGGTACAGAAGGATGTTTTCCTGAAACAGTGGATAAAGCTGGAAACTCAATAGCAGATACAGAGGAAAAAGATGCAGCACTTACCTTTGGAAGGGATTTCACACTCAAAACGCTCTTTATGTCCTTCACAAAAATTCTCCCAAGCTCTGCATTACCCTTACGGTTCAGATGCAATCCGTCTCTTGACAGACAAGTACTCCAATAGTACTCACCAGATCTGCAAAAAGAAAAAGCTTCTCGGCCTTTGAATGCTTCGAAAAGATTAGTGTTTATCCGAGCTAATTTTCTGTTCAGCTTCTTTAAACTGTACGGGTTGAAACCATTCTCGAATAAATTTCGTCCACGCGGGAGGACACATGAAAAGAGAATGATCTTCGGGTTTAAACGCTCAATAACCTCATACAGACAATCATATTTATGATGAATATCATCCAAAGTGTCACAAGAGTTATTGGTACCAACGTGAACCAAAACTAACTCAAATTGATTGTCTATCAAGGTTATCTTGCGTGTCAACCTTTCAATCGTAGCACCCGGAAAACAATGAAAATGAACTTCATAATCCAGTAAATTCAGCAATAAATATTCTTTTAAATATTTTATCATCGAATCTCCGATTATAAGTATTTTCATTTTTCCTGTTTGTTTAGACAAAGACATAATAAAAATAATACAAATAACAAAATCAAATTAAGAATTAGCACGTGCAGAAAAAACACTCACCGACGAAAATGGCGGAATATGATTTCTATTTTTACTAGATTTACGTATTTGGCGCCAGGTCCAGTTTGGCGTGAAAAAGATAACCCTCCAACCAATCACAGCAAAGTACATTTTTCCGTAAACATTTGGCGTTTGGCCAAAGAATCTCTAAAAAGAAGAAGTAAAGGTTCCCCGGGGCAAATGTGGCTCCGTCAAACCGAAGAGACACATTATGTATATCCCTGAAACTTACTTTAAAGGGGCAAACCATTCCAAAGCTATCCACCCTCCGTACCTCACTGCGCATGTGCGAAATAACATCAGGGGGCAACAAAGCAGCATCAAAGAATGCAGCATGCCGTCGGCCATGTTAGCAATCTTTTACCACGTTGTTCGAAAACGTTCTTTGTTGTTGTAGTCAGAGGTACTTGGTTTTTAGCTATGTGAAATTCTTTTAAAGACTTTTTAAATGTAATGCTGTAAGTGAAATGGTTTTGGCTATTGGGTGAAAACTTTGCTCTTGGTTTTTACAATGGTCATTCCAAATAATTGTCTAAACGTTTTCATGGTAATTTGTTTTTAAAGTTGTTGTCGGATAATTATAATGTATTTCAGTGTTTTCAATTTATTTAGGGGTGCCTTTAATTGTCTTTAAATATTTTTTTCTGTTTCAGTTAGTTATTGCAAATTTTGCTTTTAAAATTTCACTGTAAAATTTTAACTATGGATCCATAAAAATTTATTACGTTTTGTATGGCATGTGTTTTGCCCCTTTTTAAGTTTACAGAAGAAAAGAATTAAGAAATTTATTTCATTTAAATTTTGTCTTCGTACGGCTTGCTGTTTAAATTGAAAGTAAAAATTGGACAGGATTTCTATAATTCGCCCCAAAATTGCATCTAACATCCACTCGAACTGCGCTGTTTAAATTTCACCCTGCGCTGGTGTTTCACTGCATAGCCGTGGCTCTTCGATACAGCGGCGCAGAGGCGAAACAGGTTTACATTGCGTCTATGGAAGCTTTCATTCTTCTCCTTAGAGATTCTTTGGTTTGGCTGTACATAATTGTTCAAACTCCCTTTGCGGAGGTCCGCATATAAGTTCTTATCGTGGGTGTGAAATGCACCCTGATAATATAAAAGAGAAGATAGCCCAGCAGAAATCAAGCAGCATCATCATTTTCATTCGAGGGGTGACGCCATAGGAGAAGGTTCGTCGTTGATATTGTGCCTGCCTCCGATCCTGTATCACGTGTACGCCCTGCCCGATCTACGTGTGTTGCGGAGTGCGACCACGTGCAAACTCTTATCCGCATGCATCAGCATTTTTAAATGCTAATCTTCGGTTTGTATTTATTTTTAAAAGCCTGGTTGCTTTTATAATTTTATTATTTTAGGAATTTTCATGTTATTTTGCCTTTTCTTGCGAATTATGCCTAATTCCTGGTACGAGTGATACCGCGCTATTGTTACTGATTTTTCTGCGCTTATTTTTGCGTATTGATTTTGCAATTTAAATTAATTATCAGATTTTAAATTAATTGCGTGCGCGTAATTAAATTTTTCGGATTTTGGTCGTTGTGTCTGCTTAGTTACCCCCAGGCTCACGCTGTCAGGTGTGAGATAGGGGCCTAGTAGACTTTCGTCCGCTCATCCGTCTGCCGGAACACCTTCGAGTGGGTCCGGTTCCGGGGCGCGGGACTCTGGACTGCTGATTGGGCGCAGGATTTCTTAATTATGTATTGCGATTATGGATACGATTTTGGATGCCGTGAGGGTACAGATTAGTGAACTTGATACCATCCGCCAGCAGAATGGTACACTCACTGACACTGAAAATAAGATGTACAATTTCTTACAAAGTATGATTGAAATGCTAGTTGCTGTTAACACACAGTTAACACAACAGGATAAAACTCAGGATAAATCCTCACAAGGTAAAAATCCAGATAATGATAGGGACAGAAGTCCTATTAAATTACACAACAACTTTAATACTCTGAATGAAATACCATTGGATCAGCCCACGAGTTCAGATGATGATTTACCAAAGACTGAAGGTGATCAAACAGTCAGAATTAGATCTCAAAGACAAAATTTTAAGAAAATTAAGCTTAGTAGTTCCCCTAAAAGTACTACACAAAAACAACAAATTCAGGACAGTATCCCAGATACACCAGCTACTGAGGTAGCAGTTAATCAAAATACTCATACACAAATTAATGAGACAATGGATACCACCTCACCAGATAACGAAAACCTCACTGACATGAATACAAATAAGCAAAAACAAAATAATAGGAATTCAAAAATTCCGCCAATTACTCTTAAAGAAAATAAATTGAAATGGAGTGAAATTCGATCTATCTTCCTACAGCGAAAAATCAAATTTCACGGGGAGCATATTCCTTCGGGAAGTATCTCAAAGTCATTACTGAAACACCTGACGATTATCGGACTGTAGTCCAAATACTTAAGGAAAAACAAGTAGAACACCATTCGTACATCCTCCCGGAAGACCGATATTTAAAAGTTGTCCTTCGAGGACTTACTGAACATACTCTGATCGATGATATCAAATCTGAACTTGAACAACTTGATTATCATATCAAAGATGTTAAACAGATGACAAGACGGCGTAACGGAGAGGTTACCAAACTTCCTCTGTTTTTAATTTCGCTACCAAAAAGTGACAAGTCCAAGGAAATATACAATGAGAGATTTCTGTGTCACATGAAAATTAAGATCAAAGAGTATTTAGGTCGACAAGGACCCCTGCAATGTTTTCGTTGCCAGGGGTTTAATCATACACAAGCGGGCTGCAATTATGCACCCAAATGTGTCAGATGTGGCAAAGGACATTTTGTTAATGAATGCCCTGATAAAAATAACAATGACAAGCCTCCAGTCTGTGCCAATTGCGGGGGTTCCCACACTTCCAGTTTCAGGGGGTGTGAGAAATTCCCCAAAACAAAATCTGAGAAACCAATCAATTTCCCCAGTAGGGTGATTGAAAATAAATCCTATTCACAGGCGCTCTCCACAGGCCTATACTCTGATATATTGAGTGAAGCTAAACAAGTTTTCACGGACCTTGCGGAACTTGTTTCCGTAATAAAAAATGCGGGATTTCAGATCTCGCAATAAGTCAAAGAAATAAAAGAAAATAACCAAGAGAAAAATACTTCTACTACTATAGATAATGGGTCAAACTAGACCAACAAAAGTTCCCATCTCTATCATGACTTGGAATGCCCGTAGCATTCATTATAAGCTCACTGAACTGTCAAACTTCATCACGTGTCATAATATAGTCGTGGCGCTCATTACTGAAACCTTCGCTACGCCAAGCACCCCGATGAAGATTCCTAATTATTTATGTTATCGATGCGACCGTCTAAGTCACCGAGGTGGGGGGGTCGCGATTTTTGTACGCAACTCTCTCCAATCTTGTCTGATCTGCGAAGAGCGATATAATGGGCATGAAATTGTGACTGTGTCTGTATTTCTGCCGCATTATGGTAACGTATACTTCACTTCTATGTACAATCCTCCACAGAATATGCTTGATATAAATTATCTCGCAAAAATACTTGACATCAATAAACAAGTCATCCTTGCAGGGGATTTAAATGCCAAAAGTCAGGAATGGAATTGCAGGAGAACAAATAAAAATGGAATCAAGCTTTCCGAATTCATTAATAATCACCCTATTTATTTTCATGTACCAAGCGAGTACACGTATTTGCCGAATAATCCCAATACAGGTGACATTTTGGATATTTTCATTTCGACCATCTCCCTCTCTTTCAATCTAGAGGTGATTCAAGACTTAGATTCAGACCACTGCCCGGTCATTGCGACCCTAGGTACAAACAAAGATATTATGGATGAACAAATTAATTCAACTAACTGGAATGTTTTCAATGAAATTCTCTCAGAATGTAAAACTAACAGTATATTACGCACTCCGGAGGATATTGAGACTGCGACCAAGCATCTTACAAATGACATACAAAGTGCCTACCATGCGGCCACGAGAAAAATTCCTAGAAGACAGGTTACTAATAAGTTACCACAAAGGATTAAAAGTCTCATCAGAGATCGAAATAAGCTCAGGAAAAGGTATCATCTCATTTGCAATCCTGATACCAAAAAAGAGATGAATAGACTTGGTAAGGAAATTAAAAAACAGATAAACTCCCACCGTAAAGAGCTCTGGGATGAGAAAATTGAGAGTTTTAACGAGCCTAGTAGCTCATTCTGGTCGTTTGTAAAACGTCTTAAAAATAAACCCACAGTTAATAGGCCGATTTACCATGAGCATGGCATTGCGCTCACAAATATTGAAAAATGCAATACGCTCGCTGAGCACTTTGAAAAACAATTCATCACAAACACTTATCCATGCAATCAGGATTTTACAACTCATGTGAACTCCACAGTGTCAGAATGGCTTTGCAAAAATAACCTGCAAAATCACTTAGAACTTACCTCGCCACAAGAAATCATGAATATAATTAAAAAGCTCAGGAATAGAAAGGCCCCCGGGCAGGATAATGTTAATAATGTAGCACTGAAATGGCTGCCAATAAATATGATTAATCGACTTACAGGTATTCTGAATGCTTGCCTGTACAATAGTTATTTTCCGAATATATGGAAGTCTGCTAAAATGATAGTGATCCCAAAGCCGGGAAAGAATCTGACGAAAACGGATGGGTACAGGCCCATTAGCCTGCTGCCCAGTATGGGAAAAATACTTGAAAGAATTGTCCTCAGCAGAATACAACCACACCTGGATAAATTACCACTTGAACAGTTTGGATTCAGGAAAGCCCTATCCACGACAAAGCAACTGGTTAGACTTAATGAGTTCATAGGTAGTGCACTGCACAACAAAAGATATGTTGCCTTACTCATGCTAGACGTGGCGAAGGCGTTTGACCGCGTCTGGCATGAGGGGTTAATTTATAAATTAATCAGTTTGCAGTTCAGCACTGAGTTAATCAAAATTATTCACTCGTTTCTTTCAAACAGAACATTCAGTATTCACATTGATGATAGCACCTCAGATAAGAAGCAAGTACAGGCCGGGGTCCCTCAAGGATCTATTTTAGGGCCCGTGCTCTATTTATTCTACGTGGCAGATCTACCTGCAGAACATCTAGATCCAAATTTTTTCATGGGCTGCTACGCAGACGACACAGCTTTTGCTGTCAAGTCTGGGTCGCCAAATTTTGCGATTAAGAAACTTCAAAAATTTATGCCGAAACTTGAAACCTGGTGTGCCAATTGGAAAATTGCAATTAATGCAGATAAATCTAAGCTTATGATTTTTAAAAAGAACAAAATGAATCACCCATTAACTGCACAACTGTTGTTATTTGATACTGTTGTACCAGTTGTAAAAACTGCTACTTACTTAGGTTTAAAATATAGTGCTAATTTCCTTTGGAAAGAGCATGTAAAATGCGTCAGAGGTAAGACTATTGGAGTAATTCAAAGTCTCAAGCCGCTCCTGTCTGCGACCTCCAAATTAGACATCAAGAGGAAGAGACATATTTATAACTCCATTATACGTCCTATTTTTGCGTATACTTCTCCGGCCTGGGCAACAGTTCAGAAAAAGGAGTTGAACACGCTACATATTACTCAAAATAAAGTACTTAGAATGATAACAAATGCTCACTACTATGTCTCGAATCAAACCCTGCACAATGATCTGAAAATGGAATCTGTAGAAACATATCTACACAAAGCAAATAATAAATTCTTCAATAAAGCACAAGAATGCAACCATATGACCGATTTAAATGTATTAGATTATGTTATTCTCGAAGAAGATGTTGCACTTAGACCGCTCGCGGCCCACCTCGCCAGGGACTTAAATTTTCCCACGTAAAATTATCATGATGGGAATGCACAGTGCCTGTATATATTGTATATAGTGTATAGTGTATTTTATTTTATTTTATTTCTCATTTATTATATTGTATGCTTAGTTTGTATGTTCTTTTCACTTGTTTTTATATAATAATGTATGCTTATGTTTAATTGTTATGATATATATTAATTCAGATATCAGGATTGAATCTATTGGATTATGTCTGTGACTTCTTTTATGATACAACGCAAACATATCATACAGACCCTCATGGCTCCTGCTTTGCAAATTTCTTGATGCGCGCGCCACTCTTTGGCCTTGCGACTCATGGTCGCCCCCTGTAGCCACCTTTGACCTCCTTGAAACTTGTCATGAAAAATTCAAAGTCTTGCGCCCTTCGGGCTTAATTTTCAAGAGCCCGATAAGTTGCGCAGCTGCGCGACACTTCGGCAATAACCGTGCAGACTAGACTAGACTAGAAATCAAGAGAAGAAAATCGTAATACCAGAAGAAATAACCCACCCCCACCTCCAAGGCACTTAGAAAATTTTCCGCCGCTTCCTACTCAAAATCAAACCCAAAATGTTGAAAATAATAACAACGAAAATAATACAAGTCAAACCAATCGGAACACAGAAAGTTCAGGAGAAGCACAAAACTCCGCCCCCGGATTCATATTATGGCTAAAAAACTTATTCAACCAAGGCAAATTACTTTTCCAAAAATTTATGACAGCAAAATCACTAATTGACAAAATCCAAATCGGATTTGAAGCATTTGAACTCTTAAGCAATATGAACTATGAATTCTAATCCTTATATTAATGTTACTAGTTATCATATCACTGCCTCGAGTAGTTTAAATGTCGCATATTTTAACGCAGATGGTATAAAAAATAAAAATACCGAGATACTTAATTACATTAATCGCCATGATATTGATATTTTTCTCGCTAACGAAACTCATCTCAGAGCATGTGACAAATTTAAAATACAAGGATTTAGAACTTATCGTTCTGACCGCTCTCATAATAGAGGAGGCGGGACTTTGATTCTTGTTAAAAATTATCTTCGCTCCACTCCATTTAGCCTCAGCGGCAATACCAGCATCGAACACACAGCTATCATTGTGCACTCTCGTACCAACGAACCAGTGGTTTTTATCTCTGCCTACAATCCACCAAGGAACACCATCAGTGGTCACGATCTCATCAGCTTTAGCAACATCGCTTTTCCGGTTGTCATAGCCCGCGACCTTAATGCCAAACATAATTCATGGAACTCAAGAATCAGGAACACTAATGGTAACATACTCTATAATTTCGCACTAAATAACGATCTCAGAATTTAAGGCCCTACTGACCCTACCCGTTACCACCATACAGGTACAGCTGATGTTCTTGACATTGTCATTACGAAAAATATTCTTCAAATTCCATATCTTAAAGTGAATAATGAAATGAGTTCAGATCACCTTCCAGTCAATTTCACATTTTATGGATATGAAAGGTCACTCCCTCTCAAAAGCATCACTAACTGGACTAAATTTAAGGAAATCCTTGAAACACTACCTGCACATCCGGTTTTAGCTGATATTTCACACATCGAAGAACAAATCACTAAAATCAACAGAAGAATTAACACTGCTATTATCAATTCTACTACTTTTAAAGAATATCAGAAGCCCAAATTACCTGACTACTTAATTGATAAAATTAAAGACAAAAATAGGACTGCCAAGCAATGGAGAAGGACGGCCGATCCTACTATTAAAAACGAATTAAATAGAAAAATCCGTGAAATTCAAGAAGCTATCTCTGAATATAGGTCAAATTCTTGGGATGATCTCCTTGATTCCATGGACTTTAACCCAGGAACTGTCTGGAAAATTGCAAAAACACTCCGTAAAAATCAAGACTATAATATTGGTCCTATTAACACTAATTATGGCATCGCCTACTCTGAAAAAGATATTGCAGAAGCTCTTGCCGCCCATCTGGAAAATACTTTTACTAACAACAATTATTACAATGAGGAAATAGAAGAGGATGTTTATAATTTTAATTTTCACCTCTCGAACCGCATTGGTAATGAGGATATTAATCCCACCTCAATGAAATTTATGACATTATCAAAAATCTAAAAATCAGAAAAGCTCCGGGTTTCGAGGGGATTTCAAATAAAATTCTAAAAATTCTGCCTAAAAGCTACATTGTCCTAACAACTAATATCATAAATGCATGTCTCAAGTTAAACTATTTTCCACAGCAGTGGAAACATGCAAATATTGTTACTTTCCTTAAACCAGGGCAAAATCCAAGAGAGCTTAACTCATACCGTCCAATTAGTCTGCTTCCTGGGCTGGGCAAAGTTTACGAAAGGGTCATACAAAGAAGACTTACAAAGCACCTTCAAGATAAAAATTTCATAAATAGTGAACAATTCGGCTTCAGAACTGGACACAGTACTGTTCATCAACTGCTTAATGTAACAGAGTATATCGCTGATTCATTTGTTAAAAAGAATACAATTGCAAGTTGTTTTTTGGACTTAGAAAAAGCATTTGACAAGGTGTGGCATGATGGTTTAATTTACAAGCTACACCTTGCTCATCTGCCAATTAACTTCATTAAACTTCTAAAAAGTTATCTGAGAAACCGTACCTTTCAAGTAAAAATTAACAACACTTATTCTACGAAGAAATATATCAAAAGCGGAATTCCACAAGGAAGTGTTCTTGGACCCAGTCTTTTTTGCATTTATACAAATGACATGCCCGTCCCACTTAATTCAAAAATAGTTAAGTTTGCTGATGATACAGCGAAATTGACCAGATCAATGAAACCACAACTTGCTGTTGATAAGCTTGAAATTGCAGTGAATCATGTTGTGCATTACCTTAAATCATGGAGACTCAGCATTAATCCCTCTAAAAGCAACATTCTACTTTTTCGCCTACATCGAAAATTCACCCCAGTTGAAGTGAACATTAAAATTAATAATCAAGAAGTTCCTGTGGTTAACAGCACTAAATATTTAGGTATCTATTTTGATTCACAATTGCTCTTTAAAGAACATTCCGAATATGCACTCAGAAAAGCGACTGTCGCAAAAATTGCTCTTCAACCCTTGATTGGCAGAAAATTCAAGTTAAATGTGAGAATTAAAAAGAAAATATATATTACACTTATTCGTCCGATACTTCTGTACGCTATCCCTGTTTGGGCCACCGTTTATAAAACCTACAGAAGAAGACTACAAATTTTTCAAAATAAAATTCTACGCGATATCATCAATGCGCCGTGGTTTGTCAGAAACTTACAGATTCATAACGAATTGAAGATCCGGCCCGTTCCTGATGAGATACTCACTACAAGCCACAATTTCTTTCAAAAAATAGCTAACTCAAGATATGACGATATAAGGGAGCTTATTAATTATGATCCTACCCTGGAATGTGCTGCAAAAAGGCCCAGAAGCATCTTCCATAATGTGAAGTGGTGAATTGTAAATAGTGCATATAAACAATTTTATTATATGAGACTGTACAATATCCCACAGCATCGGACTTTGGATTAAAGCTCACTTATTCTTCGTATTTTCAACTACCTCAGATGAACATTGCGACATCCTAATGGATAATGGCATTGCTCTTTGGTAGCTTTTTATATTTTTTATGTTCAATTTGTTTTCTACTACTTATGATTGACTTTGCGACACCCAAATGGGTAATGGCTTAGCTCATAGGTATCTGCTTTTGTGTACATATTGTGTATATAGAGAAATTCACCACTTCGCGTTTTGAGAATAACAGCTACAGAGTACAAGACTAAAACCACTGTCTGTTGGTTGATCAAGTGTTCTCTTGCTGTTTCATTGTGTATACATTTAATTTACTATGCTTTACAAGTATTGTGTGTCTTCAAGCGTGAATTCTTCATTTTCACTTTATTATTTGACTGTGCTTACCTGCAAGTACTGATTTCTTTTTCCACCGGAGTGTGAACTTTCAAGAAACATTGGCCGAGATCAGTTTACGGGAGGGTGACTCCTGTCGTAACTGCCGCCGACCTACGACGTTTCAAGCCACACCCACTGGGTAGAACTCATTGCAATTCAGCCTGGCAAGTGCCATTTGATTTAAATTATGAAATTCAAAGTATTAGTGATTTAATTATGATTGTTCATCACTAGTTTACTACATAACTTAATATATTTTCATATTTTATTGCCAGCTCTAACAGTTTCCCAGATGCACTTGTAAATTCTAAATTTCATTGTGTACTCATGTACTATTCTAGCTCCGCCTATAGAGACGTGGCGATTACCGCCTTATTCTCATTTTTCCAAGCCTTAGGGCAATACCATGACAGGCAGTTAAAGCAGTGGGCTGCTAAATGCTGTCTAAATCAGATAACTGAACTGAACTGAACTCTCTTCTATTGCAGTACGAAGAAAGTGAAGCCAGGGGGAAGGAAATAAGCCACGCCACGTGAGGGCAAGAAAACGATTACCTTACTAAGCGAAGTGAGGTAAAACGTCAGCTGGTTTCAAGTTCTCAGTGTGTTTTCTGATTTTGTATGCGTAGATCTGAAAGGCCTAAAAGGCAATGAATCGTTACAGCGAAATAATGTCTACATTTCCGACTCCATGTCCATGTAAAAGAATGTTTTAGAACGTGCATATACAAGTAGAATAATCGAAACTTGTGTTTCAATGGCCTTCAAGAAAGAGTTTGAGTATTTTCTTTGTGTAAAGTACACGGAGAAACATATATAGTTCTCAGATTTACCTTTTCATAATAATAATAAAAGCGATATTCGTGATTAACTTATAGCAAATCGATAAGTAAACAAGGGCAGGGGGAGTGGCTAGCTCTCCGTGAAAAAGAAAACAGTTTACTTTATTGTCTGATCATAATTACATTACAGGTCTTACTTTTTATGTGTTTAACTACATTTTATTTTGTGCTAAGTAGATATATAATAACTCGATTTGATTTTTAGTCACATTTGTTGTGTGAGTTTTAAAATAAAAACGTAAAGTTTACATATTTCTATCATTGTTTATTCAAATTACGTTTTTTCGAAACATAAGTAATATTTATAACATGAAAAAGTTGAGACTTATATATACATAGAATAAGTAAATTAGAATCAAATAATAGTTACTGTTCTGTGTTCACAATACTTTTAATGCTAGCATTCATTAATTACAGGAATTACATAATGTAGAAATAAAATGAAATGGCGAGAAAAGTGCGGGTAAGAGGACGTGAAGAATCTGCGATCCTTTACGACTGGGTGTGGTTAGAGCACGTCAATCTTTCTAAGCCAGGAGTACTAAGGGCATGCTTCCCCCTTTTTTGGCTTCACTTGGACTGCGTGGAGGGCATCTCCATGAGTTCTAACCTCCTTGAGTCAAACATTTATAAAGATTTTTGCTTAATTGTCTTGCAAAAATGTAGATTGAGCTTAAAGAGCTAATTTAAGCTTAAGGATTATTTATTATATCATTTAAGATCCAGAATCAAAGTATTCAAGATTCAAGACTATTAAAGGTAGTGGTATATTAAAAAATGGAAAATGAGTTCAAGTCCCGCCTACTAAAGGCATGCTTTGCCACTCCCTTTTTGGCTGCACTTCGACTGCAAGGGCTTCTCTGTGTATTCTATCTAACCTCCTGGTTTGAATGGGTTATTCAATTATGGCAAAGCACAGGAAGGCTATCTGCCTAAAGGGAGGAATGCCTTCGTGGAGGACTTCCTAAGGGAAACTGGCTCGTATACACGTTACACATGGGAAAAACCACGAAAACGCCCATGCAACCAGCCCGTTCGCGGGATTCGAACCTCGGACGGAACTACAGTGTTCAGCGTCTTTACCGCTCGGCCGCTGGTGGACCCCTGGTTTGAATGAAATCAGTAGAATGACTCTGTGTGCGTGTATCTGTTGAGAAGGAAACTATGAGAGTAACTAATGTGGAATTCAAAATAACTGCTCTACTTGGTTTCATTATGAAAGCTCTAAGTGAATAATTTCTAATCATTTATTTAATACTTGTTTGCATTTATGATTTAATATACGAAAATGTTGCGGAATCGGTGACATTATTTTACACGATACTACGAAAAAAAAAAAAAAAATCACCGACACCAAGTCTATCCATACTATATTACTTAAATGAGTGTTTTGATTCGATTTTCTTATCGGATGGAAAGTTTGAGGGAAAAATTTTAAGCTTTCGCAGGATGTATGTGAAAAGCATATTTAAGCACATAAAAGAGTTTACCTACACTATTAGGATACAAAATTCGAAATGAAATGAAAAATAAAAATTGTGTTCGCAAAGGAAATTCACTTTTACACTTCTCTATCTGGAGAAGATAGAAATTTTAATAGATTTTTATACCTTACGCAGATGAAAATCAATTCTTTTATGAAGTAATATCCACCAGTTGTTTGAAACTGTATAATTTTAATAGTATTTCAAGTTACGATGATCTTTGTTAATCGTTACAAACGCTTTCTTTAAGTAAAGCTACGTACTGCTATGCAAGAAGCGTAGCTGCTGAATATACAAAGTGGAAACGAACCGAGCTGCTAGAATGATTTGAAATCAACCTCCTTGGATTTGAGCAATTTGGTGAAGCAATTTTAACCGCATTTCTCATAATTAGGTCAGAATCGATTAACAAAACAATGCTAAACCAATGACTCGGTGAACTGTGAGGGATCAGTGAAAACGGGTTCCAGGTTAAAAACCTATCCCAATAGAACAGCATTATTCCATTTTTTTAATGTCCACGAACATAGTACTGGAAAAGCAGGAGGAATGTCCAACATTATCGAGAACATCTAATAAAACCAATGGCGAGTAGCAATAGTCCGAATAATAAAAATGCTAAAATAACCTCTTTATGGCATTTACCTATGAAATTAGCTGCTACACAGCCGTAATGATTGTTACATCCTTGAGTACTCCATTCACTCATTTTATCTCGCTTGTAACTGGTAACTTGATGGTGTAAAGCAAGGATGTCAAACTCGCGGCCCACAACAAATATTTTTGCGGCCCGGCCAATATATCGGCAAATAATAATATATAATAATAAAATAACATATCGACGAAGAAGAAAATGAAATGTTTACTGCTAAGTAATTAACGATAATTTATTCACTGTTGTTAGATTACTCACAGCGAGCTGACACACACACGACTTAAATTACAAATGCGTGTGAGTAGCTTGCGTTCAGCTTTTGGGGGACACGTGCACTCAGAACTTGTACGCATCCCCCGAAAGCCGAATGTGGCCGAACTCATGGTCTTAGTTTTCCAATCATAGTTTTGTACGATATATTGGTGCATGCATTATTATTAATTATTACTTAATTCTTATTGTTACGGATTTCATAGTTATTTATTTATTTAGTTTTTATTATTTTTTTATTTAGAATTGTAATTAGATTTGCTTCATGTTGGGTTAGGAACGCAGACGATTTTTGAAAAGACAGCTGCCTTGGAAGGTTAAAAATAGAACAGCGTGTGCATTTAATACCTAATAAATAAATATCTCGTAATTGCTGTTGCCATCCACAAAAATCCAGATATCCAGACGGTGATTTCATCAAGAAATGCCTAATGAAAACTGGAGAAATTGTTTGTCCTGGAAATGTGAAGGCTTTTCAATCAATTTCATTGTCTCGAAATACAGTTGCGGAAAGAGTTACTGATTTAGCCGCGAATTTAAGTGATCAGATCAAAGCAAAATCATCTAGTTTCGAAAGTTTCTCCATTGCCTGTGACGAGAGCACGGACATTAGTGCCAAAGCTCAATTAGCAGTGTTTCTTCGTTCTTGTGACAAGAACTTTAACATTTTTGAGGAATTACTGGGACTAATACCGATGCCTGGTACTACCACAGGAGAAGATATATTTACTTGTGTTTTTGGACTTCTGCAGAAATACAATCTACCCTTGGCAAAATTAAATTCTGTAGCTACAGATGGCGCTCCATCAATGACCGGGAAAAACAAGGGTTTCGTAGCATTACTAAGGAAAAAATTTAGTGAAATTCACGGTTCAAACATTCATCATATGCATTGTATTTATTATACATCAAGAAGTTCTATGCACAAAAGTAATAAATGTCATATATAAAAAATTCTAAATTTTATAAGATCTCGAGGTTTAAATCAGCGTCAATTCGCTGCTTTCTTAAGTGAGTTAGATAGTGAATATTCGGGTTTGTCCTACTATACCGAGGTACGTTGGTTATCTTGCTCCAAGATTCTCAAACAATTCTGGGATTTGAAAGAAGAAATATGTCAGTTTTTAAAAACGAAAAATCAAGACTTAAGTTTGTTTTACGATCCAATATGGATACAAGATTTATCTTTCTTGGTTGATATAACCAAACACTTAACCGATTTAAATTTATCGTTACAAGGAAAAGATCATATCATTACGAACATGTTTGACATAATTAAAGCATTCAACTTAAAAATGAAGATTTGACGCACTTCCCGACGTGCAGCATGAACAAATCAGGTTTAGATGGTAGTTGTTCGTATCAAAAATACGCAGAAAAAATTGCAAATTTAACAACTGAATTTGAAACGAGGTTTAATGATTTTAGTTCCCTTGAAGACAAATTTTTTTTGTTTTCTTCGATTTTCTCAATAAGTATTGACTCAGTACCCAGCCATATGCAAATGGAGGTGATCGAGATTCAATGCAACTCAAATTTGAAAGCAAAATTCATTGAAGTGAGCGTGCCTGAATTTTACAAATATTTACCAGCCAGGTTTGAAAATACTCGAAAATTCGCATATGAAATTATTTCCATGTTTGGTAGCACTTATCGGTGCGAGCAGTTATTTTCAGTCATGAAAGGTAATAAGTCTCCTATTAGAAACCGTATTAATGATGCTCACCTTGGGTCAGCGTTGAAAGTTATCACTGCAAACAAAATTTCTCCCGAAATAGGAAAGATAATAGCAGAGAAGAGATGTCAAGTATCAGGACGTAAACATTAAATTTTTCTTGTTATTTTCTATATAAATATATATATATGTTTATTATTGTATTATTCGAAATAAATCTACGTTTCTATGAATATTGATTTTTTTTTTTCGGCCCGCCTAAAGTTAAACCTTGTTTGTTTGGCCCAAGTTACCTATGAGTTTGACATCCCTGGTGTAAAGGGTGTGAGCATCTCTGCTTCTACCCATAGTTTTGGAAATATGTCCTGAGGCGCTGGCAGATATAAAAAAATACAAGCTTCGCCGATACGGAGTAATGAAAAGTGTTGACATTGGCGGTCCGAGCTGGTGACCCAAGATGGCGGAAAGGCGTGGCTACGTGGAATTAAAATTGCTAGAAATAAGCACTTCCTCCTCTGCTAGTACTCTTTTAGATGGATTCCGTCCAGCAAGCGGCTGGAGAGAGGAACTTCGGATGATTTGTGTGTAGCATAGCCAATTACTTCAGATGAGCACTTAAAATATTCAGAAAATCCAAATTAAATTTAATGATAAAATTACTGGACTAAATTTGAATTAATTTGGAGTCGAACTTTTGATATAACTTCAATAGTTTTCATTGCAAGGAAAATATTTTGAAGTCCATTTGCATTCACCTCTCACTAGGAGACGGTGTAGACAGCAAGGTACCTCGTCCGAGGGCCCTACCCTTTATCGAACAAAATTGGAATTTTCCTAATATATATGCAAGAAAATAGCTGTAATTATTTATGAACAATTTTGAATAAAGTTAGGAGAAATATAATCTATTAAGATTAAAAATATTCTGCCGAAAAATAAGCGGGTTGATAACAATGTTTTTGAGGGGGGCGAAGAGATTCAATAGACAGAAACAAAATAAACATTCATCTGCTAGCATCATGAATTCTTTAACGAACGATCTCCTTGTAGCATGCATCAGCTACTTGAATATTTCTTTGCGGGAGAAGATTCGTAAAGAGATGTTCCCGTTTTGTCCGTTTGTACATATTTATTAAGTATAACCTCTCAGGAAGTCACGAAGTAGCTTGTCATCAGAAAAATATCAACTGTAAAATGTTTCATGTATCATATGTCTCAAAATGAAAAGAGTACAGGAAGATATCTATAATTATTTATTTTATAAAATTACATAGTATTTCAAAATTGGATTCAAAGAATTTCTGACGAGAAATGCAGAGTGCTATAATTGCTTATCTGTTTGCTATGCATGGTGTTAACTGAATGGACCTTATAAGAAATAGACCAATCCAAGTGGGTTTTCTCCCTTGCCCTGGCGCATTGCCGGCTGTCACCTTGACCATATCCGGAGGAGTAGGGACGACTTGCAGAAACTTAACAATAGTTGGCTATTGCAGCACGCATAATTTTCAAGAAAAAGCTAGTGATAGAGCCTCATTTTACAAATTAGACTTTTTAGATATTTGAAACAGTGACTGATTTTTAAAAAGTTAGCATGTTTATCAAGCATAATTAATATTCTAAGTAATTATAAAGCTGTTGCATGCTTTCAGGTCTTGATTTATTTCAATAATATTTCATAATACATCATAGTGATAAATACTTTTAACACTTTAATAATTTTTACGCATTTATTCTAATGTTAAAAATTGTATTTAACTGTAATAATTAAGTGTGCTAGTATTTTAGAGTGATTATTTTTTAAAATTTATTTCTAGTTCTGCATAAGTTTTCTTATTTATTGGGAATTTATTTTATTAGCACAAAGGGGTGGCAGCTCAGAAAAAGTTATTAGTTTCGAAACGGCATTTTGCTTTGTTTCACTAAGCAAAGTTCCACTTTGCAAACTGTTGCCACCAAATATTATCACTCTGTATTATATCTAAAGAAATTAAATAATGAAGAACCTGCATCAATGCATGTATATACTCTGGAAAATTGGATTCAAAGAATACTCTGGGAAAAAAAAAAAAAAAAAAAAAAAAAAAAAAAAAACGGGATTTAGAGCATCAAATTTTGAATAACATAATCCTGCATCTGAACATGGGCACATGGACGGCCTAATTTCGAATTTGTTTTAATCCACTGCATATTTTGTAACTCTGACGAAGTTTTGATTAACAAACTCAACGAGTTCAAAGCAAGCAATGGCGACCCTGCCATTTTCAAATATTTTAAGATATTCCTCTTGAATCGAATTTTATGTGGTGTACTCGCGAAGAATATGATATTTAATAAAAAATGGTAGTACACAAAACGTTACAAAAAACGTTCCTTTGGGTGTAATATAAAATCAAATCTGAGAGTTTCCAGAGTAATCTTTTTTTCCCCTTATTACACTCAGAAAACTTTATGCTCCGAATTTTATGAATTACTAAAATAAATAATCATCTTGTAATGTTAATAATTAATGATCATATAATTAAATAAAGGATCGTCTTGTTGTGTTATAATAATTTAAAAAACTACTGCCTGAAAATGCTCTTAAAATCAAAGAAAATTAACTGATCTTGTTTAAGTTTACCTTATTTGTTTCAAAGCATCATGTGCTATCAATATTAATTTATTTATTATTTACTTTATTTGTACACAGAAATAAGTTCATAAGTTTTGCGTTTAGAATTTTTACCGTTTTACTACAGTAAAATAATTTGTACAAGAATTAGGGTTGAAAAAAATGCGAAAAACGCAGTAAAAAGTGCTTTTATGAGCTATTTTAAATCTTATTTGCAAAAACTGTAACTTTCATAATTTCATCACTTATACAACGTATCACATTTAATAACTGAAAACAGTTATGTGACACAAACGCCATAGGTTTTCGTGTTAAAGTAAACCAGATCGACCCTACTCTTTCTTGCGGATGTCCGCTGGGTTAGGTCAGTCTATCCAAGGCCAACTTCTACTCAACGCCTGCCAGACTGAACGAAATTCCGGTTCCCAGTTTTCAGTGGCTTTCGCAAAATTCATCACTAGGTGGCGCTCGCATTCTGCTACACGTTCTCTATTTGTAATCTGGCTCGTTATTGACAAAAAGTTCCGCTGTAACTAATAGTAGCGTAGAATGATATATCGTTGCGTGCTATACGGCAAAGTTTTCTTCCTTTTAAAAAAATTATACGATTGTATTTAAATAATTATTCGCAACATATAACTGTTGGAAGCATTTCTATCTGTTTCATGCAATACAGATTTAATACAAATACAAAATTTCTTAAACAAAAGCAATCATCACGTAAAATTTTAAAGCTTTAAAATTCTTTTCTTACGTTTTTTCGCTGCTTTTGAATGTAAACAAGCTTCTTAATATGTGTAAGTACGTGTCTTCAGCTTCATGTTATGTTTTCGTCTTCCTGAAATAAAATTATCATAATATTTTTTTATCATTCTGGAGATAATCTCTGTTTTCTGCATAAATGATATTTTAACCTTTCATATATATATATATATATATATATATATTAATTTAATCCAATTAAAATTTAAGAATGCATCCACGTATATATTTTATAAGAAATGCTAATTGCGTTAGCTTTTTTACGAAATTTATTACTTTTTAGCTCCCATATTCGTTATCTTTGATCCAGAAACATTTGAATGCTGTCTGTACTAGCTTCAAAATTTTAAAGCGCATCTCTGATTTTAATTAGTGTGATGCTGTACATAAATTTCAGTCTACCTGGATGAGTGTTTTGTGGTTGCACTTGAAGTAATAGGGATTCATGTCGAATCCATAGATATATATAATTAATAGATGTAATACTTTTTATTTTAGGGAATATGGTTTTATTTTTTAAAATATGCTGTTAATGATATTGAAATTAGCAGTCTCAAAATTGTTTTTTCCCTTCGTCCCAAACTAGTTGCTACACTTCGGTTGAAAGTTTTGTCTCAAATGCTGCTACATTTCAAGTAGGTGGAGTCATAAAAAACTTTCGATGCAGTTTAGTACATGGACATCAGTAAAATTATAAGGCGTACTACAAGGACTCTAATGCTTGCATACTAGGTTTTCATTCTCAGTTTTTACTTTCCACAAAGGTAGCACTTATTTTAGGACAATTTTGTCCACGCAAATTTAGAGGGTTCGCACGCTCTTAAGCCACGCCCCATTTTGAAAGGACTATACCGCCCGTATTTCAGGAAGATCGTGTTTATGTGATTATGGCCTCGAGTGGTGTCTGCCTATGCTGAGGGATGCCATTGTGGAAGAACTTCTAAGGCGAACTGGCTCGTATAGACAAGACAGATAATTGAATTGACATTTAATTAGCCTGAAGATTTTAAGCGATTACTTATGGAAGAGTCCGTATGAAATGGGGCGTGGCTTAAGGGTGTGCCAAAGCTGGATTTTTGAAATTATTTTGATACTGATTTAAGGAGGAAATGCTTGGTATGTAAAGTTGATGTTGATTGATTACGTACCACCCTGAAATTTCTGGAAAATGTGCAAACAAAATCATAAAATTTTCAGTATCAATAATCAGTACTCAAATGTAGCAACTAATTTGGGACAGAGGGAGTATATGATTCATTGTGATTAATGTCATACATGTTATTATTATATGCTGTAGGTGATATTGAAATGCTTGGTATTATTTCGAATATCAATAGTGTCACGTTTTCTCTTCAGAGCTCTAAATCTGCACTATTTAAAATTTTATTTTTTAATATTTCCGAAAAATGTATTTTATATTAATTAAAAAACAGCAAAATTTTCAGTACGTAAAACCAAATTTCTTTTAGAAATACTTTTTCTCTTATGTATTAACAGATTTACTTCCATCATTTCTTAATTACATATTTAATAGTGGCTCCAAATTATTTTGTTGCACAGCACAACTAATATTAATACGATGAGGAATTTGCGCTGAAATAGTTTATGTTCTCAAGCTACCTCCTAACTTCATACTCTATAAATAATTTTAGTAGTAAACATGTGCTTAAATTAAATAAGTAAAACATGTGCTCTAAATTACTCTTAAATTAGAATACGTAACTCTAAGAAGTACAATTAAAAATAGCGTATATCTAGATGCAAGAAGGAATTAAAACCAGACTCAAGCATCCGACGGTTATATATGAAAAAAGAAAAATGGGATAACTTGAAATTTCATGCTTCCTTTCTAAATAAAAATATTTTTAATAAAAAGAAGTGTATAATTTCTGACTACTACAGATTAATCGTTTTTAAATTTTGCATATAACAAGACAACTATTTGTCTCGGGTACATTCTGCTCATTGGGTACATTGGCCAAACTAAGAGAGCCTTAAAATTTCGCGTCAAAGAACATGAGGCATATGTTAGAAAAAAGGAAACACAGAAGTCTTCTGTTGCTCAACATTGTTGGTCCGAAAATCACACTTTCAATTTTTCTGCTGCCAAAATTATTCAAAAAACATCTTCCATTGGAGAACTGGATTTTCTAGAGGCATTTCACATTCATAAAAATCTTCCTGTTCTAGTTAACGATCCTAATTCCAATCCAAATTTGCCTTCGGCTTTTAGAGAAATTATGTTTTAGTTCTGGTTTCGCCAACAGATGGCGCCACTTGCTTATTCTTGTCCAGGCTTTCTTATCTTATCTAATCATTATTTCCTATCTTGTTCATTTGCGGTTTTGCAGCTGAAGATGATGGTTCGGTAAAACCATCGAAACTAGTCCTTTGAAAATTTTGTAAATATAACGCTGATTTTTGTTGTTTGACTTCTGAATTAGTATTCTGCTCATTGTTAACGTCGCAAAGCGTAGCGGAATTGTAGCGCCCTCCTGCGGTCAGTAGAAATTTCACAGAGGCAACCGAAAACACAAAAGAATATTTTCACACTGGCAGGCCTTGAGTGTAAGTTGGCCTTGGTCTATCTCTCACCACTGGGTTAGTCTATCTCTAGCCATGTCTCTATAAGGTCCATGGTTAACTGCTGCTGACATTTGTAGATGGCAGCACCTACAAGCCAAGACAGTAGACTAACAACACAAAGTGCATATGTACTTAGTGCACTTATTTGGATTAAACGATTCTACAAATTTATGCTTATCATTTGACGTGAAACAGGGAAGTAAAGACCACAAGGTGATATGCTTCACGAAAAGGGACCTCATCCAGTTATCGCACCATACTAACTGTGCAGCTCCTCCCGAATTTTGAGGAAAAACAGCCCGGAAGGTGGTCCGCGAGTTCCCCATCCTCGTCCCGCCCCCCCCCACTACCCGTTTTCTTCTCACCGTATAATTTGAATGCCTTCAGTGCTGCACAGACCTTTTGGACACTTTCGATTCTGATTTGGAGCTGGATTGACGTACATCGCTGTCCTCAAAATTAGAAAGCATATTTTTTTATGGGCATGCCTGGCTTGAGATACTAGTTAGGGTAGCTAGCGACTAACATGGATCTTGATTGGATTCTGCCTTCAGCCTTTGTGGGCGAAGGACGCTGTTTTTGCTTATGGCATCAGCCCATGATCCGACGTCGGCTTGCACCGCTATACCGCCGGACAAACCTACTAGCGACTAGAGTATGCCTAATACTGCTGACCAAGATTCCATGGACACCTCGACCGCATCGGAAACCGAACAATTGGATATTAAACCCGAACTTATTGTTATTATGCAGATAAAGAACCAAATTCACGCACTCGAAGCCAAGATCGAAATGACCAAATCCTTCAAGAAGCAAATGGACGCCGTTCGTGCTGTTTCGGATCCGGACCAGTATACTCCTCTAATGGAACAAATATACGACAGATGAAATTGGAAATGGAGCACCTTAGGGGTAAGTGCGAACATTTTATGTCATTGTGCGCTAGGACCCCCGTAAATAACCCAAATCGTTGTTCACCTGAGGAAAACTTAGATAATTCAAACGCTAATACTTGTAGCATTAATCAAAAAAGAAAACAGCATTACATTTCTGAAAATTCAGATGACTGTAATGAGCAGAATGCAGGATTTGTTAAACCAACCAGAACTAGAACAGACAAAAAAATTTGCCAATTTAAAAGACGCATCAAACTACAGTGCCACCAAAAATAGATTTAGCCCCCTTGATAACAATAATGACAGCACTATTTCCCAAAATGATAACAATCCAGAAATACAAAATGATTCTGACATTCAACAAACAATTACACCCCCACAACACAAATCTGTACCCCCTGTCATGGTGAAACCACCAGATAACATAAAATACAACAACTATTTAAAACAGCTAGCGGACCAATCCAAAGCAAAATTCTTTGGCCGTATCAACGGCGAATTTCTAAAAATACACCCAAATTCACCCGAAGATCACCGAATTCTCACACAATTTCTCAAAGACTACATCACAGAACACTACATCATAAACGCACGACATCTTAAACCTGTGAAGGTTGTAATCAGAGGATTACCCATAGACTTGGACACAGATGAAATTCATGACATTCTCACAGAACAAGGATTCAAAGTACATAAAATTACTCAGATGACAAGAAATCGTACACGACAGCCCATGCCTCTATTTCAAACACAACTAATACCCACACCCAACATTGAAGAAATTTACAACATCACACACATATCACTATTCATAGTACAAATTGAAAAATAGTATGTTAACAAAAATCTCATACCACAATGTCACAACTGCCAGAAAATGGCATCAGTCATCCGAAAACTGCTTTCCTATACCCCGTTGTGTTAAATGTGCAGGGGATCACAAATCTATTGCCTGCCCAAAAAAAGGATTCATTGAAGATCCAGTATGTGCCAATTGCCCAAAATTCACACCCTGCTTTCTACAGAGGATGCGAAAAATTCTCCAAACCACGAAACATTAATTCACAAGGCCCCAGAAAACTTTATTCTGAAACTCTAAATCCAAAAACTCAAAAAACAAAAGAAAATACACAATTTGTCACTTCAACCAATCAGAACTCAGCTCCGGCTGCTCACACCCCCAACAGTAACAAAATTGAACATAATCGCTCAAATAAAACCACAGGACAAATTAAATCCAAAGGAAATCAAAATTTAAACACGTCTGTATTTTTAGAACTTTTTCAAATTATGAAAGAAACTGAATCCATCTTTGGCAAAGGCAAATCACAAAACGAACAAATTTACTCAAGAAAAACCTTAACAACCTCAGATCAGCACAAACACAAATGGAAAAAATGTACATTTTATTTCTCATTATAGAAGAGCTCAACGAACCCGATCATGAATAATCACACCAGAGATACGAGAATAATTACTTGGAACGCGCAAGGCCTCAACACGAAAATTCCAGAATTAAAAGAATTTATAAATGAGTATAACCCTGATGCACTCCTCATACAGGAACACATCCTTGGTCCCAACTTCACTTTTCACGTTGCAAACTATGATTTACATAGATATGACAGACCACGCACGAATCGTACAGCTGGAGGTGTCATCATCTTGATTAAGCGCTCCATCACTCATTACCGAATCACAATTCCACAGCTTTTAGCCACCGAGGCAGTAGCTATCACCATCATACCACCCACCACACCACCATACACTTTAGTCTCCCTCTACGTACCACCATCCAACCTACTGCCGATATCATTGCAGATTTAAGCATGATATTCAAACTCAACAATCGAACCATTATTGGAGGATACTTTAACGCCAGACACCGCGCTTGGAACTGCAGCTCTACTAATTTCTTAGGCACCACACTACGAAAATTTGCTAATACAGCCAACCTTCATATTGCAGCTCCACCCACTCCAACACGCTATGGATCTAATGCTTCTACCCTCGACTTCTTCATTTTAAAAATTATCCAAGCTCTATCTAAAATTCAAACATTAGATGAGCTTTCCTCGGACCACAACCCAGTCGAAATTGAATTAGACATAAGTTGCCATAGCACACCAGACAAAAGAGCCGTTATCACGAATTGGTCAAATTATACCAAAGCTCTAAACAACACCCAGTACTCTACCCCCACAATACACACGAGTGATGAGTTAGACGACTTAGTCAAAAAATTCACTAATGACCTCACCACAGCATACCAGAATAATACCAAAACAATTCCTGTGAGAAACCTCACTCAGAATTCTGACATAAAAAACCTAATAAAAAGAAGAAATCATGCAAGAAAATCCTGGCAAAGAAGTAGACACCCAGATGACAAAAAACTTGTAAATAAATTACATCAGGAAGTCAGAGTTCAAACTCGCTTACACACACAAAAATGCTGGGCTAAATATTTAGAAGGGCTTACATCAGATGATTACTCCATTTGGAAAGCCACTGCTAAATTAAAAAGATGCTACAAAACTATTCCTTCCCTTAAAGGCCAAAACGGGATCGCATACACAGAAACTGAGAAAGCTCAGTCTCTTGCAGATTACTATGCTACTCAGTTTGTCACAAACAACATTTCTGACCCATACACTGAAAACTTAGTCACAAGCACCATTAAACAATTTTTCTCAAAAACACACGCTAACAACAGCATCGCAGTCAATCCATCGGATGTTCTTGGCTATATTGAAAAATTAAAGACGAAAAAGAGCCCTGGATATGATAACATTACCAACATTATGATAAAAAAATGGGACTCCTGATGATTTGTTGCCTCATTAAAATCATTCAACTCATCATCGACTTACGCTACTTTCCTTCATGCTGGAAAATTGCCATTATTTCACCGATCCCAAAGCCTGGAAAATCTCCTCATGAACCTGAATCATATCGGCCAATCAGCCTCCTGCCATCATGTAGCAAAATTGCTGAACATATCATCCTCCTGGAAATAAAGAAATTTGCCGAAAACAGAAGAATTATCATCCCACAGCAATATGGTTTTCGCAGCAAACATTCCACAGTTCATCAATTATTCAGAGTGACTGAATTAATGTCATCTGGATTTCAAAATAAACTCTGCACAGCTTCTATCTTCCTACATATAACCAAGGTATTCGACCGTGTTTGGCTCGATGGCCTTATCTACAAATTAATCATTCTGGGATTCCCAGAATTCATCATAACAACACTTCGCTCCTATCTAACCGATAGATATTTTATCGTTCGTATCAATCAAACACTCTCCACTAAACGAATTATCCACACGGGCACGCCTCAGGGCTCGCTCGTCACTCCTTTTATATTTAATTTATGTACGAACGATATTCCACACATGCATAACACAACACTTGCTATGTACGCGGACGATACAGCGATCCTCGCACAAAATGCATCTCCCAGCTCAGCTATCCAACAGCTACAAACACACATACATGCACTTGAACTCTGGCTCTCTCAGTGGAAAATTAAAGTCAACGTCAATAAAACTGTTGCTGTCATGTTTTCTAAGAAAAGGAAAATCGAAGGAAATCTAGTGTTCTATAATACTCCCATCCCTTGGGCCAAGGAAGTCAAATACCTAGGCGTAGTACTTGATCAGAGACTCACATGGAAGCCCCACATTAAACACATAATTACAAAGTTTCGAGTTAGTAAAATAACACTTCCCCCCCCCCTAATCGCTCAAAACAGCATTTTAGCACTAGACCAAAAACTACTCATTTATAAAGCCATGCTCGTTCCAATAATTACTTATGTTTGCCCAGTTTGGGGCTATGTCTGTAATACTACACTGATAAGACTACAACGACTTCAAAACATCACATTAAGACAAATCACCAATTGCACATATTACATAAGAAACGAAGCCTTACACAGAGAAACAAACACACCTCAACTAGTTGAGACTATGATTAAAATCGCAAAGTGATTCCTTGCAAACATAATTAAAGTTAACAATCCTACCATTCCCTCATTACAGTATAACGTTAATGACCAGTGCAACAGAAGAAGGCTAGGTGCCTTATTAAGAAACTATCACTAATTAATAATAAAATAATAATAATAATAATAAATATATAAATAAAAATAAAATAAACAAATAAATAAAAATAATTAATATATATTAATATATTATAATTATAACTTAAATGCACTGTCAACCAACTACAAATGCTTATGTGATTTCAAAGTAATGCTTAAAGGAAATATTCCTCCTCAGACAAAATGGAAGTTAGAAATTATTTTACAGCCCAAATTATTTTCTAAGTCCAGCACACTTTCTTCAATTTTAACCCCCTCCTCCATTACTTTTTGGCCTTCCCTTCAAAATTTCGTATGGACTGGAATGAGCCTTTGCCCGTCCCCCCTAGCACACGTGACTAACGCACCAGAATCAACGCTCTTCTCCTGGTCTACTCCGATGCTTTCTAGACTTCAACTGATTCAGCTTTCAGCCGCCACCACTGCTGCCTGCGAGCTCCACTAGACCGTCAATCTCGGAACGCCTGCTATTGTTAGCTGGGCGAGTTCAATATACGCAAGTGAGAGGAATAGAAAGGAAAGGTTCCGGAAGGGTAATGGCAGACCACACATTGAGTTGAACAATGTTAAGCAAATTTCGCTTACTGCGCATGCTTGATGGTGTACCTTTGGCACGGGGAGAAATTTTGGCGACTAAGCAACCCTACGCTAGCTTATTCGTGATCACCATGGCTGTCGAGTGTGTTTGAATGATGTTTACAACTGTAATGTTGTGGAACTTTGCTTATTAGTTATTTTAACGTCCATACCGATTGCACTTGCTTATTTTTCTAATATATATTTCACTGTAATTTGTCAATAACAGTGCATTTAAACTTTGTTAACATATGTTCGTAATAATTCGTTATTTAAATGTAATTTGTTTACATGTTATAATTCAATAATTGTAAACTGGAGTATCTCGCTTAGTTTGTTAGCGTATATACGCTATTTATATTATATATATAATTTTCTCATTTCAAAGAATTTATTGCTTAAAAGTATAATGAATAAATTTTCAAGTAATATATCCTAAATTTCAGTCTTTTTCTGAACGAAAATTTGTACAGTTCCAAAGGAATGTGCAGAATTTCATAGGTATTATATTTTACATTTTGAATGCAAACACTGCTTCACATTACTTCGCAATAATTTCAGCTTTATAGTTGTTTGAGCAGTACAGCAAAAAATAGTATTTTAACACAGTAATTAATTTACATTTACATTATACTCTACGAAGATTTAAACGCCAGATTTGTTTACAATCAGATGGCGGTACATCTACCATATACCGTATTTATCTACTTTTCAAATCGCGCCAACATACTAATTACGCCAAATCGTTTTCTGGGCATGCGCAGTATGCGACATTCGTCTAACACTGTTCAACTCAATGTACGGTCTGCCATTACGCGTTCCGGAATAGTTACCAACGGAAATAATTAGATCGTGGAATGGCTTTCAGTGGGTAATAGGGAAAAAAGGGATATGCTCGCTGACTTATTCCCGAACCGTAGAAGGAATTTCACTGCTTATTTTTATGCTCCATGTTTTATTGAACATTTTGTTTAAGGACAGATTAATATTTATCAATTTATGAAACAAAAACAATATTTCGTAGAGAAATACGTGTTTGCAATGTAAAATTGTACGCTTATTTAAAATTTGCTTAAAGGCATAACGTTTTGGCGAAATTACATAATTTTGTTTATTCCAACGAAATTTAATATTTATTAGAACTGTTATTACGGTAAAGTAACAGAGTATTACATGAAGTTACAATACGTAACTGTAAAGTTTTTATTTACTTAAGGTATTGTAGAAAATTGTAATTGTAAAAAAAAAAAAAAAAAAAAAAAAAAGGCGGACAATCAATAAGAATAATAAATAATACACTTACTAACGAAACGCTAGCTACCCTCACAAAGCAGGAGCCCGTTCATAGTAGGCGCTCAATCCCGGAACGAGTTAAATTCCCTATACTCAAAATCCCTTTTCCTTTCTCCTCTTAGCTCATCCCTACTTTCGCGTACCATACCTATAAATCTTGGACTTTTCCAGCAAACAATAGAATTCGTTCTTCTGGGATTGAGTGCCTACTGCGAGCTCCTTCGATCGACACTCTCCGATAGTAATCATCCTAAATCGACGTTCCCGTTGCCATATTGCTTGTTCTGCTTCCCAGACTCGAAATGAATCTCAAGATCTTCTACAACATACATGAAAAGGAACTTATGCCTTACCTCAATGCTTATCTATGTTTCATTCACGATCGACAACGTTCGGAAACAGATCCATGTATTCGACTGGGATGAGAGTTTTCTAACCCAGGAGCCCACAGAAACCTAAAATTCGTTCACGCATCGGGATTAAACGTGATTTGAGTATTCGTTGACCTAATAGCACTTATTATGGCGGTAAATCGTTATTAGCCTGAGTTCATTTTTCATGGTCAATGAAAGGAAACTCCAGAATTATATTTTTCACTTTTGCTGCCCTACATTAATTGGTGTTGCAAATTTTAATATATTAGTTCTTTATTAAAAGTTAAATTTGACGCTCATGAATTCAGTACATGAGTGTAATTTCTTGTTATAATAATGTAAACTTCTAGTTTTTATATATGTATTTCATCTACTCTTGTTTTTTGGCTATTCCTTGTAGAATGTAAAAATAATCCTTAGGTGTTATTATTTTAACTAATGAATAAAATTCTGCTTTTATATGTTCCACAAAACAAGAATTTTTTGGAAAAGATTTCATTTAATTTAAATATCCTGAAAGTGCATAACAGGCTAGTCTAACAATGTGACTTATAATCTTTACATATAATAAAATAAAGAGTCTGTCTGTGTGTGTGTGTGTGTCTTTCGTTCGAGCTGCGCGTAAGCTAATAGACCCACGGCTACGAAATTTGGTACATAGGTGCATCTAGATAAGAGCCATTGCACCTCGAAGCGATTTTTTCGAAATTCAAATTCGTTTTGATTTGCATTATGTTTTGTGACGAAATCGCGTCATTTTGAGACATAATGGGCTATAGGAAAGCGAGATTTTAATCTACGCGCTCCTTTTTCACATCGTCACCAAACGTAGGCACTTAGCTATTTTACGAACTTAAAATAAATTTCGTGTTTCAATAAATCGATTAAATACGAATTTATTTAACAAAGGGAGCTTAACACCTTTTCAACGGGATTTTTCTAAGAAAGTTTGTTTAAAAATGTACAGTTTATTTTTCTTTCATTTTTGGACACGTTAAACTTTCATCCTTGCGACTACTTTTACAAGAAGAATTTTGGAAAAATGATAATATTTTGTATTTTTAAAAAAATTTTTAAATGAATCTTCCGAGTACACTTCTCACATCTTTAAAAATGTGATTTTGGCAACAATTTTCCTTTCTTATTGTTGTTGATAGATTTTTGATAAAATCACATCATTTTGAATAGTTTCATTCTTTTAGAAATGTGGGTTTGGCAACAATTTTTCATCGTATTTCTTATGTCACTGTTTTTAAGAGATTGGCACATTTGACTGTCATATTTACTTTCTTGTACGAACTAAAAAGGAAGTATTGTAGTCGCGAAAAGTTTCAGGCAGCATATTTCAACGAAAATATCCATTTTGACTCCTATCGAATGCAATTTAACGATGTTTTTGCGTGATATCTGTACGTAAGAAAAGAATAAAAGACTCGTTTCCTCCAAAAAAATTATAAAACTGCTTTAAATTGAATCTTGATGAGAAGATTTCGTGGCGTCTGTACGAACGTATGTACGTACGTATCTCGCGTAGCTCAAAAACGAGTAGCCTCAGAAAGTTGAAATTTTGTATATAGGTCTGCTATGACATGTAGATGAGCACCTCGTATTTTGGTTGCAATCGGCCGCAGCAAACGTATATAAATATATTTATATATATATCCACTCTGTTACCCGGCTCAGTGATCTCAGTTTCTTTACTCTTATATGTTTGTAAATTGTACATTTTTTGCTTTAAAAATGATTGAATTATGTTGCTTTTATCTTCCGGTTAAGATTTTTATGCCTTTAGTAAATCTGTATGCAATATGTTTTAGAATTATCAACAATTTTAAAGTTGTTTAAGTGCCGCTAAGCCTTTTCTTGATGGCGGCCATTGATTGTTTACATTTGAAACAGCAGACTGGTAGATTTGTTGCCAATCTAGAGAAACTTAGCTTCGCAACAACAAAGATAACGCCTTCATTTATTATTGCCAATTAAATCATGCTTAATCCTTTCTGGAATTTTTTCGAGGAAATAAGTTTTTAAAATTTACTTCGTAATTTTTAATATAGATATTTTGAGTTTTTATGTATTTTTACCTTCTCGCGAAGTCAGAACTGAATTAATTGAATAAGAAATACTCAATCGTCTGTGAAAAACTGTTACTTTTTTGTTTTGTTTGCTTAATTTCTTTTATACATCATTCTAGCTTTATTATAGTATTTGAATAGAACATGTGGCAACGATTAGATAATTCTATTCTTTAAATTATATAAATTTTGTGCATTATGAGTTATAATATGAACGAAATATAATACTGTTAAGTTAATCTAGCGCCAGAGTGTCGCTATGGTAAACAAATACTAGAGTGAATTTTAAAGATGGCATTTATTCTATTGTGGTTTATGCGCTGTCGGCGAAGTAGATTTAATTCAATCCAATAAGTTTAAATGAAGTGCAAGAAAAAATGCGTATAATTTAATATTCCATACAACGAAGTCATGTGGTGTTCACATCAGATTTTTTTATATATATAATATATTTTTATTGATGGTTTTTATAAAGATGTTCTGCAGAGTAAATTTGTGCGCGGAATTTTTTGTTTTTTGAGTTTCTTTCGTGTTATTTTTTGCTTATTTCACTGTTTGTAAGATATTGAAAAGTTTTGCATGATTTTTTTTCTTCAACAAAAAGTTGGTTAAGTTTTTTATTATGATAATTAATATATTGTTGCGTGCGTACGGATTCGTTACTAAATGAATGCACAAGTCCGATGAAAAATGAACAAAAATTTATTATTATCACAACAAAAATGCTTAAATTTTCTCAAATTATCACGCAGTATTACAATATCTCACAGTAGTTTTCTTTTAACTACTCAAATGTCCAATAGAACGTAATTCAAAACAGCTAAAGAACGCTAATCCGCGAATTCGCTACAATCAACAACAGTAGTTTTCTAAACAACAACAAACTAAGCAACTACTACAAACTGAGATGTTTTCCTCCTTTTATAAGATTTTAAAATCACGCGCTAGAATTTTCCAGTACTTTCTAAAAATCAAAAAGAGATATTTATTTATTTAACGCACGCGCTCTTGTATTTTTAATTTTTCCGGCTTAGCTTTCTTTTAATATTCGTCACGCGCTGCACTGCGCGAGAAATAAAACCATTTAATTTATAATTGAACTAACATTAGCTTTTTAAATACCAAATTCGTAACACTGCCCCCTTCCCAAGGACTGCACGTCCCGGGCAGTACAATCCCTGGACAGGAAGCTAAACTTACAACTGTGACATAAATGCAACTGTGACATAAATGCAACTGAGGCATAAACATTACATTACAATATCAAACAATATAAACAATAAATGCAATAACTAACTTAAGCAAATCAAATGCTATCAAATACTAAATACAAAACAAATACTAAATGCAAATCAAATACACATTTAAAAACAAAAAGGACCATGGTCTGATACTATTTACAATTATTTACATTACGTACTATGGCCATAGTAATAAGCTAACCTGTCGTAAGAGTTCGAAGACTCACGGATCCGAACCACGACGTCATTCGTGTTCAGCACTGTATATGGACCATCCGAAGGTGACTGTAATTTAGGACTCAGTCCTTTTCGTTGAATTGGGTTCCACAACCACACCTTGTCTCCTTTGTTGGATCTCTGTCTAGTAGCTCTTGTGTCGCATCTGATCTTCATTTTCTCCGTCGCCAAGTTGACTCGCTTTCGTGCAGAACGGTGCATCCCCTCAAACCGGGCCTGGGCATCTTGGATGTGTTCCTCAGGCGATGAAGGCGCATCCGTAGGGCGACTAAACAGGCGAGCACAAGGCAGACGAAGGTCTCGACCGAAGAGCTTCTGGGATGGAGAATAGCTGGTAGTCTTGAGTTTCTTTTCGACCCTGGTATGATTTCGGCAGCTTCCCGAGCTCGATCTTTCGGACAAGGCGTCGACATTTCCAGGCGAGGATCCCTTTTGAGGATGGATAGTCATGCCATCAGATGCTGAATGCAGCTTATTGTTTTTGAAATCTAAGGAAAAATTGTATTTCCTTAAAATGTCCAATCCGAGTATGCATGGATCTGTAATATCCGCCACATATGCCGTGTGATGGTAGGCGGCACTTCCAAACGTGATGTTTACGTTTAACTTCCCAGTTATGTCGATCTTGTCACCAGACGCAGTCTGAAGGGTAACACAGGATGGCGTCCAAATAAGTTTATCTTTAAACTGTTCAGCTAAATCTTTCCTAATGATGGTAACATTAGCTCCTGTGTCAATGATCATATTGCAAGGAACTCCATCGATATTCCCATTGATGGACAGTCCGTTATTGTTGCCACTCACTATAGAGATCTTAAGCGCTTTAAAACAGGGTTTTTCATTATCTGGCAACCTCCGTTCCTTGATATGATCATTAATTTGTTTCCTGCGTCGTTGCTCAGAAATTGTCTCAATTTTCGTACCCTGGGGTGTTCTGCAATTCTTTCGTACGTGGCCTTCAGCTCCACAGTTCCAGCACTTTGGTTTCTTGTCAGTCCTTTTCCTTCCCGTGGCATTTAATTGTCTGTTTAAATCGTATGCCTTATTTTCCGTGCTCTGGGGAGTTCTGCAGTTCCTTCGTAGGTGGCCTTCAGCACCGCAATTCCAGCACTTTAGGGTCGGTTTTGTTTCACCACTATTCCGTCTTAAAGCATTCACTGGTCTTATCAACTCATCTGTTTTATTATCCATGCCCTGGGGTGTTCTGCAATGCCGTCGTAGGTGACCTTCAGAACCACATCTCCAGCATCTTACAGCCACTTTGTTCTCACTGCTACTCCGTATCAAAGCATCGACTTGTCTGGATAAATCATCTAAACGAGCCATCAATTGGTCCCCTGGGTCGTGGACTCGCACAGCTCTGACTGGGTAGCTATCCCTAAGAGTTGCTTGCTGGGCTGCCTCAAATTTCATGGCATACACTAAAGCGCTTTTCAGATCTTTAACATCCGCCATTCGCAGTGCTTTCTGTATTTCAGGGTCCCGGATGCCATCGATGAAATATTGCAAGGACAGGATTTCCCTTGTTTCTGTCGGGCACTCCGAAAAGGCGTGATGTGACAGCCTTTCAACATCCGTGGCGAGCTCCTGAAGCGTTTCGGTGAGCTTCTGTTGACGAGATTTTAATTGGAGCCTGCTGTAGTCTTTTAAACATTTCTCGCCAAAGTGCAGCTCCAATGCGCCGGATAGAGCTTCGAAGTCAAGTCTTTGGTTTTCGGGAAGCGTCTGCAGTATATCCGCTGCGTCTGCTCGCAGAGAAGCGGCGAGATGACAGGCCTTAGCTTGGGAATCCCATCCATTCGCATCCGCAACTATAGAAAATTGGGTCTTATACACTTGCCAGGATGTCTTCCCATCATATGTGGATAGCTTCAGAGGTGGACGAGCAGGCATCGGTAAGAATTTAAAATCATCATTCTTGCTCCCTGCCGTCGCTACGAATTTCTTTAACGTTTCCATTTCTTTGGCAACTTCAGAAACTCTCTCATCAATTTGTTGTTCGATTTGGTGTTGGACGGCACAAACTCTTCCTTCAATTCGTTCCTCCACAGCAGAAACTCTCCCTTCTATATGTTCTTTTACAGAAGAAACTCTTTCTTCTATTTCTTCTTTCACCGAAGAAACTCTTTCTTCAATTAGTCCAACTTTATTTTCAACTGTGTCAATTCTGCCTTCCATAGCTTCAAATTTATTTTCTATTATGCAGGTAATCTCTCTTTTCATTTCTTCTTGACCTGCTTCAATCTTTTCTTGACCAGCTTGAACGGCTTTCATTTCGTCCTTAACAGAGTTGACGGCCCCTTCCATCTTTCCTTGGCTAGATTTCATCTCTTCTTTCATTTCTTCTTTAAACGAGGCAAAGGCTGTTATCAATTGCCTTAACTGCTCTTCCATCGCTCTTGTTATTGGCATTCAAACCCCACTTCTGACACCAAAAATTGTTGCGTACGTACGGATTCGTTACTAAATGAATGCACAAGTCCGATGAAAAATGAACAAAAATTTATTATTATCACAACAAAAATGCTTAAATTTTCTCAAATTATCACGCAGTATTACAATATCTCACAGTAGTTTTCTTTTAACTACTCAAATGTCCAATAGAACGTAATTCAAAACAGCTAAAGAACGCTAATCCGCGAATTCGCTACAATCAACAACAGTAGTTTTCTAAACAACAACAAACTAAGCAACTACTACAAACTGAGATGTTTTCCTCCTTTTATAAGATTTTAAAATCACGCGCTAGAATTTTCCAGTACTTTCTAAAAATCAAAAAGAGATATTTATTTATTTAACGCACGCGCTCTTGTATTTTTAATTTTTCCGGCTTAGCTTTCTTTTAATATTCGTCACGCGCTGCACTGCGCGAGAAATAAAACCATTTAATTTATAATTGAACTAACATTAGCTTTTTAAATACCAAATTCGTAACAATATGTATTAAGGGATATAGCTTATTTCATTGTAATTTTTTTTCTTGAAAACATAAGATAAAATATCGTTAATTATACTTTGCTTTTCAGAATTTTTTGTTTTTTGTGTTGTTTTATTTTATTTATTGCTGATTTCACTGTTTTTAAGATATCGAAAATTTTTGAGTGATTTTTTTAGGAAACAAAGTTCTTAACCTCCTTTATACCATTTGAGTTCTTAAGATTTTGCAAAGGGAAGTTGGTTAATTTATTTATTAGGATAATTAATATTTGTATTAACCCTTTGAGGGGCGGTATATAATATAATTTAAACTGTGGTAAAATTTTGCATAACTTTTGGACCCTAAGGACACAAAATTGAGACTTAAAAAAATTCTAGAGCGAAATCCTGAATTTTGAGAGCCGGTATATATTTTATACCGGCGCCCCTCTAGGACATTTTTTTCCAGGTAGTTGCCAACTGTTAATCTTTGTTTTTTACATTAATTTTGGGTACTTTTGATGTGCGTCTATAGTGATGAGTGCTTGAATATAGTTATGTAAGTCTAAAGACAAAATTTTCTTAAATTTCGGCAGAAATTTAAAATTTTAAAAATAAAATTTATGTTTTTATGCACTTTGATGATGCAACCCAGCTGAACATACTTATGGGTAAAAAGCTCTTCAACTTGATTTAAATTCAATATTATTTTATAAAAAAATTAGCAAATATAAAACTGCATGTGTAAATCGTATCATACTGTAACTGAACTAGTATAATATTACAAGCAGATGTAACTTAGAGTAAAATTCTACCCAGTTTTTAAATTGAACGTTTGGTGTTCCCTTCAGCCATTTTTCCGGTACATTTAAAAGCCAGACAAAGGCTGTCACAGTAGAGCGGTGCTTTGATACACCAGGGTACCTGGGCCGAAGGCCCTACCCCTTGTAGATTATTTTAGACATTACGAACAAAATTAAATCAATTAACCTGACTGAAATGATATATATATTTATAAATTTTTCTCTTTTTAATTTTTTAATTTTTTTATACTTTTTTTTAACATTTGAATTATTAATAGCATAGTAATGGACGAAAATTTTAAAAAATTGAAAAATGAAGCACTACGACCGACTCAGCTAAGAAAGTATGTTGCATTTTTGAAGTTGTATTTTATGCTTTAGATAATATGTGGAAAAAACCATGCTTCATACTATGATACGAAGAACTGCCCCCCCCTCCACGCACACACACTTTAGATCACGGAGGACCGTAAGGGTCCCTTTTTTATTTTTTGTAAATATAGGTTGTAATATATCTTTTTGTTCAGGAACAAACACCGTTAAACAATTTTATTATTTGATACACCTCAAAGCTCTTATTCTGATTTTCAACCCCTTTGGCTTCATAGGGGATCCTTTTCAACTTTTGGATAAATTTTAGTTTGCATCTAAAACGGGGCTTAGAAATATTTTTCCTCCTTTCACCAACTGTGAAAATTTATTTCCGAAACAACCTATTTGTATCAACCAGAGCGCAAATTTCTCTTGTGTTCTCTAGTCTTTCATCTGAAATTAACAAAGAATTAAAAAGAATTTCCCTAAAGAATAAAAGCATGCTTTCAAATCAGCAGTTTTTGTGATTACACTTAAGTACATTTCCATTCTAAGTGAGCTTTCCCTTTGTGTGATCTTATCACACTTCACAAAGGGAAGAAGGCCTGGCTCCCGAAAGACAAATTGGTTGTCAATCACCTCTTTTCATTTTCTTACATTCTAGGATTTTGGAAAACAGGAAGCAACAGGTGTCTTTTGGGGGCTAGCATGCAACGTTTAACCCCCACAATTGTGTGAAGTTTTGACCCCAGACGGCAATTTTGAAATCGATAAGTCTTTCTCTTGGGAAAGAGATAAGTGCTGAAATAAAAATTTTAGCTAAACACAGACGAATGAAACTTGAGCTGAGTACGCAAAGAATAAATGAAACTAATCTACTTGTATTCAGTCCTAGCGCAGGGTCCAGGAAACTCCCCATTCCTCCATGAACATAATATTTAATCCTAAACGACTTATAAGTTAATCATGAAATATTATTACATCATAAACTGTTATAATAATAAAGAAATTCTGTCACGTCACAGAGTAGAAAAGGAGAAGACTGGTGCTGCCGTGGTACCCTCAGTGTGGGCGCCGGTATATATTATATACCGGTTTTAAAATCGTATAAATAATCTGCTGTTAATCATCACTTCTGACTGAAATGAAGTAAATATATAAGATTCAGCATGTGTACGTCATATATTTGCAGATTTTGAATTTTTTCTTTACCTCCAATAGAATTTATCAATCTTCCAACATGATACCTTGGAACGACGTATATTAATTTCATAACTGTAAAATACTGAGCATTCATAGGGTGATGTTGCCATTTAGAATCGAAAGAAAATACTAGACACTTACGATTATAGCTTTTGGTGCAGAAAAATTAGCATTTTTTCGGAGGTTAAAAAATTGACAAACAACCGGTATATACTATATACCGGTGCCCTTCAAAGGGTTAAGGGATATTGCTTATTTCATTGTCTGTTTGTTATACGTAATAACTTTTTTTTATGAAGTTTTTCTGCAGAGTAAAATTCTACTTAGTTTTTAAATTGAACGTTTGGTGTTCCCTTCAGCCATTTTTCCGGTACATTTAAAAGCCAGACAAAGGCTGGCACAGTAGAGCGGTGCTTTGGTACACCAGGGTACCTGGGCCGAAGGCCCTACCAATTGTAGATTATTTTAGACATTACGAACAAAATTAAATCAATTAACCTGACTGAAATGATATATATATTTATAAATTTTTTTCTCTTTTTAATTTTTTAATTTTTTTATACTTTTTTTTTAACATTTGAATTATTAATCTAATTCAAACTAATTTCTATTTATAGCTGTAAAGAGCAGAAATCTGCCGAGCTGTGTGTCCTGAAAGACAAGATGTTATTGGCAAAAGGAGTGCAAAAGTGTTACATGTCCTTGATCAATATGGAGAGGTTGCAGGTAAACAAATAAAAGATATATATATAAAAATGCAATACAGTAAATAAAAGATATAATATAAAAATGCAATACAGTAAATAAAAGTAAAAGAAGGTGCTCAATACTAAACATATAAACATGATATCAGAAATGCATTACTATGCTATGCTACAAGCTTACATTATCCATTCGTTGAGAATGGCCAGTGGTCTATTTTTATTCTCAAGATTGTACTGGTCGTAGTCAGGAATCTGAATGGTAGGGTTGTAAATTGCTAGCTGCCTGCTATGAAACCTCTTGGCAATACTATAATAAAAGGATTTGAGGGGGCGTACACCCAGTTCCTCGTGTATCCTGTTATTGCGCACATACCGTGGTGCGTTTACACTTTGACGCAGCATACAATTTGGTGCTACTTGAAGTTTTCCTCTGTATCTGTTACATGAGTAAGCCCAGACAGGGCATGCATAGCATAGTAATGGACGCAAAATGGATTTATAAATGAGTAGCTTATTATCTATTGATAAAACACTGTTTCGAGCAATTAAGGGGAAGAGTTTAGCTTTACGTGCTCGAAACTTCTTAATAATTTCTCTAATGTGTGTGGGTTCCATGACAAAGTTTTACTGAGGGTCACCCCAAGGTAAGGGACTTGCTTGGCCCAGGGAATAGAATTTCCATACATCACCAGGTTTTTCTTGAATTTCTCCTTTCGAGTAAAGAGAATGGCTTGTGTTTTGTTTATATTGACTTTATATTTGTTTATATTGATTTTCCATTATACAAGCCAAGCCTCTAATGCTTGTATGTAATTTTGTAAGTGTTGGATAGCTGAACCAGCAAATGCACATTGTGTGAGGATTGCTGTGTCATCTGCACACATAGCCTGTGTTGTGTTGTGTGTTGTAGGGATGTCGTTCACGTAAATATTAAAGTAGGTGGGCCCTAAAAGGGATCCCTGAGGTACCCCGGCCCTTATGGGATGCACAGTGGAATTTCTTCCAGATACGTGAACGACGTAGTTTCTACCTGTTAGGACTTTGTGATGTTTGTGATGTAATCTGGGAAACCCAGATTGTGTATTTTGTAAACAAGTGCCTCCAGCCAGACTCTATCGAAGGCTTTGGCTATGTCAATAAACAGTCCTCCTGTGACTTTTTTCTCTGAAAATCCTTCAGAGATGATTTCAACTACTCTGTAGAGCTGGTTCGTAGTTCCCAGCCCTTTTCTGAATCCGAATTGACATGGGATAAGGATGTTGTTGCTTTCCATATGACTATTGATTCTTTGTAGTAGGGTGGCCTCAAAGAGCTTGCTGAGTGAAGATAATAGACTTATCAGCCGTTAAGCTTTCGGATCAGATGCAGTTTTCCCCGGTTTTAAGATAGGGATGATTTTTGCCGTTTTCCATGCTGTTGGGAAATATTGCTGTTGCAAAATTTTGGTGAAGAGCTTGGAAAGCATGAAGACTATCTTGATAGGCAGTTTCTTCAATATGGCGTTGGTGATGTTGTCCAGTCCTGGACTCTTCTTCTTTAGTTTATTGACATAGTCAACAACCTCCGAAGGCATAATTGGAGGGATGTTGTTTATGCTTGTTTCTGTTGTGAGACTGTTATGAAAGGTGTAAACAAGATTTACTATGTTGTTTGTGAAAAACTGAGATTCCAGCTGCTGTCTAACAATTCTGCCTTCTCAGTTTCAGTGTAGTGAATCCTCGTAGGGCCTTTAAGGGGCGGAATGTTATTGTAGCATTTAGTATACCTAGAGATTGCTTTCCACAGTGAATTATCATCTGTGGAAAGTGAGTTAAGGTAACTGTTCCAGCTGTGTTGTGCTTGTTCACGTGTAAGAGACTTGACTGCATCAGACAGGCGATTTAGCAGTTGTTTAACCTCTCTATGCTTGGTCCTCTGGAATCTCCTTCTTGCTACATATTCTCTGCTTGACAAGTTGTGCCAACTCTCTGTTACGTACCGTTTTCCCCTTAGGTACTTCTACTTTGGCATCATCTCTTTCCATAATAATTTTTTGAGTAATCTCCTGAATAAAACTTTCAATGTCATCCCCTGACTGTATCGTAGGAAGAGTGTAGTGTATGTTGTTAAGAGCTTTGGCAAATTTTTGCCAGTCGATCCGAAAGGCTCTGGTGTCTGTTGTGTTATACCCACTAATGTCCAGAATCATCTTAACCGGGTTATGATCCGATGATAATTCATCCAGCACGGAAATATCCAGTGGGACACTGGTATTTCCGAGCAGGAAGAAATCGAGGATTCCAGTGGACCTAGTGGTGTACCGTGTTGGGGTTTTTGGAGCTGCTATGTGTAATCCTGCCTTCTGGGCTAAGTTTAGAATTACACGTCCAGTGTCGTTTGAATTATAGCAGTTCCACGCGCGGTGTCGTGCATTTAATTCTCCACCTAGGATAATGTGTTTTCCAAGACTGAGTAAAATTGGTAAGTCAGCCAGGACTGCAGAAACATGACGTCCTGGATGTATGTAAGTGGAGACAAGAGTGTATGTTATGGAAGTGTTTGTTGTGAGTGAAATAACAGAGGCCTCTACGACAGAAAGCTGCGGAATTGTGACAGGAAGATGTGGGATGCAGAGTTTTATCAGGAGTGCAGTGCCAGCCCCCTTGGGCGGGAGATGGTAGGAGATCTGTTTGATCTATGCACTGCATAATTCTGTACATAAATTGGTGAGGCTGGGCCAAGTTTGTGTTCTTGAAGGAACATAACATCAGGAGTGTACTCATTTATAAAATATCTTAATTCATGAATTTTCTGAGATAACCCATTTGCGTTCCATGTAATCACATTCAAAATATTACATACATTATTCATGATTTAAAACATTCACAGAAACAAAAATATCTTCAAATAATTCAAAAAGTAGGAACAATTTATCAATAGTATTTTGAGTTGCCTGTAATTCAGGCATTTTACTAGTGATTTTCTTTAAAACATTAAAAAACGAAATGCCATTAAACATGTTAACAATATCCTTAATTAGTTTGGTTACTTCATAGAGACCAGAGAGGCTTACATCATTACTATTCTTATTATTATTGACCTTATATTCACTATCAGTTTTCTTAATGTTTACAACTTTATCATTTGAGACAGTAGCCTCGAGTTATTTAGTAGTTCGCCCACCAGCGACATTTGCATAGGACACACCTGGTTTAACAGGATTACTATTTATTGTTACAGATTTATTTTCAGAGAGATTAGTTTTTCCTCTGTTAGCCTGGTTTTTCGCACCCTGAAGAACTGGAAATTTGGGACACCCACGATAATTCGCAGGATGCCCCGTTTGCCCGCAATTGCAACACTTGACATTATCAATATATTTACTAGAGCAATCCTCCGTTTTATGAGTGCCAGCACATTTAACACAACGTGGTTTCAGTTTACAGTTGTAAGAAGAGTGATGGAAGTGCTGGCAGTTATGACACTGCACAACACTTCCATTCACTTGGTAGGGCTTAATACTGACATAGAATCCCAAAAGTTTCGTAATATCATAAATTTTTTCGACTTCCGGCATTTTTTCAATCTGAATTTGAAACAAGGGCATAGGGACTCTTGTTCGTATTCTATGCATCTGTGCAACACTTCTGACTTTATATCCCAGCTGCATCAATTTCTCGTGGATATCTTCTACCGGGCAGTCTATGGGCATTCCCCTTAATACCACTTTTAGTGGTTTGTCCAATTTCGATAGAATGATATAGTGGTCTATTTTTTTTTCATCCAAATATCTAGTAATTGCACGATGGTCGTCCTCGGATTCGGGAAAGATCTTCAAGAAGTCCTCCTGCACCTTGCCTGAAAATTCACATTTAACCTCGTTTTTGAGCACCTTCATGAAGTCGTTAAATTTGATATCCGGTTTTACCATAACCGGTTTTCGCTTAACAATTTTTACATTTACATTATCCTCCATATTTACATCATTTACATTATCAATAATTTGAATATCATCATCATTAGTGCTTAATTTTTGGAATTTATTTTCCAATGGTATTTCTACATTACATTTTATCAATTTACTCGGGCGGTATTCTTGGGTAGAATAAACCCGTCCACGTCCCGGTCGTCATTTATGGATCGCTTGGCCACTTTTTTTGAGGGCCGCTTGGGCCTAGGTTTAATTAATACATCATCATTAACATTCGGACCAGCTTTAACAGAAACATTATCATTAGCATTATCATTAGCATTACATATCTCATTTGCAACAGAACACAATCTTTTTAGCAATACATTATTTGGTGCAAATTCATTACTATTTAAATCAAGGGCAAGAACACTTTGGCACTTACCTTGAATTTCATCCTTGAGGGCACTCCCGATACTTCGATGTTTTTCCAGGTTCTTCTTTATTGCTGCAACGCTGGTTTCATCCTTGACGGATTTTACGAGGTTAGCACAGCAATTACCATGTGCAGTCAAAACTTTATCGATCGTGTCCACGAAGGCGAGGGCCCGGTAGACATCATCTTTGGCCCATGGGTCTTTTATTAGAAGATCTTGCCAGTACAGGTCGAGCGTGAGATTTCCGTATTCCAAAACATCAGAACCAAGTCCACAGAACGTTTTCCTGCATGCCGAGATCACTATATCCATATTTGATTTATCCGGTAGCGGGGGAAACTCATTTCCTTCCATGTGGAACAATCACTATCACTACACCGTCGAACACACACTAAAATGCAGAAAAAACACACAAAAGCACTAAAGGTGGAGCACTACACTAGATCCGAGATAATTGCGTATCCAATTTTTCGTAGAATCACCCCACTGTAGGAAAATATCATCGAAAAAACAGATGAAACACAATCACATCCAAGATGGCGGCGAAAATGGCGCACAGAACACGAGGTAACACGGAGCTAATCCAAAATGCGTCCTACACTCACCAAGTCCACCATTCGATTCCAGTCCAAAACCCCACAAACTCCCAGCCAGACAAAGGCTGGCAGCGAAGCTGCTAGTATAATATATGAGATACGTTCCTAATATCCTACCTATCATGCGTCATGATTATTGACTCCTTGAGTGAAGATTAATCTTATGCTTGTTGTAATGAGCAATGTTAAAAAATATTTTTTATCCTGCCAAAATTATTCACTGCAAAAGTACTAAATCTGCTTGTTGAGAACCATTTTTGGAATAAATACTGTAACACCGCCATCGTCTTTATAAATATCTTTTCTCAAATTTTAGTCAAAAAATCATATATATTCGAGTATTTTGATACTTTCCTATCTGTACTATTTTTTCATTCGTATAAAAATACGGAAACGAAGATAAATACTTTTATAATATAAAATGCTGTTGAGCTGCATTTTAAGAATCAAGGATACAGAAGGTACAGTGAGATTATCGCCTCATAGACTCAACCTAATCCAACTGCACGCTGATAGCAACAACAAGTGTAATAACAGTATTATTGCAAAATAAAAATAAGAAATACGTAAAGACTTCATACCATATTCAATTCGGAACGAACCATATGCAAAATCTAAAATACAGAAGCAGAGTTGAAAAACTGCAAGAAACAGGATGCAAAATATGCCAGCACCAGAAATGATAATGGAATTTACATCTTTCCATAAATTATCATCGTCATCAGCCCGATTTATTTTGCATTATATATATGTATATATAATTATATAAGTTCTAGTGTAAGCTATGACTCATAAAAAGAACGTAACATTTATTTTTCTGCTTCAGTTTAAACATAAAGCAATTTTAAAATAATTAATTAATCTCTATATATAAAGAAGAAAGTCTGTGTTGTGGTGTAGTGACCGAAACCTCGACGCAAACCCTGGGTTGTGACACAGGGTTGAAATGAACTTCAAACTCAAATTTTAACAATAACATGAAAACCTTAACAGTTGCATATCTTGACAGTATAGGACTTGGGTACATTTCGCCACGTAATTTCAGAATTTTGTTACAGGAAAAATGCTCTAACGCATTTATACACGAGGAATAATCTTTGTTAGCAGGCCAACATACCCATAGCTCTAAACAGGAAAGATTCTTCTCTTATGCTTATGCTTTATGTTCACTACGGGCATCAACTTCTTAGAGTTTAAACCTGATCATTCTAACTTACCATACGGCCATTCACGTTTGTAGAAAATATTTAGGGCGCTATCACGCCACTCACCCGAAGGCGAAAATAAGAGTCTGAGAGATCAGGCAATCAGAGCTTTAAGGTGGTAAGTCAAGATGGCGTACACTAACATAATAAAATTTCAAATGACTTGATCATCTGAGTCCTGACTGAAGAACATAAAACTGCTTAGTGAGAGATTCGAGAAAATAATATCTAATTCTTGAGAATGCAGGGTGTGTGTATCACGTGACCGGTACTAGCCAATACGGTTGGATCCACAGTGGTAGGCGGGGTGAGTTCAATTAATTACACTTTGTACAAATAACATTAAAACTCTTTGCCTTCCAGGGACTAAGTCCATATTTTTAGTAGTAAACACAAACACAAATTCACAAATATGAAATAAATCTTGGTTAAATACTCGGATAAATACTAGGATTAAATGCTTGATTAAATACTTCAATAAAATGAGATGAGTTCAATAAAATGAGTAAACTATATACATATTTACAAATACCACTTTACATTGTGGTGAATTGACCTAGGTCGTTTCACGACGCTTTTCGCAGTGGGATCATAGTTCGTAAGTTCTCTCAAAGTATTGACTGGTGAATTCTCCATTTTCTCAAAAAAGTTGTGAGCATCCATTAGGATCTGCTGCGGTATTGGTTTAATTTTTAAATCTTCATAAATGATAGTATTTCTAACATACCAAGGCGCATTAACCATCGCTCTTAGTATTTTATTTTGCAGGAGGTTAGCTTTCCTTCGTTCAGTCTTTAACGCCGTGGCCCAGACCGGGGCTGCATAAAGCAAAATTGGTCTAATAAGTGCTAAATACAGAGTACGTTTAATTTTTAAGGGCTAAGATTAGATTTCCGTCCTATGAGATTATATCTCTATTTCCTTTGGTAACTTGGTTAATTACATGGTCTTTAAAGCTAAGTCGTTCCTCAAGAATCACTCCGAGATATTTAGCGGACGAAGAGACTGGGATGATATTTCCAAATTTTATGTCACTATTTGTTCTGTCATTTTTCCCTAATTCTTCTCTTCTCAGGAAAACACCTTATATTGTATCTCCCTGTGTTTACTTGCCGTGAACTGGGGGGGGGGGTTAGGAATGATCCTTTCACTCATACATAACAAAAGGTTCATCTCCTGACTCTGATGAAAAGACTTCTTTTACCTCTTTGTCCCCTGGCGTGAACTTCGAGGCTGCAAACGGAATCTTTTACAAAGGCACATGATTTCATCAATGATAAAAATTATTGCACTCTGAAATCACTTATCCTAGGCAAAGAACCTTTATGCCACCTTATCACAACTTCCTCCCCTCATAGAAGAATTTTTCCTAGACTATGGAAGGGAAAATTCTAAATACATTTCACTACTTTCAACACACAAGTGCTACCCATTTAAGTGATAATAGAGAAGCCAGTTTCATTACCCTGCACTTATTTCTAGATAACATCACCTTGAGCCAGATAAAAATAAAAACAACAAAAATAATTTAAACTACTCCTAATGTCTGCCTCATACAAAGTACATTCCTCAAATTTTACAAAATGCTAATACTTAAGATAAAACATTTAATTCTAACAATTTTAAAAATGAAATAAGCGATGCGATCAATTTTAAATCTACAAAAGTATAATTCCAAAACGCTACAAAAACCTTTTACGACAACTATCATTATCCAAGAATTAGGGCACTGATGATAAGGTTCAATCAAATTCCCTTGACAAATGCTATAACTATTATACTTACCCGGAATCTCTACCGTGTAATTGGTCTCGGAAATTACAGTAGTTACTTTTCTGTTTCCTAAGCACCAAGCCTTCAATACTCTTTTCAGGGTGGAATGCAACCTTTCAACAGAATTGCTTTGAGGGTGACACACAGAAGAATGACACACTTTAATTCCGAACTTACTAAAAAACTTAGATGTAAATTCACTTGTAAGCTATCTACCCAAATCGTACTGAATTTCCTTAGGGTAACCTGATCTAGAAAAGATTTGTATTAAGGCTTGAATCACACTTTTAGAGCTTAAATTCTGTACAGGAATGGCATCTGGATATTTGGAAGCAACACAAATTGGCGTAATTAAGTATTTATTTTCACATAAACTAGGCATCAGAGGTCCTACTGCGTCAATATTTAATCTGCTAAACACTTCTGATATAACGGGCACAATCTTCATTGAGGCTTTCTTTTTATCCCTATTGTCACCTACACGCTGACAAATATCGCCATCCTCAAAATTTTTCAATTTCCTGATATCAATTTGGTCAGAAATAGTGTGTCAAAACTCTATCCTTGGTTTTTGTTACTCCTAAATGACCAGAGATTTCCTCTTGGCATAACTTCAAGATCCCTTTCCTAAAAAAAGAGACACACACAGCTGAAGCTTAGCTTATCTTCCCCTTTTTTTAGAACCTGCCACTCTGAGTAGTCTCTCCTTTACAAACTCTTTTTCATTTTCGATTTCCCCTTTTTTCCAGAGGGCCCCTAAACTAGTGCATGTTTATTGTCCTTCCAAGAATTCTGCTGGCGAAACTTCCGCAAGGATAGACCTTTCTTCTGAACTGATGACTGGAATTTCAATAGATTCTTCCGTACTACTTGTTAACTTCCGTTCTTCCGAAAGCTCATTATCCACAATACTTTCACTTTCTATCTCTTCCTCCTCTTCCAATCTGCAATGTAAGTCTTCTGCGCTCTCTCTAAACTTCTGCACGCATGCGTCTGACTACGGTTTTCCACAGCATTTAACCGGTCGTTTCCTAATTTCCTCTATCAACTGTGCAGTTTTATTTCCTAACAAATAGTACTCTTTAGCTAACTCTACCGAAGTAACCGCTGCTTTTGTGATGACCACACCAAAATCACCTTCAATGGTGACTTTCGCCAAAGGTAAATATTTGTATCCCTTGTACAAAGGCTGTTTCACCCAAACCGTTTCCCCTAATAAGTCACTAGTATTAATCCAAGCACTATTACACAGATCTATTCCAGCTCCAGTATCTCTCAGATATTCTCTCTCTATCCCATTAATTACCGCTTTCTTGAAATACGGCTCAAAACACCTTCCTAAACTCTCCGTTCCAAATTACTCACAAGATTAGCCTTATTCTTTTCCAGCGATGGACAGTTAGGTCGGATATGCCAGTCCTTTCCACATTGGTATGACTTTATTTTCCGCCGTTTTTTTGAAATGTGCTTCCTTGAAAGCTTGCTCTTTTTTAGGAGTCTACACTTTTCTATGCTCCTCTGATTTAATTCTTTGATGACCACTACTTTTCTGATTATAACTAGCATTGGAATTTACATACCGCTCTCTAACTTTCTCAAATGGTTTCTTAAGCCCGCTCTCTGTTCTAACCTCCTCGTATCTCTTCTCAAAGCCGTATACCTGTCGCATTTCTCTGCTAAAATAGAAGCTGTTTTAAATTCTTCCCAATTGTCTAAGTAGCGTTTTCTTATTTCTAGAGGGAGTCGCCGCTTAATTTGCTCGGTGAACATAAGTTCATTAAGACTTTCAAACCCTTGAACTTCCACCAAATCCAACCAATTCTCTAAATACACTCTCAATTGATACACTAAATCCATCCATAACATTCCGTTTTTTCTAGAATGTTCCTCAAATTTTGTTTTTTGAGCCAAAGAACTGAGCTTGAATCTATGCATGAGTAATTTCTTAACATGCTTATAATCATCCCCTTTATCCGCTGGTTCTTTTACTGTTAACTGAGATACATCATGAAGTAATAAAGGAATTAACCAATTAATTGAGAACCAATTAATTTCATTAACGTTCTGTTTTTGAGCCTGTTTCTCTAAAGAATAATGAAATATCTATATTACTGGATTCAAAACGCGGTACTAGATCTTTCAAATTAACCATTTTCTCTCTAAGTTGTTCAACTGTCGAAACCGTGGAAGTTAGGTTATTAATCTCAACCACATTCATTAGTTTTAACTTCTCCAATTCAAAAACTCGCTCACGTTCCCGTTGTTCGCGTATCTTTACTTACTCCCTAGGAAACACAATCCGCGACTAAATTTGGCGATTAATCATGTCTTGGCGAAATTGTGACACCAAGCGCATGCGCAAAAGGAAATAACGCTGTCGGTTTATGTTTCAAATTTGTGATGGCTGAGAGTATGTCAAAGGAAGTGGAAAATGAATTTTATAAAATTTTATTTGATGGATATTCCTACGAAGTAGTGTCTTCCAAGTTCGGAAGAAAAGAGGATTTCGACTTTGAGATCAGATGTGATCTTAATAGTGAAGATAGATGCGAGAATTGGGAAATACATTTTGAAGCTGTTTCCCAAGTGCATTGGATTATATTTTCCAAAACAAAACAATGCAAATCGGAAACAGCAAAGTTTATTTTTAAGAAAGATTATGTGTGTCAACATGCAAGAGTAATTAAGAAAGAGGCTAGTTTGAGAAATAAAGAATGTTTAGCTGCTTTGCATGTCAGAATTAAAAAAAATAATAAGGTCGTAATGAGTATGTAAAAAAGAATCTGTGCACTTTTGATTAAAGTTTTATTTCGGCATACACATCGATGTGATGTTGCTGAAGCGTGGAATTGCTTACGCCCAATTGATTCGGTGAAAGAAGTATTCATCAACCACTTTTGTGCCGGTAAAATAATAATTAATAATATAATCTTTTTAGTCTGCTATACATACACAGAATTCATTGTTAGTAAATACGGTCAAAATGGTGACGATAAAGGCAGTCTCATAAACATGTACAGTAAGACCCCGCTTAACGCTGTTTCGTTTAGCGCTCTTTTATTTCAACCCGGGGATTCTCCAAAATTGTGCGCAGCGCTAGGTTTCCAAATAACATATCCTAAACAGTGTAGTTGTGTTTCTTGCTTGGTGGACGCATTTTTATCATTTGAAACATTTGTTGACATTATTGTAAGTTTAAATTTGTATAATAGTATAACGATTAATACAGTGACAAATATTATTATTTTTAGTTTTTATCATAAGTGAATAAAAAACAAGAAAAGAAAGCAACCAAAAAAAGAATTTCACTAGAAACTCAAATGCAAGTGATTAGAAGATTAGATTCTGGTGAACGTCAATCTCAAATTAGCGCTGCATTGATTTTGGCAACTTCAACAATAAGGACAATTCTTAAGAATAAAGAAAAAATGCTGTCATCGGCAACTGCAACTACGTCAAGCTCTGCAACTAGAATTACCCGTTCTAGAAATAACATTATAGAGGAAATGGAAAAACGACTGTCTATATGGATTGACGACGAAATTGAACGCAATATGCCATTAAGCCAATCTATCATAATGCCTTCTTAACAAAAAGGCAGAAAATTGGAAACCCAGAATAGACTGAATGATCTGACTGAGAATTTTATTTGTTTTTAAAAGTATATGCGTTTATATTGTTTTTATTTTTGTAAGAAATAAATGTTTGATTTTATTTTTATTAAAAAAAACAATATTAAATTTAATGCCTAACCATTTTTTATCCGTCTTCCCCTAACCCCATTATTTACATGTTAAGATAGCCTCGCTTAGTGCTGTTTCGCATTACGCTCTACTTCGATGGAACGTATCCCCCGCGTTAAGCGGGGTCTTACTGTATCTGAAAATAGAATTGTTCTACCTAATGGCCAATATATTTTATACTTTTCGTGATATTCAGTATCTCATTATTCGTACAATGAATTTTACTTAAGATATCGGCATTATTTTAATTGCCCTAGTTAAGAAGCTTTGAAGGCATTTTTTGCAACAGCTGAAAGCATATTAGATTGCAGTTGTTAAGCATATTAATTCATCCATTACATTATGGAATAATGACTAAATTTATAGTTTGTATATGTATATTGAAATGACAGCCTCAGAATATAAAATTATTCAGACACGATAGAAGGAAAAATCACTTAACTAATTGATTATTTAATAATAAATTAATTGAATGTTGAAGCAATTAATAACACACAGTAACTTTTGATTCAGTTAAATTCTAAATATAATCACAGACTCCTTTGATAGTAACATCAAAAAGTCTACGAAATCATTGACCAAGAGCGCACTTGGTTATGTCTGTGATTAGTTTAAACCTTGGACACATTATAGGTGACGATATGAATTTGCCCAGCTCTATCTCATTTTGAAACAATGACCAGGAGACAGATCCAAAGATCATCTACCCCTTTTCTGTTTCCATTAACTCTTGAGAACTTATTGTTCCATGCTATATACCAGGGCTTAATTCCTAAAATTAGAAGTGCCAGAGCCCTATGGAAGACTGTGAGGAAGAAAAGGAAAAAGAAATAAATAATTAAAATAGCTAATATTTAAATAATAAATTAAAATTAATATTAATTAATTTGATTAAATTAACTAATTTAATTAAATTAAGAAAAATGTAAAGATAAAAGGAAATTTAATAAATTATTAAATTAATATTGAATAGTTAAATAGAAAAAAAAGTATCGGACCTCGTCTTATTTGAGGCATTGTCCGAAATTACAATTCCACTTAGATGCTGCGAAGCAGCTCAGCCAATCTCCGTCTCAGTTTAAGCCCTGATTATACGTAAAATGTATTATATCAAGGGATGACAAATATCAGTCTTTTTTTGCAGCCCACCAAGGAAAAAGATAAAACGATTAAAGCTCCACTAAGGAGAAAAGTGAGAATTCTAGAAAGATTATGAGGGTATGGAAAGCAATTTAACTGAAAAGTGTAGCTTTGAAGATAAAGAGGGAAGAGTTCAAGACTACCTGATCGCGATGCCTTGTCTATATAATTCTAACCGTCGACGAGAAGTTTTCCCTGATTAGTTTTCCTTAATACAACGTGAGAATAAACGCAGGACTTCTCGGTACAAGTGGCAGAAGTGGTCCCGCCGTTTGGTTACATCATTCAGAAAGTTCAGCTCTGCAGAAGGAAGTCACTAGCATGGAACGTGCACAACCAGAGTGTCACTTTTAGTTCTTTGGGGAATACAAAATTTACCCGCTCTCATAAATTCATTGCATATCCTGGAGAATAAGTCTTTGACATATAATTGGGGGCTTTTCTTTCCTCAAAAGTCTCAACCTCTGTGCAAGGCTTGAATGCGATGGAAAGACAGGCTTGCATTCAGAAGTTAGAATCCGATTTTTATGACATGTTTACTATTAAAACAAAATTTCTGTGTTAAAATTGTGGTTCACTTGCATAAAAAGAGTGCCTGAACCCTTTAATTTAGGGCTCCGGCTGAAATGATAATTTATCTCGAAAACTAAAAAGTACCGGAGCCGGGTTCCGGCTCTATTTAATGCCACAAAGTGAAGAGAAATTTAAATGCCACCAACCTGCACTCCTTTAAGTCTCATTCTAAACTTATCAAAATAAATACAGATTTATCATATGAATACAGTGCATCAAAACAAAAGTATGTGTGGTACTCAATTTTTTTTTGTTCATTCTTCAAAAATCTATTATGTGACCTCAATAATTTGAAAGAAAAAATGAAATTATACCTGAACAATGGCAAGGTCTGTATTTTTAGTAGAAAGCCCACTCAATCCCTAAATATTAAAAATAAATATTTAGGATTAATAAATATTTTTAATATTTGAAAATTTATTATTCCCGAATTATGTTACTATAATAACTAAATCCTTTATGCCATTTCTCTTTTACAAAGGTCTTAAATTTACTCTCAGAAAGAACTAAGGGTTATAAAAGAAAGCATGGATTTTCATTTTTCAAGAATGAAAAAGTGAAATTATTATTTAATATTTTTATTTAATATAATGACTGCAAAAATGTACGCCTTAATTTTAAGAAAGTATACTGATCTAACACAGTGTTTTCAAAATGCTTTGATCATGTATGAAAACAAATTTTTGTTTCTTGAATATATTAATTTTAATATTTTATGCTAACCATAACTGAATTGCCAGTGCTGTGAGCAAACAGGCATAGAAATCATAGGAATAGTACACACTCAAGCAATGGTTAAGATACTACTAAATGATCCTCGTTCTTCTTTCTGCATAAAAAAATTGCATGTGAGACATCTTTGACAACTCAGGATACCAAAAATAATCACTACTCAATCACCACTAGACCGTCAATCTCGGAACGCCTGCTATTGTTAGCTGGGCGAGTTCAATATACGCAGGTGAGAGGAATAGAAAGGAAAGGTTCCGGAATAGTTACCAACGGATATAATTAGAGCGTGGAATGGCTTTCAGTGGGTAATAGGGAAAAAAAGGATATGCTCGCTGACTTATTCCCGAACCATGGAAGGAATTTCACTGCTTATTTTTATGCTCCATGTTTTATTGAACATTTTGTTTAAGGACAGATTAATTTTTATCAATTTATGAAACAAAAATAATATTTCGCAGAGAAATACGTGTTTGCAATGTAAAATTGTACGCTTATTTAAAATTTGCTTAAAGGCATAACGTTTTGGCGAAATTACATAATTTTGTTTATTCCAACGAAATTTAATATTTATTAGAACTGTTATTACGGTAAAGTAACAGAGTATTACATGAAGTTACAATACGTAACTGTAAAGTTTTTATTTACTTAAGGTATTGTGGAAAATTGTAATTGTAAAAAAGAAGGGGGGGCGGACAATCAATAAGAATAATAAATAATACACTTACTAACGAAACGCTAGCTACCCTCACAAAGCAGGAGCCCGTTCATAGTAGGCGCTCAATCCCGGAACGACTCAAATTCCCTATACTCAAAATCACTTTTCCTTTCTCCTCTTAGCTCATCCCTACTTTCACGTACCATACCTATAAATCTTAGACTCTTCCGGCAAACAATAGAATTCGTTCCGGGATTGAGCGCCTACTCTCAATCACCTGTAATTATAATGCACTTGCTGACCTTTTAAATGCTAATTAATTAGGCTATATATTTATTACATCATTTTATATTATAGTAATTTTAATTTGTTTAAATATAATTTAAAAGGTTTTTTTTTTTTTTTTTTTTTCTAATCCGAGAATCTTCTTCCATTTAAATTAATGGTAAATAGTTCTTTGATATATACCATTTTGTTTATAAAAATGTTCAATGAAAGATTGCATTCATTATGTATTAAAAAATCTGATTTTAATTAAAATTTGAAAATTGTTCTGTAATTATATCAGCTTGACACTATTATTTAAAATAATTGCCATAATTTTCAAAATTTAAATTTCAAGATAGTTATTTCTTGTAAGTGCATATTAATAGCACATAACCTAAAATAGCAACAATATGCCAAACTTATGGTGTATACAATCCTTGCTGTATAATAAGTGGGGGGGAATATTAAAAACAAGTGTCAAAATATTTTCAGGCTTTTAAAATAAGATATATTTCTTGCAAGAGAGGTAGCACATAAAATTGTCATTTTGCCAATGTAATTAATATTTAAACGCTACAATTGTCAAATTACTTAGCTGACACATTAGAAACAATTTTTCTCCTGCAGAAATAATTTTTCTCTTGCTTCTCTATTGTAAATCTGATGTCGATTAAGAATTTTCTTAACCTGTTCAATGTCCATACGATTGCCATTAACTCCTTGCTGGCATGATAAATGCTTCTATATATTTTTTAACAATTTTCATAAAAATTAAAATTTGTAAGAAATAATTTCCAACATTTAGGATTGTGCACTGTTGTAGTTTCAATGAGAAATCAACTAGGATTTGATAGAATAAAATTATTAACAGATTTCAGAAACAAGCATGAGACATACCTAAATGTAAAATGGTTAAAAAAAATTTCCGCACAACTGTATTGCATATTACAAAACTCAACTGAGTCCATGGTGTTAAGTCCCTCTGAAGCCAGATGGCGCTGCCATCGTTACTGTTTACAAAAAGAATGTGAATTACTTTAGAGTTTGCTTCAATGGCGAAGCGGAGAGTGATTGTGGGAGCCTGAGCGTCTCTCAAAAATTAGTATAATAAAGATAAAGATATGTTACAAAGTAGTTTGTAAATTAGTTTAATTGAGAGTTACAGTCCATTTAGAAATCGCCGGACCATTTGAATGGTCCAGTAGAGCCGCAGAGATATCAGCTAAATAAATAATCTAGTGTAAAAGTGAATTTGCCATTTTGTTTCAATGGAATTTGTGTTTGTGGATTATAGCCAGTTGCTGAAAGAAAGGGGTAAGTAAAAAACCCTTGAAACTCTATTCATTGTTAACTGTTTAGTAAATTCTGAATTAAGTTTGTGTGATAATTTATTATTAATAAGTGTAGCGAAAATGGCTACGAAACTGAAAGATGTTCTCACTAAAAAGAGAAAACAAAAAACTATCTTATCAAAGTTGCAAAAGAAACTTTGTGAGCCAGATTTAAGTGTTAGTGATTTAGAATTGTTAAAAACTAAATTTAACAATCTGCAAAATGAATTCGATAATATTTTTGATTCTATTATCAATTTAAGTAGTGAAGAAAATATCGAAAAAATCTTCAGTGAGCAAGATGAAATCAATAGTAGTATTATTGATATAGAATTTGAAATAAATAATAGATTGTCGAACGTTGTTAAAGAAAATAAAGTAGAAAATGCAGTAATTTCTGAAAATACTGTTGTGCGTTTACCTAAGATTTCGTTACCGACATTTTCAGGAGAAATGCATTCTTGGCTTTCCTTTAAGGACATTTTTAAAGCGAGTATTGATCAAAACCCAAATTTATCAGATGCTGTAAAATTGCAATATTTGAAATCAGCACTGAAAGGAGATGCTTGTAGAATTATCCAAACGATAGCTATAACGGATAATAATTATAAGTTAGCGTTCCTTGAAGAAAGATACTCGAATCCTAGAGAACAAATGTATGCTCATCTTAAAAGATTTATGAGTATTCCCGTTATTCAAAACGAGTCAGCTTCTGCGATTCTAAATTTAATTGATGTTACAAGTGAAGTTGTAAGATCGTTAGAATGTTTAGAACAAAAGTTAGATGGGGTTTGATCCGCTATATTTGCCTTTATTCTTAGCCAGAAACTTGATCAGAATACTAAGTTATGGTGGGAAAGGAATTTAAAGAAAGAAAAAATACCGAACATTACAGAGTTATTAGAATTTCTAAAGGATCACGCGAGGACATTAAACGCTTCTAGAATTTCAGTAATGTCTAAATCAAAAGCTTCAGTAAGTCAATCAAAGGTTTCTTCAATGGTTTCATGTGTGACTGAAAAACGTGCTTTAATTTGTAAACTGTGTAATGTGGAACATAAATTATTTAAATGCCCTAAATTTCAAAAATTCAGCTTAAAGGATAGAGTCGAGTATGTTAAAAAGCACAACTTATGTTTCTGCTGTTTTGGAAATCATGGAGTGAGAAATTGCCCTTCAAATTACTCTTGTAGGCTATGCAGAAAAAAGCACAATTCGTTACTGTGTTATGAGCGAGAAAAAGTTTCGATTTCCCAAAATAGAGAGAGTTGCGAAATCGCCTCTCTGTCGGATCAAAAGTCAGACGCCAGTTCGTCTACGGAAGTAGCGAAGCCATTTATAAATAAGGATAACGAGTGTTTTATGACAGCTAATGTAAATAAAAATTGTAATGCAGTTAATAGAGTCCTACTATCGACAGCGATTGTTTATATTAAGGGAAATGGAGGAGAAATATTTCCAGCCAGAACTTTGCTTGACAGTGGAAGTATGATTCATCTTTGTTCATCGGAATTAGCTGAGCAGCTTCATTTGCAGAGAGAAAATGTAAACCTATCAGTAGGATGTTTATCTGGGATTTCAACAACGGTGAAGTCAAAAATAAGTGCGGTTATTTTAAATAAAGGAAACACATACAGTCGTAAACTAGATTTTTTCGTAATTCCGAAAATTACTCATTTGATGCCTAGACAAATTGATGTCTGTAATATTGAGATTCCACAAGGAGTTACGTTAGCTGATCCAGACTTTCACAAACCGGGTAAAATTCAGTTACTTTTAGGATCTCAAATATTTTTCGATTTGATAAGATCCGGGCAAATTTATGTACCAAATACAAATTTAGTGTTACAAAACTCAGCATTTGGGTATTTGGTAAGCGGTAGCATTGAAGATTTACCACATGAGAAACAATTAATGCATTGTGGGTTAATTTATGACAATGTCGAAGCACAGTTGAAGAAGTTTTTTGATTTGGAATCAATTGGTATAAGAGATGATCCCAATTCTTACGATGAAGATAAAGTTTTAGAGATATTCAACAAAACTGTTAGTTTCAAAGATGGTCGTTATATTGTTAGTCTGCCTTGGAAGAAACGTTGGGAACATTTAGGCGACAATTTTGGTGTCGCAGAAAAAAGAATAAAAATCCTGATGAGAAAAATGCAGCATGATAATACATTATACCTGAAATATAGAGAAACTTTAGAAGAGTACCTAAATCAAGGGATAATAGAAAGAGTATTAGATTCTACGAAACCAGTAAACAAGCCAGTTTTTTATATGCCGCATCAGGCAGTTTATAGAGAAGAAAGCATTACAACAAAAATGCGTATTGTATTTGATGCGAGCTCACATGAAATAGGTAGTCTGTCCCTGAATGATTGTTTGTGGCCGGGTATTAATCTGAATCAAAATTTATTTCACTTGCTTAATAGACTTAATAGAGTTGCAATCTTAGGAGATATCGAAAAGGCATTTTTACAGATCGTGTTAGCTGAAAAAGATCGAGATGCAGTTAGATTTTTATTTGTTAAGAATATTGATACACCTTTGCAGAATACCGACGATCAGCTAGAGGTGTATAGATTTAAGCGTGTACTCTTTGGTGTTAATTCCAGTCCTTTTTTGTTAGCGGCAACTATAAAGCTGCATATCCAAAAGTACAGAAATGTGTATCCCGATACCTTTCAAATTCTTGATACATGCATGTATGTTGATGATCTTGTTACAGGAGCAGATGATGTATCAGAAGCCTTAAAAACTTCAAGGGAAGCAAAGGAAATTATGCGTGGAGCTGGGATGAAGCTACGCAAATGGGTGACGAATGATTATCATTTAGCTAAAAAATGGGAAGAAGAAAATTTTGATATTCATCCCCTAAGCTCAAATGAAAGGATACTGAAGGTATTAGGAATCCAATGGAACATTCAGGAAGATAGTTTGAGTATAGAGACTTCTTGTTTGACGAAAATTTCGAGGAGAAAGAAAAGTACCAAACGCTTCATCCTCCAAACAGCTGGAAAAATATATGATCCTCTTGGACTCATCACACCATTCACTGTTAGAATAAAACTTTTACTACAAAAGCTATGGTTACGTAAATTACCATGGGATGAAGAGCTTCCTTCTGATTTGAACGACGAGTGGTCTCAGTGGTGTAGCGAGCTTTCAGAACTTAGTAAACATTAGTGTTCCAAGATTTGCTTTGGATTCATGTGATGAAAATATAGAGAACCATGTTTTTTCTGACGCAAGTCAAAAGTTGTATGGTGCAGCCGTTTACGTAAAGGTACAGAATCAAGAAAAAATTTCTGTGAATTTGCTGGCTTCCAAGAGCAGAGTTTCACCTGTCAAAAAAGTTTCCTTGCCTCGACTTGAATTGCTGGGTGCACTGATTGCTGCAAGATTGGGAACGGAAGTTAAAAAAGTTTTAGATCATAAAGGTTCATCTAATATCTTTTTTTGGAGTGATTCCAAAGTTACACTGTATTGGATCAAAGAATCAAGCAGGAGATGGAAGACTTTCGTTCAAAATCGCGTCGACGAGATTCAGAAGTTGACTAATCCAGATTCATGGTTTTATTGTTCAACCAAAGACAATCCAGCCGATCTTCTAACGCGTGGAGTTAGTGCCTCTTCTCTAGTGAACAATTCTAAGTGGTGGACTTGTGCAGAATTTTTTACAGAGCCGCATCTTCCCTACAAGTGCTTACAACCAATAGTTCCAGAGGTTGAGAACCTAACACCAAATGAAAGGGAGTCCTTTGTGCAAGAAAGCAAAAGTTCTAGTGACATTAATGAGATTTCTGAGAGAACTATGTTGATTGACATGAACTCTAACGTTTTAGATGAACTCTTGAATATTAGTAACAATTATTATAAAATAATTAATGTTCTTTCTTATATTTTTAGGTTTATTTGTAATTGCAGGAAAGGTGAATCAAGAAAAGTATGCCCTCTTCAACTAGAGGAGGTAAGAATAGCTGAGGAAATGCTTATTAAGCATGAGCAGAAGGTTCTATTTTGTAAAAAGGACATAACAGGTAACTTAAAAAATTTACATCCCTTTGTTGATCGTAAAGGAATAATTCGCGTTGGTGGCCGTCTTGAAAAAGCTTCTTTACCATTTTCTCAGAAATATCCTGCAATCCTACCAAAAAATTCTAAGCTAAGTAAGATTTATTTTTCTAGTGTGCACAGAAGATTATTGCATGTTGGCCCCCAAGGATTATTGAATGCAGTACGTTTAAAATTTTGGCCATTAGGTGGTAGAGATTTGGCGCGAAAAACAGTACATCTTTGTGTGACATGCTTTAAATGCAAACCGATTTTGTCTTCACAGATTATGGGCAATTTGCCATACGAGAGAGTTAATAGATCACCCCCATTTAGTGTTTCAGGTTTGGATCTATGCGGTCCCTTTTATGTGACTTACAAGCATCAGAGAAAGGGCGTGCTAAATAAAATTTACATTTGTGTATGTATATGTTTTGTGACACGAGCTATTCATCTTGAGCCTTTGTCAGATTTAACTTCTAGTGCTTTAATTGCCACTCTTAAGCGTTTCATGGCCAGACGTGGCAAATGTGCGAAAATATTCACTGATAATGCCCCTAATTTTGTAGGAGCAAATTATCTGTTGAAGAAATTTTACAATGTAATTAATTTTCCTGATAAAACTTTGGCCTCATATTTCACGTCCGAAAGAATAGACTGGAACTTTATACCTCCCAAGTCCCCTCATTTCGGAGGGCTATGGCAAGCCGGTGTAAAGTCCGTAAAGTATCATTTAAAGAGAACGATAGGAAATTTGCGTTTTACATATGAGGAGTTTGAAACCATAATTGTGCAGTTAGAAGGAATACTAAATTCGAGACCTCTTACACCTATTTCCAATGATTTTGATTGTTATGACGTTTTGACCCCAGGTCATTTTTTAATAGGGAGATCAATACAGACGATTCCGGAGCCAATGATAATAGACGTAAATGAAAATCGGTTAAGCCGGTGGCAGAGAACAATGAAAGTAGTTCAAATTATTTGGAAGAAATGGTCAAATGACTATTTAGGAACTCTGCAGCAGAGAAACAAGTGGATGATAGAGAAGGACAATAGTTCTGTTGGTACTATGGTACTCGTTAAGGAGGATTATCTGCCAATTTGCAAATGGATATTAGGTCGGGTTATTAAAGTCTATTATGGATCTGACAATAAAGTAAGAACGGTTAAAATCAAAACAAAATCAGGAGAATTGAAAAGAGCGATAACAAAGATCGCCGTTCTTCCGATAGAAAACTGAAATGATATTTTTGCATATGTATTGTATTGTTATAGTATTGTAATAGCTGTAGTTATAGTAATAGTTATAGTAATAGTATATTATGTTGTTTATAAGTATATTAACTTTGTCAAGAATGTTTGTATAATTTCTTGAAATTTTGTAATTTCAATCCGGGGGAGTGTTAAGTCCCTCTGAAGCCAGATGGCGCTGCCATCGTTACTGTTTACAAAAAGAATGTGAATTACTTTAGAGTTGGCTTCAATGGTGAAGCGGAGAGTGATTGTGGGAGCCTGAGCGTCTCTCAAAAATTAGTATAATAAAGATAAAGATATGTTACAAAGTAGTTTGTAAATTAGTTTAATTGAGAGTTACAGTCCATTTAGAAATCGCCGGACCACATGGTACCAATGGTACATAAATTTTACAGCTCTAAGGAAATTTAGATGCGATCCCTTCAAACCAAGTGCGAGATCTGAGACATTTTTCTGGGCAAGGTCTAAAATTGAAACGTTATTTTGGTGTATCGTAATTGGTAAAACACATCATTTCAGGATTATTTTTACAAAATTTTCAGCTATGAGAAATCCCTTTTTTCTGTACTAATTTCACTGCTTCTTTCTATTTTTTTTTTATTTTATTTTTTATTTATTTATTTATTTATTTTTTTTTATGTGTGTGTGTAAATCCCAGGCAACTTTGCTATTGAGCAAGAATTTCTATTTATAAAATTAAAGAGAAAGTGTTGGCACAAAAAATTAAACAAGTTACATTGAAATAAATGCTTAATAAAGCAAACAACTAAATATTGAGAGTTTCTTTTTTTGTACATTTTGATTCCCTTTAGGTCATACATACTTTGTTATTTCATAAATCACCATTTCATATTTTTAATTTTATAATTAACATCTTATTGGATTTAAACTTAAGATCTAATATGCAGCAAATCCAATCAAATCTGAAATTGCCAATGCAGTGGCGTAGCGACGGGGGGGGAGGGGTGTATGATGCCCCGGGCGCCGCTCGCAGAGGGGCGCCAAATTGTCTCCAAACAAGATTTTCCGGAAAATTTCAGTTTTTATTTTGATCGATTTTTGGAAAATGTACTTAAAATTAATAATTATTGTAATATAATTAATTATTTATTTTCTTGATTTGTCTGATAAAATGTATAATAAATGTTTATGCTTGCAGTACGTCAATCAAATATCTCCGTATACAAAACTTTTTTTCTGACCACTTTATTCTTCTAAAATAGAGAATTTTTTTTTAAACGAAATGCATGTATAGCTCCCGCTTTTTATTTTAAAACGATAACAAATAGTACAGTCTCATATTATAACCCTTCGACCTTGAACTATTATTTATTCAGAGGCTGAAACTATAGCTATAGAAATTTTTGATATGCATTTTACTTTTTAGCATCAATTTGACGATTCCATTTTTCAGTGAACAGTGTAGTGCGTCTGAAATTGTTATGTGATAACCACGTTCCGCCACGTTCCGGGCACGTTCCTTCCGTGCCCGTTTTTCTCACACCCGCAACGTCGACGGATACTCCACCGTAGCAAATCACGTGGTGTGTGGTGTTGCTGTTAGTGTGTTTATGAAAGAGACCGAAGAATGCATAGGAATTTTTTCCAAGTCCAGAAATCGTTATTGTTGACTTTCAGTTTAAAAATACAAGTGCTTCAAATCTGTTCAATCGAAAACAGCCACGCTAGGCTTATATAGTACACTCATTTACTTTTATTTCTGTCCTAACTACCGTTCTTCAATGTGTAGCGTGGTTTAAATATAATTTTCCAATTAATCTCAATCTCGCTGTTAAAAGTGTCAGCCATGTTTGTTTAGTAAGCATGACAATAACGATAGCATTATAGCCCTTCACTAACTTTTCTTCATTATTATGCACTTAGGCATATTTAATTGACTTCTTCTGTATAATCTTGGGCCCTAGTCTGGACACCGTCGAGATAGAAGAACGGGTCGCTTTTTGCGATCTACTCGACAGAGAGCGAGTCTGGTGTCATCGTCTCGATCATTACAGAGATCGACGCGTCGGAAATTTTTCCGTCAGCTGGACAGCTGCCGTTTAAGTTTCTAACTGTCGTTTTAGAGCTAAACTGAGGACGGCGGAGGTCACGGATTGTTTTTGAAAGTGTACGTAATAGATATTTTAATTTCTTAAGATTTGTGAAAAACTCGAGTATTTCGCTATAGAAATAACGCATTTGATGCTGACGATTCTACATTATTTATTTATTCTACATTACCAATGCCTTAATTAAATTTTAGTGTAAATAATATATTTGGTGTTTTTCTATTTCACATATAAAGAAGGGGTGTATACTTTTAATTTAAAATTGTAATTTTTAAACTAATGTATATATCAATGTACTTAATTTCATGTTTTGATGAGTAATTTATAAATTTTGAAATTTTATGTTTTAAATTATAATGTATTTCCTTCTACTTTTATTTGAATTTGTAGTGTATAAAAATGTAATACATTAGACATGCATTAAAGAATATTCAGTATATAATTCAAACTATGCACATCCTAAATTCAACATTTACATTAAATTGCTTTGAGTTCAAAAATTTATTTAAGTAGTTTTAACTGTACCGATATCGTCAATTTCCAATAGTTTCTAGAATCTCCTGTATAAAACAAGTTAAATTCCTGTATAATTTTCGGTTAAATTTTTGTCAATATTATAATGCAAGATTTATAATTAGTTATCAGATTTTTTAATGTGGTCTACTTTTAGATATTACATCAGTTTTGTGTATATTTATTCAGATCTAAAAGGTGCTTAGTTTTAGTTTCATGTAATTACGGCAAAGCCACAAGGGCTATCTGCCTAAAGTGAGGGTTGCCTTCGTGGAGAACATTCTAAGGGAAACTAGCTCATATACACGTAACACATGGGGAAAACAACGAAAACGTCCATGCAACCAGCCCGTTCGCGGGATTCCAACCTTGGACCGAACTTCTAGTGTTCAGCGATTTTACCGGCCGCTGGTGGGATCGATTTAAAAAGGGTATAAATATATACGTACTGCAATTCCTTTCACTGCATCTGTTAATATATTTATACAGTTATATATATATATATATTTAAAACAGATTTTCTGTGCCTTAAACTTCTATGCTTCTGGAAGTTATCAATGATATATCTGTCTACGCGCATGCGTCCAGCCCGTTCGCGGGATTCGAACCTCGGACCGCATTACCAGTGTTCGGAGATTTTACCGCTCGGCCATTAGTGGGATCAACTTAAAAAGGGCATAAATAAGAATATGTACTGCAATTTCCTTTCACTGCATATATTAATATATTTATAATACATTTATATATTCATATAGTTATTTATTTAAAACAGGTTTTGTATGCCTTAATTTTTTATGCTTTTGGAAATTACGAGAAGTATGTTGGTAATGACAGATATATTGGTTATCAGAGATATGTTGGTAATGCAACAAACCCGTTAAGGGGCTTCTATATCTCTTTAGTATTCGGACCTCGGACCGAACTACCAGTGTTCAGCGATTTTACCACAGGGTCACATATGTATTGAAATTTCCTTTCACTTCATATGTTAATATATTCAGTAATTCAGTTAATATATTCAGTAATATATATATATATATATGTGTATGTGTGCAAGATAATATGTTTTATGATTTAACCTATAGTTATTTATTTTTTTTTTAAATTTTTCTTCCTATTACTTTTGTTAAATGTTTGTTATATTTTTACTCACTACTTATTGGTATCTACGATACATAGTATATTTGTACCTACGTGATAGGTATAATTCCTGAATAAATAAAATTATTGATATAATCATGGGTTGCTAAAAATTAAAATTTTTTTTTTGATTCAAATTCATTAGGAATATTAAAGACGCGTACGCGGTGCTATATTTCAATGATTTGACTTACGACGTTGTTGCATTATCCTTTTCAGACAAAATAATGTATTTTAATCATAAAATTCCTGTTAACAAATAGTTTACAAACATGTAACCTTTTAGAAAATTTCCATTTTGTAAAAGATCATAGTAAATCATTTTGTAAAAGATTGTAAAATTATGTTTACGTTTCTTCACATACCTGAAGTTTTGAAAAGGCCATTTCTTTCTACATTTAAAATATCCATTAACGTTCCCCATTTCTTTTTTCCATACTCTTTACTAAATCCAACAGCGTATTTTTTCAAAAAATTTCACTATTTACTCAAACACGATTTTTTTTCTACCGCCATCCTCAGTAACAAGCACGTACGAAACAGTCCCTTTGACAACAAACTACCTCCTTCCCCTGAGTCTGGAGCAATGTAGAGGTGAGATAGACTGGTTGCTATGCAATAAACGTCACTTCCGCACGGAATTTCCACTTCACTTTCCGCCGACGGAATTTTGAAGGGGCCAGACTCGCTCTCCCTTCTGCTGTCGAGTGGAAAGAGAATCCCAACTGGTTTTCCGATATCGATCTCGATCGATCCTTTATATTATGTTATACTCAGCAACTCTTTATTAGTATTTGTGCTTGTTTGCAAGTTATCTTTGTAATAGTATAATTAATTGGAATTCTGTTAAAGTAGTTGTATTATTGTTTAACAAATAATTATCATAATGTGAATTTAGTACTTAGCTAACATAAAGGGGTCTAGTCTGGACACCTGTCGAGATCGATATCGGAAAACCAGTCGGGATTCTCTTTCCACTCGACAGCAAACGGGAGAGCGAGTCTGACCCCTTCAAATTCCGTCGGCGGAAAATGAAGTGGAGATTCCGTGCGGAAGTGACGTTTATTGCATAGCAACCAGTCTGTCTCACCTCTACATTGCTGGAGGCTCAGGGAAAGAGGGGTAGTTTGTTGTCAAAAGGGCTGCTTCGCACGTGCTTTTCAATGAGGATGGCGGTATAAAAAAAATTACCAATCTGTTGGAGTAAATGATGAAATTTTTCGAAAAACTCTGCAGCTGTTAAGTGATAAACTTGATAGAACATTTAGTAAAGAGCACAGAAAAAAGAAATGGGAAGAGTCAATGGATATTTTACACAAAACTGCAGATATGTGAAGAGAGTAAGCATAATTTTACGTATGATCTTTTGCAAAATGGAAATTTTCTAAAAGGTTACATGTTTGTAAACTATTTGTTAACAGTTTTATGGTTAAAATATTTTTTGTCTTAAAAGTTATGTAACAGTGTCCTAAATCAAATCATTAAAATATAGCATCGTGTACGCGTGTTTAATATTTCTATTGAATTTGAATCAAATTTTTTTTTTTTTTTAAATTTTTAGCAGCCCATGATTGTATCAATAATTTTATTTACTCAGGAATTATACTTATCACGTAGCTACAAATATACCATGTACCGAAAATACCAATAAGCAGAAAACTTTGGATTGATGCAGTAAAAGACGATTTACTAGTAAGTAAAAATATAAGAAATTTTTAACAAAAGTAATGGGAAGGAAAATAAAAAGAATTAAATAACTATAGGTTAAACCACAAAACATATCATCTTGCATATAAATGCACACACATAAACATATATATATTATACAAAATGGAAGGGAAAATTGCATAACAGCTGCATATTGATAATGGAAAGATTTTTCTGTTTATATAAATGAACTCTGGCATTCTTCCGTGTCAGTAGGTGCAATTATAGATACGTGGGTACCAACCTACAGCGCTGATGACACCAGAAAATCCAAACTTTCGATTGAATCGTAATTTGATTTTGTTTTGTTGAAAGCTATGTAAATTTATCTATTTGGTGAAAATACCAGAACAAATAGCATATGTATCCTCTCAAATGCACCAACTTGACATTTATTTCTCAGCCCAATATATCTGTTATTAACAATATATCTCTGGTAACTTCCAGATGCAAAACAATTTAAGGCAAACAATTATAAATATATAATTGTTTAATAATATTGTTTCATAATTTGTATAATATATTATAAATATATCAACATATGCAGTGAAAGGAAATTGTAGTACATATTCCTATTTATGACCTTTTTAAATAGATCTCACCAGCGACCGTGAGGTAAAATCGCTGAACACTGGTAGTTCAGTCCGAGGTCCGAATATCGCGAACGGGTTGGCTGCATTACCAACATATCTCTAATAATCAATATATCAATATATCTGTCATTACTAATATATTTCTCATTACCAACATATTTCTGGTAACTTCCAAAAGCATAAAAATTTAAGGTGTACAAAACCTTTTTTAAATAAATAACTATATACATATGTATAACTGTATTATAAATATATCAGCATATGCAGTGAAAGAAATTGCAGTACATGTTTCTATTTATACCCTTTTTAAATTGATTCCACTAGCGGCCGAGCGGTAAAATCTCTGAACACTGATAGTTCGGACCGAGGTTCGAATCCCGCGATCGGGCTTCCTGCATGGGCTTCATTAAAAACATATTTCTCGTAAATTCCACAAGCATAAAAATTTAAGACATACAAAACCTGTTTTAAATAACTAAGTAACTAAATGTATTATAAATATATTAACATATGCAGTGTAAGGAAATTGCAGTACGCATTCCTATTTATGCCCTTTTTATATCGATCTCACTAGTGGACAAGCAGTAAAATCTCTAAACACTGGTAGTACGGTCCGAGGTTCGAATCCAGCGAACGGACTATCTGCATGGGCCTCATTACCAACATATCATTGGTAACTTCCAGAAGCATAGGAGGTTAAGGCACGCAAAATCTGTTTTAAATATATATATATATATATATATAAAACTGTATGATAAATATATTATCAGATGCAGTGAAAGAAATCGCAGTACATATTCTTATTTATACCCTTTTTAAATCGATCCTACAAACGGCCGAGCGGTAAAATCCCTGAACATTGGAAGTTCGGTGCAAGGTTGGAATCCCGCGAACGGGCTGGCTGCATGGGCGCTTTCGTGGTTTCCCCATGTGTTACGTGTATACGAGCTAGTTTCCTTTAGAAAGTCTTCCACGAAGGCAACCCTCACTTTAGGCAAATAGCCCTCGAGGCTTTGCCGTAATTACATAAAACCAGCACTTTAAGATCTGAATAAAAATACAAAACTGATGTAATATCTAAAAGCAGACCACATTAAAAAATCTGATAACTAATTATAAATCTTGCATTATAATATTTACAAGAATTTAACCGAAAATTATACAGGAATTTAACTTGTTTTATACAGGAGATTTTGGAAACTGACATTCATATCAGTACAGTTAAAACTACGTAAATAATTTTTTTAACCCAAAGCAATTTAATGTTAATATTGAATTTAGGATGTGAATAATTTGAATTATATACTGCATATTCCTTAATGCACGTGTTAATGTATTAAATTTTTATACACTACAAATTAAAATAAAAGTAGAGGAAAATATATTATAATTTAAAACATAAAATTTCAAAATTTATAAATTACTCATCCAAACATGAAATTAAGTACATTGATATATACATTAGTTGAAAAATTAAAATTTTAAATTAAAAGTATGCACTCCTTCTTTATATGTGAAATAGGAAAACACCAAATATATTATTTTCACTAAAATTTAATTAAGGAATTGCTACTGTAGAATACATAAATAATCTAGAATCGTCAGCATCAAATGCGTTATTTCTATAGCGAAATACTCGAGTTTTTCACAAATCTTAAGAAATTAAAATATCCATTAAATACACTTCCAGAAACTATCCGCCGTCCTCACTTTAGCTCTAAAACGACAGTCAGAAACTTAAACGGCAGCTATCCAGCTGACGGACATCAGACTCGCTCTCTGTCGAGTAGATCGCAGAAAACGACCCGTTCTTCCATCTCGACGGTGTCCAGACTAGGGCCCAAAGTTTCTGCATCAGTTGAAAGCCTACCTTCACCCAAACTACCTTATACGCATTATAACGTTTTATTATTATATGCTAGTTGATTATTGAAATTTAAGAACAGTGTATTTATTTTTATGTAGCATATGCAATATATTCTAGTGCTGAAATAGATTTCTTAGAAAAAGATTTCTTAGATCAAATACTTTATAGCAATGGAAAATCAAAGGGATTATTAATACCAGAGGCTTATAAATCCTTTTAAACAGTAATTGACCTAAGCTCCCCAATTTTCTATTTCAAGTCTAGAACCCCCAAATTTCCGCAGTAGCTAGCTTGTAAATATTATGTTAATTTTATTAATAGTTAAATTTTGAGTTAAACTTCCTTTCCTATCGCTTCTTATCTTCAACTTACCACTTCCGGCCAGAACATAGTTTTAGAGTCACGTCTGAATACTAATGAGGAAGAGCGGTATATAACCGCGAAGTTTTACTGTCTGAGGGAGAGAGATACCAGAGATTCTGCTTAGCACGCGTCCGCCTTTTTAGACTACTCTCTCTTAGCTATTGTTACGCTCGGCCGTACTTTAGGCCCTTGATAACTTCGCAGTCAATTAGCGTTAAGGGGCCAATTCCGTTAGAATCTTGATAGCTTCTATATCTCTTTAGTTAAGATTAGTTTAGTTTAATTCTTAGTCTCTTCAGAATTCTTATTCTTTTTCGACGAATCGGTAATGAAGAAGAAGGAACTGAAATAAACCGATCTTGGTTATTATATTCACCAAAAAATAATGCAGCGTACTGCTTTTGTTGTTTACTGTTTGTTACATCAAACTCCGCTACACAGTCATCTTTCGCAACAGCATCTGGTTTTAATAAATGGAGGAAAAATGATAAATTGATTAGCCATGAAAGAAGTCAAATTCATCGAAAAGCGTTTACAACGTGGAAAGAAGCGGAAAGAATATTAATTAATAAAACGGGAATCGATGAATCATCAGAAGCAAATATACAGTCTGAAAAAGAACAGTGGCGAAATATATTGCAACGGATATTAGCTTTTATGAAGTATTTGATTATACAAATTCTTCCTCTACGTGGTCATGTTGAAATTCTAGCGCTTCAAGACGTTACAAATTTCGGAAACTTATTATTTTTATTTAAACTTGTAGCTCAGTTTGATCCACTGCTAGCTACTCATCTAAAAAATGTCACAAATACGCCAAGAGCTGTCTCATACCTATCACCACAAATCCAAGATAAATTTATTCATCTTTTGGCATTCATAGTTCGAAATCAACTAATAAGTGACATCAAAAGAAATAAATATTACTGACTTTTAGTTAATTCGACTCCTGATATTACTCATTGAGAACAAATGTCGCAAGTCTTTAGGTATGTAGATATTGATTTTACAAACAGAAAAGTTTCCATCAAAGAATCTTTTTTAGGATTTATTGAAATACATGCTAAAGATGCAGCCTCTATTGAAAATATAATTTTAGAAAAATTAAATTCCGATCAGATTTCATTAACAAATTGTATATCACAGTGTTATGATAATGCTGTGTGATGTCAGGTCGCATATCTGGCGTTCAACAAACAATTATGGAAAGAAATAATAAAGCATTGTTTGTAAATAGTGATAACCATTCATTAAATTTAGTAGGAGTCACTGCAGCTAAGCAAGATCCAATCGTTATAACATGCTTTGGAATAATTGAAAACATATATCTCTTTTTCTCACGTTCAACATTACGATGGGAATTATTAAAAAATGCTTTAAAGAAAACTGTTAAACGTGAATATGAAACACGATGGAGCGCCAAAGCAGAAGCGGTTAGCGTTATTGTTAGAGAACTGGAAGAATTAGTAGAACTATTAGAAAAATTAGCAGAGGATAGTACTACCACAAGTGACACCAGAAGTGACGCTGAACTTTTATTGCAAAATATTCTGAATTTTAGTTTCATAACTTTAGTCCATTTCTGGCATAAAATCTTGAGGAGAATTGATCGTGTGCAGCTTAGGTTACAAGATCCCAAATTGAAGAGTAGCGTTCCATGATCTTGAGTCCTTAGCGACTGAACTTGCAGAAATTCGAGACGAGATCTGTAAAGATGCAATAGAAAAGGCTAGTCTCTTTGTGAAAAATGGGGTATTGATACAACAATACGTGTTAGAAAACGCCGAATAATGCCCGGAGAATTGTCTAGAGACGTTGGCCTTTCCGCAGAAAGTGAAATTTCTCGTCTTATGAAAAGCGTTTTTGATCGTTTGCAGCAGGAAATAAATAAGCGATTTACACGACTAAGTGGTCTTAACTCCAAATTTGGATTTTTACTGGACGTTGAAAACTTATTAAACAAGGGTAATGTTGATAACGATCTTGAAAAGAAATTTGGGTAAAGTAAATTGTAAAAATTTGGGTGAAGTTTATAATACAGATTTTAATGGAACAGAACTCGAATGTCGAAATATGTGATTGCAAGATGTTACTCCACAGTAGAAAAGAAATTGAATTTAAAACTCCATTACAGCTTCTTACCTTTATAATATCGTATGGAAAAGATGTTTTTCTAAACCTGAGAGTCGCTCTACAAATTCTTCTTACTATTTCAGTATCAATAGCTAGCTGTGAAAGTTCGTTCAGCAAATTAAAATTAATTTTGACACTACGATAAACGATGGGACAAGATCGCCTAAGTGACCTAGCATTTTTAAGTGTAGAAAGAGAAAAATTTGAAATGATCGACTTTGATGAAGTAACTGACAAATTTGCTTCATCCAAGGCAAGAAAAATATATACCTAATAATTAATTCTATTCATTTATTATAATATAATGTTATATTATTATTAAATATAGCGATCTTATATATATTAACGTTTAAATTGTTTAAAAATTGTACGTTTTTTTTAAAATTTAAATAAGTATGTAATAAGGATGTAAAATAAATAACATCTTTAACTTATTCTACACTCATGTCCATAAATTAAGGATAATGCAAAATCAGGCAAAGGAAGAGTTAGAAGAAAAACAAATATAACTTATTTGTAAAGCTTATTTATTAAACAGAAGGTAAAGAGCAAAAAAAGATGCTATATGTTTGATATTATTAAAAAAATTAGCGATTTTTCCTCCCTGGAGCAAATTACAAAAAAAAAAAAAAAAAAAAAAAAAAAAAACCTATTTACAAAAAAACAATATTACATGGTTGGTATGATTGTTAATACATTGTATGTCTCCTAGACAATGAAATACAGTCCGTACAACGCCTAGGCATGCTGAGTATCAAATTATCGATCTGATCTTGGGGAATATTACACCACTCAAAAAGCAATACTCTCCGAAGTTCCGGTAGACATGTAGGGGACGGGCGTTGTCATCCATAAACACAAATTATGCGCCCATGGCGCCCCGAAACAAACGTACATGTTGTTCCAGAATGACTTCCCAATAGATTTGGCTTGTCATGGTTTGAACATGCAGGTCAGTTCTGGAACCCAGAATAATTTCACCCCAAACGAGCACTCCTGCATCACCGTAACGGTGTCGTTCAATGATGTTTTCTTGGTGGTAACGGGTACCTGGAGCTCTCCATAGGAAAGTTCGGCGAGAATCAGACTGCAAGCTAAACCTGGACTCGTCGGAAAACATCACACAATCCCACTATTGCGGTGTCCACAATGCATGCTCTCTACTCAAGGCTAACCGCAGACGACAGTGAGTTGCAGTAAGTGGAACGCATATGACAGGTCTACGAGCTATAGACCAATCTGCCCTAACCGTCTGTACACGGTCTGCCTTGAAATTGTCGTATCAGTGCTGAAGAGAGCTGACGAGACAGGTCTGAGGCTGTGCTCCGCCTGTTTCTTTTGGCAGTAACTGCCAAATACCGGTCCTCATTCGACGTTGTAATTCTGGGGCGACCTGTGCTGTAATGTCTACTCACATTACCATCATCTTGGAATCGTTGCCAGAGCCTGGAGACGACACTCTGGGCAATTCCAAGTTCGTCTGATACTTCCAGTTGTGTACGCCCACATTCCAGACGGACGATAATTCTAACACGTAAAAAATCATCCAAATGCGTCCTTTGTGTCATAACTATTCGGTTATTGCACTGAAATGCTTATAAAGCGCCTGCGAACAATTTTACTTCTATGCCTGTATTCCTTATATATCACTCTCTTACACTCTCGTCATTGTGACGTACCATCGGTGTCATCTGGTTACTTCCTGAAATTTGCATATGATTCTTGAAGATGTGTGTAGTGATTTTACAGGTGATATATTTATTTTACAGTTCGATTTCGGCGTGACTCCGAATTATCCTTAATTTATTATACACTCTAAATTAATAATCAATAATAATAATCAATAATAATAATCCTTAATTTATTTATACACTCATAATTATCCTTAATTATGAGTGTAGACGACCGTATGACCGATTTTTCTACTGACAGACAGATTTCCGAATCCAATTCCAGTCTTAGTTTTTTGACAAGATTCTTTTGTCTCAAATTTAAAGCCTAATCTGAGCCTGTGTTCCTATATATCTCGAAAAACAGTACGGTATTTTGTAGACGAGTACTTGCAGTGACTATTCGTAATATTTTATAGAATATTTTAAGCTAGGTACTGTAATCTTTTATTTTTGTCTTGTCTTATAATTCTTATTACGATTATATTCTATATATTACAGTACTATATGTTTATCGGGGGGGGGCAGAAAGATATCGTGCCCCGGGCGCCAGTTATGCTAGCTACGCCTGTGCCAATGTCACGAATATTCTAGATCTTTGACTTTGTACTATAACAGCAGTCAGTATAAAGCCATTCTATACAGGATATAAAAAATTGCAGTGACAGTTTCTTTTTGAAGGATGTTTATGGTTTGAACAACATTTTGTTGTTTCGGAAATAATGAGAATAAGAAAGTGTAATAAACACATGAATATTTGGCTCAGTTCACCCATAAAACCAAGATGACTTAGCTGATCACATTGTTCCTATCTTCATCAAGTTTCATATATTTTAACACTGTTTTTTGCAGTGCCCATACAAAAGAAAAAGTACCTACATTTCTAATAACAGTTTTTAAATGGAACACTATCATTATGAGTTATAAAATATACTTTTTATGTCTCATTAGGTCAAGTTATTAAATTATAAATTATAGAATTTAAAGTGTGAAAACCAACAGTCTCTTAATGAAGAAAAAGTTACAGAAATGATAATTACTTATAGCAAAGTAAGAAAAGCTATAATTTATTTAAATTTGTTATTAAAGGGATAGTAATAATCAATCACTCAAGTTATATGTTAAAATCTAAAATAAATCTAAATGGTTTGGTTTATTAGATTACGGCAAAGCATTCGAGGGCTATCTGCCTTAAGGGGGGATGCCTTCGTGGAGGACTTTTTAAGGGAAACTGGCTCGTATACACATTCATGGGGAAAACCACGAAAACACCCATAAATTTGTTATTCATGATTTAATTCAATTTCCCGTTCAACATTTTTAACAATTTACATTCAAGTTACTTTAAAACAATTTTCAGAATTAATCTTACTAACTATGGATTCACTCTTTTTAGATAATTCTACTAAAATTAATCTTAGGAGATAATATAATCAATATTTGTTTAGTAAATAATCTATATATATATACATATAAAGGAAAATATATCACACTTGGTAAGTGTTTGTATATGTTACAAACTAGGCAAAGGAAGATGAAATGAGTTAAATAAAAACTGTTAAAAAGAATAAATTATTAACTTTTATACATCCACTTGATATTTTATACGAAACAATACATATCTTAACAGAATTATTTAATAGGTAAATATATACAATACATGTTATAGTTACAGAGTTATTAATACTGAACTATATAGGCTAAACTAAGAATAGTCATTATTAAATCAGAAAGAATTATTATTATTTTATTGTTCACCTTTCAACCAAATATAATCATTATTAAATGTCATGGTTTACTAAATCCCAAAAATTTACAGGAGATGTACTAACACAGGTGCTGAGACATGGTACATACAACTCCAGCATTCCATAAGCAAAAAAAAAAGCACTTCTACCTACATTGCTATCATATCATATGAGCTCATGCTCAGCTAAAGGAGATTTTTTTTTTCCCCATGTATACCTAATATTTATCTTTACTGTAATGCAACCAAGCTAACCATATGCAGTGCTAGTAACTGCCAATAGCTTGACACGTAGTCAGGCTATAAAAAAAAGCACCTTAAGTACATTCTGTTCAAAAAGGAACCTCCATTTTTCTGCATTTAATAATCCCCACTAATCACATATGAAGTTTGCTGCTTCAGTAATTATGTTTGACACATACACAATTACATATAACCCGCCATTAAGAAATATCGGCGATCATCAAGTATCACGGTACAAAATACGACATATCATCACGATAGTTCGTCCATCTATGCGCATGCGCTAGCCACACAATTTCGCCAAATTTAGTCGCGGGTTGCGTTTCCTAAGGAGGAAGTAAAAATACGCTTCCCTTTTTCCTTCTGCTCTCACTTGTTCCCGTTCTGCTCTTTCTTGCTCAGCTATTTCTTCTGCCTTTTTTTGTGCTTAGCCGCAGACCAAATTCTCGCCGCATATTCTTCCGCGCACTTTTTAGTCCTCGGCATTAAGAATAGTCTGCCTAATTTATTGGCCTGAGACACATTTGATGAAAATCCTCCGCTAACTCGAATGGCAGGACTTTAGTAAATTTCCTCATAAACTCACCCATTATGGAAAACTAATGCAAAATAACCTACCCCAAAATTCAAAAAGACCAAAACAACAACAGGTCTATTTCTCCAAACTGAGTAATACCCTAATAATTCTGAACACTAATTGCCTTACAACACTTAATGATCTCTAACTAATTCACCTATGCATATATACAAAACATAAATCACAAATGTTAAATAAGATGCAAATTTTTCCTGCACTATCTCAACTATACAAATATTGTCCTCTATAACCGAACTGATTTAAAAATTAATTTTTTTAAAGCATACCGTTATAATACTTCATACAATTTAAATAGTTACTAGAACAATAGAATAACATTTAAATTCCAATTAGCAAAAATAACCACAAGAATAATTTTCAATAACCACAAGAAAAGTTTTGATCCCCAATAACAGATGATATTAAGATAATTAGGGTACCACTGCACCTCGCCGGGGGCGTGACATTGAAACAAGGTGCAACAAGGGGGGATGATTCTTTCACTCATACATAACAAAGGGTCCATCTCCTGATGAAAAGACTTCTGTTACCTGTTTGTCCCCTGGAGTGACCTTCGAGGCTGCAACTGGAATCATTAACAAAGGTACAGGATTTCACCCCTGATGAGAATTATTGCACTCTGAAATCACTCATCTTAGATAAAGAACCTTTATGCCACCTTATAACAGTGTGTTTGTTTGCTAATAACTCAGTCACTACTATAGGTAGCGTCACCAAACTTTCTACAATTCTCTTCTGGTCCTGGAAAAAAATTGATGTTCACTCCCCCCCCCAAAAAAGCTAAAATCAGATATATTAATTAAAAACGCTTAAAATGCTAACTTGCGCCATAATTTTTCCAAGTGGCAACAGTGCAGATATCAACAGTGATATATCAGCAACAATGGCAACAGTGATATAGTATCTCATTATATCAGCAACAATGTTTGTGTGCCATTGTTGCTGATATAATGAGGGAGAATTAGTTTATTTTTCTGTCGAAATTTTTATGTGGGTTCCATATCGCACCAGACTGAAGAATGTATGACTATGAATCGTACCTTTTGCTCAAAATAACGATGTTTTCGCTTTTATTTTTGCTGACCCAAATGGCAGTTCCATATGTCATATTCCATATACCATATGATGGTGCTACTTTGGTAGACGGTTGCACGGATTTTTGGCGATTTACGTTGGCCGAATTGTTGGCGCGATTTTTACAAACGTCAGCCATCTTGAAAAACGCTGTTTTTACGCATAGTAAAGTATTCGAAACTTAAAAAATAAATAAAAAAATAAAAGTAATGGATTAATTTTTTGTTGAAAATGTCGTTTTTTAAGATGGCAGGCAAGTGTAAATAAATACATTTACTATAAGTATAAAATACTAAAGTAAGGTTATTATTACTTTCATATAGCAAAGAAGAGAATAAAAACACCGCTATAAAAACATTGGGCCAACGTTTAATTAGATTAAAATATTACTGAAATTGAATATCGAATTAAAAACCATCATACCAACATTTAAAAGAATTAGAATATTATTAAATTCAAATACTTTAAAATACGTTATATAGAATATAATTAACATTAAAACATATGGACAATAATTATCTCAGCAATTTCTGAAAATAGTGTATTAATTTTTTTAACAAAAATTGAAGTATACAATTATAAAATAAAAGAAAAATATGTACTTACATTTTTTTGAGTGTTTAACCTGTTGTTTACTGATAAGTACCACAATAAAAAATCAAAATCATAATTTAGATAACATCTTTGAAGACATCTTTGAAGGAATTCGAAGATATAAATTAAATTTTAAAACGGCGCGGAAATGCACAAATTGTCAGTAACCAATCAGGGAGCTGATTACAGCTCGTTAATGCACAAATATTCTATAACCAATCAGAGAGCTTATTACATCACGGCTAGAATTAAAATTATTTAAAAATTCATACATAATAAAATAATTTTTTTAAAAAATGCAAAATTAAATTGTATTTTAATATTTAAAAGCCATAAATAATATTTAAAACATTAGATTAAAATTATACATATTAAAACGAATTACTTTTAAAGTAAGGTGACGTCATTGATTACATCATCCACAACATAAAATTTCATAAAATATGATAAACAATAAAATTTTTATTTCAAATAAAAATGCAAAATTAAATTTATTTTTAATATTTAAAAGCCATAAATAATATTTTAAACACGGAATTTATGCACAATAAAACGCATTATTTTTTAAATAAAATGACAACAAAGTATCGGTTACCATAAATAACTTATCCAGCAATGGGTTTACCATAAGTTGTATTACTCGCCAAAGGAAAATCGCCAAAATCCGGGCAACCGTCTACCAAAGTAGCACCCATATGATTCTATGTTAGTGTGGTACATGTATTGAATATTACTTTGTGTCTTTGGAATTTTTTATGCATTACAGTACGCATCATATTCCTTATGACTTGTAATATGCTAGTATACGAATTTTTAAATATCATCAGTAAAATAATGCATTACTCTCAATCTAACCTAACTGGCATCAGGTACTTCCGCTAGTAATTAAATAAATGTGAGATCAAATTATTTCCTAACAATTGTAATTATTACGGAGTTCTATCATGTTTTCTTCTAAAATATTTCCGGTTTTAATAAAAATCTTAATATCGAGAACATTTATCTTACTTTTTATTAAAGCCATCAAAAGTTTGTTGTTTATTATCGTGTTTAAATATCTGTTCATGTTATTGATATTATTAAAAATCTGCATTTTTGCAATCTATAAATAATTTATATGCAATGAAACGAAATTTATCGATCGAAATTTTAATTTTAATTTCTGAACAAGTATTGTGTTTCTTTATCTTTTACCTTTGATATCAATCAGTTGAAGTGAAATTATCTTTTGTTGCTATGAGTAGTTATTTTCCATTATTGCTGTTTATCAAAAGTTAAGGGTTTAAAAATACAGCTATTAAAGATCAGTCTTCTTTCAGCAGATCAAATGAAACATGAAGTTTTCGCTACTATCATTTGTAGTTTTATTAATTTCACCAAATTCGGTAGCCGGTAAGTATTATAATTTATTCGAAATTTTGTGTCATAAATATTTAACTTATTATGCATGACTTAAGCAAATTAAGGAATAATATTTAAAAAAATGAGCATCATTATGTGTTCCCACTTTTTTTAACATGTATTTCAAAATACCCTTGGATATTTATCCTTTCAAAGGATAGGATACTTATCCTTGGAGATAAAAAGCTTTTAAATTTTATTATGGTATTCACATGTGTCCAAACCTTGAGCATGATCATCAGAATGCAAAATTATTACAGAAAGTTTCCAATAATATCCAACGAAGGAACGTTTGTGATTTGCATAGCTAAAACATATGCAAATATGTGATTTTTGCTTTAAGGGGTCACATGCAATTTAAAAGCAGATAACGAGGAAATTAGGTCATTCGAAGAACTGAGATTGAAAAGAAAGGTCGAGGTGAAAAGTTAATCGACAAGGAAATTATTCTTATGGTCTCCAAAGGTATTATTTGGATGATTACTTGCCATTTTTATATGTTCAATAATTATTTGCTGCTTTTCAGTGAATTAATAGAATCAGCCACTTAACTGCAATGATTAATCAATTTATTTTTTTAAAAGGAAAAAGCAATTCTACGAAAATCTATAGCTTTAAAATTGCTTAAAATTTTGCAATATATTTAAAACTGGACCAATAAAGATAGCTATTGCCTTTTTAGAGACTCTGTACAGGTATCGGCATTCCTGATCGACAGTGAGGATTTTTTAATAATAAGAGAATCATATTTAAAGATTTGCCAATTATATATGTGCAGTAATTATTTGCTGCTTTTCAGTGAATTGATACAATTTGCCACATAACTGCAATGATTAGTATATTCACTTAAAATAAAAAAGAAAACTGCGAAAATCTATAGCTATAAAATTGTTAAAAATTTTGCAATATTTTAAAAATTAGGATAATAAAATATCTATTGCCCTTTAAGAAACTCTGTACAGGCTTCGGCATTCCTGATTGATTGTGAAATTTTTTTTTTTATAATAAGAGAAATCACCCATCATATTTAAAGATTCGCCAGTTCAATATGTGCAGTAATTATTTGCTGCTTTTCAGTAAACTGATGAAATCTGCCATTTATCTGCAATGATTATTCTAAGAAAAGCTATAGCTATAAAATTGTTTAAAATTTTGCAATATTTCTAAAATTAGTATAATAAAGAGAGCAACTGTTTTTTAAGATACACTGTACAGGCATCGACATTCCTGATCGATAATGAGGAGTTTTTAATAATAATCACTCGCCATATTTAAAGGTAGTCTAGCTCTAGGATGGAATATATTTTATTACTAAGATTTGCTAAATGTCACACCAGAGTTAAATCAAAAACCTTAAAATTTCCTTCCGTGCAGTAATTTGAATAGAAATATCAGAGTACGTTAATAATCGCAGGCTGACCTTTCTGTTTAGAAGAGAAAAGTACTCTGGCTTAAATTGTATTGTATAATGCTAAATCAAAATTTCTTCAAGTAATTAAGAAGTGAATTATTAAGAATTTGGGCTGCCTCCCAGTCACATTGTGTACATTCAAACAGCTTCGACGTCTGTCGAAATCGGGATAAAGTTATTACAGATTGCATTAGAAGACTGGAAATGTTGAACATTGTTGACACATCTTAAAACTGAATCCCATTACATGCTTAGATGCTAAATAAAAATTTGAGCAACTGATTTTTATAACTGTGATGAATTTGTCCTATGATATATTACGTCTTATATTTGATTCCGAGAATATAAAATTAAAGTAAAGCACTGTTTCACATTAACTGAGATTTATTAGTGACAGAGGTATTCCTATTTTTAAATTAGCAATTTGGAAAAATATATTGCCTCAAAATAATTAATAAATTAGAAAAAAATCCACGGATATAATCAATTCTAAAACACTCCTTGTTTTAACAATGTTTACATGGGAAAATATGCGCATCTTTACAATCAAAAGATACATCGTATTATTCTTTTTTAAAATTTGCATAGGTGAGTTATGACTAATGAGGTCCCACTAGTCGCCGAGTGTTTAAGATCACTGAGTACTGGTAGCTCAACGTGGCTTCGAAACCAGATCAACGGGTTGATGACATGGTTGTTTTTCGTATTTTTAACTCATATTAATCTGAGTACAAGAGTTTCCCTCAGAAAGCCGCCCAGTCAGGCATTTCTTCTCTTGGGCACTTATACGTCTTTCCATATTCAAATGAGCTGATTTAGAATTAATGGTATTGTTTATTGTATTAACTTAAATCCCTTTTTTGTGCGATATCGCTTAAGGTGCACTAGAGGATCGTTTAAATAATTGCGTAATTTGAATTAAAATAGCTTCAAGCAGTTTTAGAATATGAACATTAGGGAGTGATTTCTTATTGAAACTGCATCATATTTAAAGGCAGTTAATATTTTGTAAAGGATCTAAAAAATAATTCATGCATTTACTAAAATTTACCTATCTTATTTAACGTTACCGGCAGCTTTCAGTTGTAAATGAATTTCAGTTGTATAATCGTTGAATGCTGGTAGTCCGACTTAGATTCAAGCACAGCGTATGGTTGATTTTTGTGGTTTTCTCCATGTGTAAGTGTATTCGAACCAATTTCCTTAGAAAGTCCTCCACGAAGTCATACTTTTCCGTAGGAAGATGCCCTCATATACTTAACCCTCATATTCAAAACAGCTAAAATAACTAAATTCAGAAATAAATACTTTTTGTTTAAAAATTAAGGCAACGATTAAAATAAATAAATAAATAAAAATTATGGCACGGTTTATTTAAAACAGCTTTTTCCAAACGTTTTAGCTTGCAACCCACATGTACGGCGGCGAATTATCACGATCCACTTTCATATAGTTGCCGTGAAGAGTTAAGGGAAGGAGAGAAAGCAAATTCTTGGAAGATACTTCAACTTCAACTTACATACATATTGCCGGAACTATTACATGTTCATGTAGTTTTGCCGGTTCCGTGATGTATAAGCCCAAAGGGACATGATAATAAAAAGTTCATGACGTGATAATCTCGCTAAGGAGACGTACTAGTAACATACATATATATTCCTAATACAGTATTAAAATAGTAATGAATAAATTTTAAAGATTCAAAAATCTAAGGCTAAAAATAGTTTCTGTGCGCATGAACGTATCGCATGGCGCAGCGACAGATAAACCGTGACCTTCGTCTCTTCACTAAGGTCATGGATATTTCTAGGAGTTACAAAACTTAGCACACATGTTTGTTTTAACGGTGAAGTTATTCATCTCTAAGCGAATTTTTTATTTAATATTAAAAAGTTTTATTTTAGTTATTTACGCATTTGTTGTGGCGGAATTTTTACATTGCGTTATGGCTTAGAAAGGAAAAAGAGAAAAAGAAAGATCTTTTAAACGCAGTTTATTCTGAATCGCTGCCGTAGACTATCGATTTTCGAATTTTTACATGCTCGTATTTTAAAATTGCAAGTGCTAAATGTATTCCTAACAAAATTTTCAAAATTATAAAATAAATTATTTATCATGTTTTAAAATCAGAATATTGAAAAAATGTGCTGATTTTTCTGTCCCCCCTCCCACAAATATGAAATATTAAGAGTATTTAATTAGAGAAAAAGTTTTTCTTCCGTTAGGAACCTCGTGATCTCGTTTGGATACTATCTTTATCAGCAAGTTTGCGTGACTTACAATCACTATTAATCCGCATATAAATAAAAAGCAGGGCGAAGACGGGAAGAAAGCTACCTATATTGCAGTTCGCACAAAAATATTGTTAGCAATTTTACTTATGCCTGTGAGCAGTTTAACTCAGAAGTACATTTATTAAATCAGTATTAAAAAAAAATCTTTCTTATGCGCGAGCGACACTCTTACTTTTTAATATCTCTCTCTTTTCCCTCCCCCACGCCTTTCACTTTCCGGTGCAGCTGCTGTTTATCTTTGTTTATGCTACTCTCGTATTTCGGAGAAGTCGATAGTGAAACAAAGAATTTATTTTTTAAGATTGTGCGATTCCGTTTCTTAGATTGAAGAATTTATTTTTAGCGAATTATTTAGCAATTTAATTTATACATTCCGTATTGCGTAAAATTAAATTATGTGCACTATGGTCGGGGAGGGGGAACTTTTAAATTCTGTAGCATTCCATACTATTACTGCTGTTTTCCTAGTTGCATGCAGTATTCTTTTTTTTTTTTCCTTCATCTTGCACAGACAACTTTATTTTAAACAAGTAGTTTATGATAATAATTTCTCTATCGTTCCACAATAAACAAATTCATTTTTTCCATAGGCCGTGGTTAATCAAATCTCAGTTAGTTAGGAGTTGATTGTATGTAACAAGAGTTTTCTTCCTTTTTATTTTCGAGATAAGTGTCACATTTAATTCTTGCTTAGTTTTGTTGCTTTCATTTCTTTCTTTGATGTAATTTTATTTACAACTTAGATGTACACTGCGCAAAAAAAAGGGGGGAACAGTTCTATATCTCCCGTTCTACTGGGCCGATTGACGAAATTCAAACTGCGTTTTTCATGTCTCGAAAGCACGACTTAGTATATATATATATATATTAGATTTATACATAGCATCATTCTAACATAGATATTTTGACACAAAATTGGACTTTTTCTGAAATGGCATGCCAATTTTTTCCTATATTTCGATTCTAGAACTCAAATTATAGCAAACTGTCCAGTTTTGTGAAAAATGGCACGAGCAGTTTTTAAAAACATATCGGAATATGGTGCAGTGGTGATTGGGTTTTTCCCTTAGGCTTGTAGTGTTCCAAAACAACACTTCATTCTTCCCAAAAGAGAATCAGCATAACATTTCCTGCACAACTTTTCCCCGGAATTTCTTGAATTTATTTTGGTATTTTAGAGATTTTTTATCTTTCAATCTCAGTTGGTTTTACTTCATTTAAATGTACAAATGTACATTTATTAAAATTTTGGCTAGTTTTACACTTGCATTCCTCATAAGAATTTTATTCAGCTTCTCAACATAACATTATTGAATTTTCTGTTACTTATTTTAATTCATTTCATTTTTGATGTTGTACATCTTTTTCTTTATTTGCATTATTTAACACATATTCATCATGATAAAATTAATAAATGCTTTGTAAGTTTGTTTTAATACCTGTTAAATATTACCATTTTTAAAATCTATTTTTCATAAAATTCACCTTCTGTGACCTACCATGTAAACGTTCATTGTTAATAGCACAATAACTTTTTTCTGTTAGGTGGCGGACTTCCTACGCGCAAAAACCTTTCACGCGTAGGGCTCTGGAGGGGCCGAGGGTTTGGCTACTGTTCCGACTCCAAAGCAGACGTGACGGATTCGTTCATATGCTTCTCTGAACTTCTTCAGGGGAGAGGTGCGTTCGTTTCTTCTCATGATCTGACTTTTACGAACGGCATTCAGCTTCACGAACGGCCCTAAGCTATATGTATAGTAGTTTTGTTCAGCCCGCCGTTCCATCGCAACGTCAGGCTAGTGGGCAAGGGACAAGATACTGGACGGCGGTTGAGAAATGGCTACCGTTGCTGGTCCGGACTTGTCTTTGACCGGTTTCACACAAACTCGTCGTTCTTGGATCTTGGATCTTCGTACACATAAGTAGTTTTCAATCTTTAAAAAGACTTTTACTACTATATGTCTCATCGGTTAGCGTAATGGCAGACCGCACATTGAGTTGAACAGTGTTAAACGAATGTCGCATACTGCGCATGCCCAGAAAAGAATTTGGCGTAATTACTATGTTGGCGCGATTTGAAAAGTAGATAAATGCGGTATATGGTAGATGTACCGCCATCTGATTGTAAACAAATCTGGCGTTTAAATCTTCGTAGAGTATAATGTAAATGTAAATTAATTACTGTGTTAAAATACTATTTTTTGCTGTACTGCTCAAACAACTAGAAAGCTGAAATTATTGCGAAGTAATGTGAAGCAGTGTTTGCATTCAAAATGTAAAACATAATACCTATGAAATTCTGCACATTCCTTTGGAACTGTACAAATTTTCGTTCAGAAAAAGACTGAAATTTAGGATATATTAGTTGAAAATTTATTCATTATACTTTTAAGCAATAAAAACAATTCAGGATTTACCATACGTTCCATTCGTACATACATAAAGAAACACTGAGGAATATAACAAGTGCTTGCAAATAACACTGAAGAAATTTTACAATTCCTTAATGCTAGTTATTAAATTCTTTGAAATGAGAAAATAAAAGCGCAAATATACGCTAACAAACTAAGCGAGATACTCCAGTTTACAATTACTGAATTATAACATGTAAACAAATTACATTTAAATAACGAATTATTACGAACATATGTTAACAAATATTAAATGCACTGTTATTGACAAATTACAATGAAATATATATTAGAAAAATAAGCAAGTGCAATCGGTATGGACGTTAAAATAACTAATAAGCAAAGTTCCACAACATTACAGTTGTAAACATCATTCGAACACACTCGACAGCCATGGTGCCATGGTGATCACGAATAAGCTAGCGTAGGGTTGCTTAGTCGCCAATATTTCTCCCCGCGCCAAAGGTACACCATCAAGCATGCGCAGTAAGTGAAATTTGCTTAACATTGTTTAACTCAATGTGCAGTCTGCCATTACGCCATCGGTTACTTCATGGGGAACTTCGGTGTAGAAGTTTTTCACCGAAGTTTTTATAAAAAATTGCTTAGACGTTTTTAAAAACGTCTAAGCAATTTTTGAAACGTAAGTTACTGAGAGTCCAACAGTAGCACAGTTCAGATTTTAAGTTCAAAAATTTCTGCAAAGGTAAATATTAGACATAAAAATATACTGTGATATTAAAAAAAAATAAGAAAAATCTGGATTATATGAAGAAGTTGAAAAATATGTACAAGTCCCATTTGAATTTTTTTTTTTTTTTTTTCTTTTTCTGGTTCGTTTGGGATTGAAACCACAATCTCTCGAAGCAAAAGTCTCGGGGTCAAGCCCGCTCGGCTACGTCTTCATCTGTTAGTTGTGCGCTTAAGTGAACTTAAGCAAAAAGTTCTAGCACCTGTAAAGCAAAATCTAATTTTTCGTTCTCTTTTGTGACTTTAGTAAGTTTGTGATAGAGGTCTTTTAGCTTGAATATTAGGGATTTAAATTCATCTAGATTTTTTACTTCGGAAATTTTGTTTTTTCATTTTCGGTTTCTTTGTTTAATGTGGCATTTGCGTAAGTTTTCTTTACTGGTTTTGGATCTTCAGGTTTTTGTTCACCTGGATTTCTTTTAGTAAAATTAGGGAAATCTTTAATGGGAATTTTCTGCTTTTGTAGGAATTTTTTGCTAGGATGCTCAAAACAACTCCACAAGTGGGATTCGAACTCGCCATCTCTTGCATTGGAAAAAAGAGCGTTACCTCTCAGTTACCCTTCGTCTCAACGAACTTCGTCGAACTTTGTTTGACCCTTTTTATGATAGAGGAATGTGTTACCCTCCTGCGGACCGGACGAGCTTGTTAGTTCGCTTGTCCCTAGAGCCCCCTCGTCTTCTCAAGGCAAGATTGACAACTAAAAACTTCCACAGCACGTCTGCTAAAAGAAACTTAAATGAATAAAATGTAAATTTATGCCATCGGATGGATTCAATAAACATCACATGGAAAAAAAAATGTGGTGACACCCGTATTTTATTGCTGTGCTGATTAGAAATAATGGTCTTTTCTCTGCTTTCCCATTGTATAAACTAAAAGCGTAAAATAACTAAAATATATTAATTTTTTTTAATCACACAGTTTTCGTTGAAGCACTGAAAATTTGAATATTGAAAAATTCATATTTAAATTATTTTTGCTTGAAGCTTAATTGATTATTATAAATCTAGAAATACTTGTTTTCTAACGATTTTTATGAATTGCCAAAATACTTATGTAGACACGCAAATATATCGCACTGTTTGCCATAATCTGTAAAACATGGGTTCACAATCTTTTTTACTAAGTGTTTTAGAAATGCAAGTTCGGCGATTACAATAATAATAAAAATAACTAATTAATAATAAAGATAAATACATAATTATATCAAAATATAGTTCAATTATGTGAACTGTAAAAATTGCAACGTTTTAGCAGTTTGCTTCGTTTTTGTGAAAACGTTTATGAAAAAAACCTGATGTTGACACCACATGACTTCCTTATATGGCCTACTAAATTATACACATTTTGGCTGCACTTCATTTACGTATTTCCTCGAATTTCATTAGAGATACATTTCCCATTCATTCAATCAATTCAGTTGTCGCTTCACGGCAAGGCAAAAATACATAAAATTTCAAAAGATCTTCATTAAAAATTGTAAAATACAGAAAAACCTAAAACATTAAATACAGATTAATTTTTTTTTTCAATTTAAGTTAGCGTGTCTCCGCAAAAACAAGCAATCCGGGCAACGTGCAAGAAGACCAAATTTTTGGTGCACAAAATTGGAAGTTAAGTTTTGGTACCACTGAGCAAAAAGACACTGCAATTGCTGCACCAACTGACTTCACTCTTCTACTAAGAGTTTAAAATGTAAACGAATGGCGGTCTCGTTAGACCTAGCGCCACCTAAAATTTTAAACTTTTGATAATTATCTAACTATTGCATGCAGATTAACTAAAAGCATAAAACCCTCAGCTGGAACATAAGAAAAAGTAATTTAATCACTTTTAAAGCAAAAATAAACAATTTGACAACATATAAGAATGAAAAGACAGAGGTCACACAGCCGGGAAGGAGAGTGAATATGTATGTATATAGATATAGATAGATAGATTTACTGCTTTAATCGAAGGAAATAAATTAATATCTTCTTGCTTGGTAATCCCACTTCTGATAATTTTTAGACTTGTATATCCTATTTCTGATAATTTTTAGAATCCACGTGGGCGGAACAAGTAAAATGTATGGAGCTTCTTAATTTAGAAAAATATTTTAATGGAACTGAACACACAGCAAATACACATACGACACTAAAAATACAAAATGCAAGATACTAAATACAAAATACTAATAGAAAGTTGCTGACGTCTTACATCTACGTTTTTAAATTTTAATTCTTGTTGCCAACTCTAAGAAAGCATTCCTAATAAGTGTAAATGTATTAAAATTACATATTACTCTGATTTATACACTAAGCCAATTATTTAATTCTTTGTCAGTTTCTACATATATGTAATGTAAACAAACTTAGAAGTGAATGACCAACAGGAATTTTGATGGCGTAGAAATGTTGACCCATAATGAATACGAAATTTGAGACGAAGGCAGATTAAATCTTCATTTTTTATTTCAGTAACATGTTGCGGCCACAATCAAGCTGCCACATTAATTGTACCTATTACAAAAAGCTTTATTTTAGATAAATTTGCAGCAAGATAGACGGAGCAGACAAGCAGTAGTCTATCTAGGCTACTACTAATTTTAGCTAATTTTTCGCAATTATAATACTTGTTTTACTTCGTACAAGGAAGTAAAAATGTTGCTATCGTACGCTCTTCATAAATGTTGGTAGCGAAACAGGAAGACTGTAAATTACCGTTTTCGTGCAGTTGAAATAAGTTGTTAACAGAAAACAGTGCTTTAACAGCAATTTTTCTCGACCCCGAACGGCACAGCTCTTTATTTGTGCCTAACAGAACTATTCGTAAGCAGATTTTAGTTACTTGTTCCATTATTGTTTCTTACTTTTGCGAATAAATTGCGCTGTGATGTAGCACTGCGTTTTAACTTTCCAGTTTCAGCCATTTTTCATGTCCTGCGAATTTCGAATATTCAATCAAGTACTCCGTTTGATTATGACGACATATATTTTATTTATTTATTTATTTATTTTGCGCAGCTGGTATGTCATCAGAAAATAAACATAGAATTTTATCATTTCATTCTGTAAACAAATAATTCACACTGCATTCTACTTTAAAACCCCAGACTTCGAATAGGAATACGGTATTTTTATGCTGGTCTATTGTGCGAAGCGTAATTTTAACAACTCAGATGAAATTTCGGCCCTTCATCGCTTGAGCAAAGAATATGTATTGTTAAGAAGGAAAACTTCTTCGCAACAGGAGTGGCTCCTCCCCAACGTAGAGGGAAAGCACATGCGCGAAATATCTGTCGCCAAAGCACCAAACCTCGAAGCCGGCGTCGAAGTTCGAAGGTCACGTTTATCAAGGGTTCATAAAACGAATATCATTTTAAATTTCTTTCAATTTTAAAAGAAAAGAAAATATTTTTTGCGCAAGTAAATTAGTTAATAGCCTACCGTACGACAAACCAAGTTTAAATTATTGCCAAAAGTCAAAGAAGAAACGTTCTTTGACAAAACGCACGTGCAATATGTTGCATACATCGCGAAGGGCAATTTCTCGTCCGTCAGGTTCCGTCGCCAAATCCCTTGGCGACTTTTCCCTCCGCTTTCTAGCGGTGTAATAGCAAACTGGGTTGCATTACGTCTATGGAGCCTTTCTTTCTTTACATAGACGTTATTTGGCTTGATACTGAATGTTACAGGCAGGGATAAATAGAAGGGCTAGGTCATTCGTTTGTTCGACTCCTCGCCGACGCGAGCCTGATGGAGGGGGTTAACTGAAAGTAATCTGACGTGTCTGTGTTGCACCTGTTTGATTTCGCGCGTTTAAAACTGTAGTTTCATTCAGTTGCGAGACGATTTTCTGGAGGTCGCATATTCCAAATTAATTGGCACTTTTCCGTTTTGCCGGCGCAAGCGATAAAGTCGCCAATAATGGTACAACCGATGCCAAACGGAATATTCTCGCTGGTAACCTTTTACGCCTCATTTCCAAAACAAGTCGCAGCTTTTTCTTATCAGATTGATTCTTTTAATACTGGCATATAATTACATAGAATTTTTATCAGATAGTACAGTTTTATGTCTAAGGTCGTTTTCGGTAATTAAGTCAATTAGGATGCAATCCCGCTTACCCGAAGCCGAAAATATAGAAAAGGTATTTTTTTAACATTTTTTATGTGTATACTGTATGTTGTCGCCAATAAAGTCTGCTTGGCGAGATTTGCGCCAGCGAAACGGAAAAGTACCAATTAATTTGAATCATACATATTTGTTTTCTAATAATAAAAATATTTAATAATTTGTGTATATATAGTTTTAGTTAGTTTTCCTTTTAAATTGTATATTTAAAGTATCCTTTATGTAATATGGCTTCTTGTGCTATAGCAACGTGCCGTAACACTTATAGAAATGCGAAAGGAAGGGATATTGTGTTTCATGCTTTCCTAAAGGACAATTTGCTTTTGTCGAAAGAATGGATACATAAATGTCGAAGACAGGATTCTATTAATGTGAAAAACGAAAGAATTTGCGGCGAACATTTTCTGTGCAGTGATTATGAAGATGACATGAGAAATCGCTTGTTTGGATTGCCGCAAAAGAAACTGTTGAAATGCAATACTGTGCCGAAAACAAATTTATCGTGTGCAGTAAACGAAATAACACCAAGAAATCAGAGACATTTGAAAAGAAAACTAATGTAGAGGGCTTTTGAAAGACTACATGAATTAAGCCCAAAGAAAATTTATTTTGAGGCCGAAAACGAAATTGAAGCTGACAATAATAAATCAAATGTGAATGATTTTGAAATAAAACTCACAAGTGGCAATACCCTAAGTGACAATATCCCTGAATGGCCTAAGTGTAAAGATAAACAAGAATGTATTGATAATTGAAGAATAAAATTATATCCTTAGAAAATTGTAATAAAATATTGAAAAATAGAGAGAAGAAAAATTTTAGAATGTTTGCTTAGTGACAAAGAAGGTGGACGACATCTAGAAAGAAATTTGTATCGGAAATTCAGAAATTAAAATCCCAAACAGCGAAATTTAAGAAAAAACAGCGCAGATCGGAGAATTTGGAAAAACGTCTAAAGCATGTTTTTACAAAGACGCAGATTAATGCATTGCTAGAAAAGAAGGAAAAAGTCAGGTGGACTAGTGAAGATATTTCACGTTGCATTGTCATAAGAGCTCTGTAGAATACGTTTCTTAAATAGAAATGCATATGTTTTTTCCCAAAGAAAAGCAACCCAAAAGGCAAAAAAGTAGATTGCTTCAAATGTGGTAGCCAATAAATAATATTTCAACAACTTGTAGTTGCATCGTGACTGTACAAGTAAGCATATATACTAATATATTTTTATTTGAAATATTTCTAGATGACATTTTAGAAGTTAATAGCGTAAAGCATATTTCAAATGAGAACTAATTCTGTTAAGATATTGTTAAAGTTATTTTTACTAATTCAGAAGTCAAACAACAAAAATCAGCGTTATATTTAAAAAATATATATAATAATAATATTTAAAAAATATATATAATAATAATATATATAATAATAATATAAATATATATAATAATAAAAAATATATATAAAATATAACGCTGATTTTTGTTGTTTGACTTCTGAATTAGTATTTATTCGGCGTGTTATTGTGTCTTAAAGTTATTTTTATTGTATCCTGTGTTATTATTAATTCGATTTTGTGCTAGCTTAGCATTCTAGATAAAATATAATAGTATAACATTAAAGTAATTGGCATAAGAAAACCTGCCTCCTTAACCCCCACTTTTGAAAAATTAAATAATTTATTTAGGTACTGTGAGTAAAGTTGTTTTGTCTAAATTAAGATAACAATCTTAATGCATTTATTTAAATGTAATATTGATGTAAGCCTAAGTTACAAAATTATTAAAAATTATTATATTGAATTGGGAGAAAAATATGCCAATTTAAAATTTACAATTAGGCTGAAACTCAAAGTTAGATTAACAAAAATTTTGAAAACTATGCCAATTTAAGGTTGTTTCTTGATTAATTTTCAGTAGCTGTTATTATAGTTATCTTAGAAGCAGTAGTACAGTTCTCTTAGTTAACATGCAGATAAAAGAAATGATTATAAATAAACAGGCACTTAAAGAAAAAAAATCCCTGCGAATTAAAAAAAAGGAACTTTATGCTAAGAGTAGCGCATTTTATACGTTATTTTAAAATTGAGGAAGTACTATTAAATTTTTGGTACTTTTCCGTTTTGCCGGCGCAAGCGATAAAGTTGCCAATAATGGTACAACCGATGCCAAACGGAATATTCTCTCTGGTAACCTTTTACGCCTCATTTTCAAAACAAGTCGCAGCTTTTTCTTATCAGATTGTTTCTTTCAATACTGGCATATAATTACATAGAATTTTTATCAGATCCTTTATGTAATATGACGCGGTTTATCAGTTTTATGTCTAAGGCCATTTTCGGTAATTAAGTCAATTAGGATGCAATCACAGCGCTTACCCGAAGCCGAAAATATAGAAAAGGTAAAGTCAAGGGTTAAATTCATCAATTCTAATAAGAATGCATTAGCGAAGTAAAGCACTGCAGTTTTACAAAATTTCTGAGTAAGCTATTCGTACGAATTGAAATATTTCTTGCATTTAAATTTGTGTTCCAAATTAAGATTTAACTTGAAATTGGTGTAGATAATTACTGAGAGCATTAGATTTTTGTAGAATAGTTTGCGTGAGATGAGATCGCTTGGGGTCACGTGATATGAACCGGCGAATCAGGATGTTGAACCATGAAAGCATAGTAAATTCTTAAATTAGTGTCTTTTTATAAACGTATTGTCTTTATTTATTGGCTTTTTATAAAATTTTAAGCGATATTAAAATGTTTATGCCTTCAAAATAAAAAATTCTTAGAACTAAATTTTTTTAAATATTTTTTATGTGTATACTGTATGTTGTCGCCAATAAAGTCTGCTTGGCGAGATTTGCGCCGGCGAAACGGAAAAGTACTAAATTTTTTAATGTTCAGTGTAAAATGCATACTGCAGTAACATTGTTTCTCCTAAATTATAGCTATCTTTCACGCACAGCTCATTTTAAACGCTGGTTCTTCAGATTTAAAATGCTAATTTCTATGTTGTCAGTTCCATCTCCGCGCTCTGTGTCATCATGCCACGTCATCACTCCCCACTGCCTGTTTCATGGGGAAAAGCTCTATGAGCTAGCCCTTCTCTTTTAAGTCCTGACTTACACGTACCTTCGGTAGAAACGGAAGCTTGACTAGGTGTCTTGTTATCCGGTCTTGAGAAGGATATGGCAACGGTGACAATAAATAAAATGAAAAGAGCAAAACATTAAATCGCGGGGTGGGTTAAAACAGGCGGCGGACCCTAGTTGCCGGCTCCTGCCTTAAAATACCTTAACTCATTTCATTGCAAAATCTTAAGAGACTGATTATAACTTAAATCTTTTTTGTAATAATTATATGTAAATATATTTTATGTAGTAATTATATATATATTTACAGGTGACTTGAATTTTACCTCTGCATGCGATGCCGAACATCCTTGTGAAAATGGTGGAACCTGTACTGGAGATCCTATTAAATACTGCACATGTCCGCCTTATACTTATGGAGATCGTTGCAGCGTTATTTTACTTTGCGAGTTCGATTTATGTAAAGCTTTTGGTGAAGGTTGTGCACTTTCCAATGAAACCCAGTGTGTGTACGACATCGACGAAGAATTAGCAGGTTATCAGTGTAAAGACCCGAATAAAATAATTAAGGGCAATAAATGCGTGGGTAACGTACTTTTCGTTTCTTCTTTTCTTATGTAATCCATAACCATGATAAGCGTTTTTGTGGCTGTTCTCTTATGAAATTAAGGCATTTGCCAAGCTTTCGTGTAACAGTTTACTTGCTACATTATGACCTTGACAAAGGTTTGCTTGAAAGGTGATGTATATATATGTAAATGTATTAAATATGTAAGTAAAAACAAAATGTTTGAAAAATACTGTACAGCTAAACATATCATAAAGGCCTGGTCTCATATACATAATTGTAGAGTGAGAAGTGATAGGAAAAAATAGATTTTCAGATTATCAAGGTTTTGGGTAAGTGATGCCATTTCGTGAACTATTAAATTTGAATGAAAAAACATTTTTTGGAGTAAAACACATTTTCTATTTTTATGTTATTTCGTTTTTCTATATTTTTCTTTACATTGAAACAAAACAAAACAAACTAGAACGAAAAACTGTTTTTTGTACAACAAGAATTACCTGAGTTAAGTTTCATTGAAAGAATGGGAACGTAAAGCTATGTGATAATGAGAATTCAAAAAATAAATTATCAGATTCAAACTTCTAAAATGCATACCTTTTTTTTCTAAATCAGAGAACAGAAAAGACGTAAGTGCGAATTGCATGTTTCCAATTCCCCTGCTTATGGTTACTAAATTTTAATTTTTATTATTGAACGAAATTCAGTTTTACTACGCTGTTGAAATCGATATTTTTCTCATTTTAAGTACTGTGTCGCGTAATTTTGATAATTTTTAAGGTCCACTCTTGCTAAGTATAAAATTAGCTATTTTTAATAGTTAATGAACTTGAAATCAGAAAGTTATCTATACACAACTCGTATCAAAAATACTCATATGATACTTCGTGCATAGTACAATATTAATTATCTCAGAATTAAGGCAGACATGACAGGAAAATAAGAGCGGGATACAGTGCTTCACCAGTACTCCAGATCTAGTCTCACCGTCATTGCTATAGAGTTCCATATTAATTTTGATGCAGAATATTTCCGGGAGACGGATCCGAGAGTCTCCAACTCTTCTTCTTTTACCAGGAAATTACACAAGAGGACATTCAGCATTTTAAGTGCCTTCATGCCGCACATATACTATACACTTAAGCACGCAAGCTTTATCAACGACACGAATTGTATACTACTATGAGTGTACTGGGGTTATATCGCATTAAGGCGGCACTTGCCCGCAACCTAAGTGAAATCCCCGAAGGGCTTGATGATGAAGAGGCATGAGATAAACCCCGGTACAGGGGCACATCAATAAAACGACACGACAAGTACCGTTGCTAACAATTAAACCAATCAGGGCAATGCCAAAATTAGTAAATAATTTCGTAAATTTGGGGATAATTAATGTTTTCTGTAAAATTATTTTGCATAACTGCATCGTGCTCAAAAATGCCTGCCCACTGCAGTTGTACGCATTAGTGCTATGCTATAAAAATGAAAATCTATCTCTGCACTGTTGGGGTAAATTAAGGCGATGGTAAAAAAAAAAAAAAAAAAAAAAAAAAACTGAAATGTTTCAGATTTTAAATTACGTCCAAAGGGGCGTTTTTTAACATTTTGTGTGTTACCTTTCTTTATTAAATATCATGTTCCTCGCACTTAAACCATAAGATCCAGTGCAACAGCAATATCGCAAAATAGTTTTAAAACGAGCATATCTTTAGAATTTCCGATACAGAGACTCACGCGCTGGAGATAAAAATGTTTTTTCTGCACAACGTTGCCATTGCTCGCTTTGAAATCCTTGAGTTTGTTAATCAAAAATTCGTCAAAGTTTTAAAAAATAGGAAATCGATCATAAAACAAATTTCAAATTTCAAATTTGGTCTTCCACATGCTCATATTCGTTGGAGGATTACGTTATTCAAAATTCGATGACTCTATGTACCGTTATTTTATGACAATGTGAGAAATATACATACATTTATGCAGATTTTTCATTATTTAATTTCTTCAAATATAATGCAGAACTCTAACATTTTGTGGCAACAGTTTGAAAAGTGAACCGACATTTATGAGTCCGACGCAAAATGCCAATACGAAACTAATAGTCCTTCGGGATTCAAATCCCTTTGGACTAAAAAAAAAAAAAAAAAAAAAAAAAAAAAAAATTAGATCCGTTCAAAACAGTAAGCAATAAATGTAGCTAAGTTGCGATAAATTCACAATTAAGTTTTAAAAACTACCGAACTAACGTATGTCACGAATTAGCTTTGCCGAAATGGTGCTAATTGGTTGAATCTCATCACTTTCTTAATAAGAAGCCTGAAATTACTCGAAAAATAAACAAATATTTTCTGGATCCTCATCATGTTGACCTTATTTGGGGTTTCAATTTGCTAATGCCTCTTAAACTCATGCGCTCTCAGCGGCATTACCTATGAGTTATCTTATTACAGCTCTGATTAGGCAATTTAAGCATTTTCGTTGTATCAAGGTGTTCTTCTGAATATCAGAAAAATCTTGCAAAAAGAACATTCGTATGAACAAAACCTCGTTTTCCATACAAGTAACTAGAATAAGTATCAAGTGTAAGTAAACGGAATCACATTACGCTTGGTTTGCTGCGAGTTAATTGGACATATTTAATAATGTTCATAAAATAGACGAATTTCCAGTTCCTAGTGTTGGCGTTAAATGTTTCACATGCGTGCAACATGTTTCACGTAATCTTCAACAAAATCAATTTCAAATCCAGAATGTCAGATCCAAGAATAGATCTCTTATAGAATAGTGCATCAATAAATCAGTATTAGAATTTTATCTGGCATAATCTGTGTCTTCCTGTCAACTTTTTTAATAACAGCCCTACTAATTGAAATGCTTCCTATTTGATAGTAATAATGCCCTGACACAATTAATGTAATTATTATATAATTATATAGCTATGACCAAAAAATGTTATGTTACATTCTTTATGTGAATTCATTGAAAAGCATTAAGTTGAATTTTATAAAATATGGCTAGAAGCTGTAATTCATATATAAGATTTTTTCCGATTTATCTATTCTCTTAATTTATTACAATAAAAAATAAGACACTCATTTTTTAAGCTATGTGTCTTTCATTTCTTTGTATTTCTCAGATTGCACTTGCGAAAATGGAAAATGTGTTAAAGACAAGACAGGCAGATCATTCTGCAAATGTGAACCGCCTTTCGCACTGTATAGTTCTGGAATATGCAAAGGTAAGCCATCTTCTTGTAAATCATTTTGAATAAATTCGTTTTATTCCCGAGTGTTTTGATTGATATTTATCAAGAACTTATTGAGTCACAGTAAACTCCTGATTAACTAGGGTTTATGAACTGACTGTTTGTCCTGGGTTAACGCGAAATTATGGTTAATTCGAAGGTATAATTAACCATGAAAAAGGAATGTCCAGTATTATAATTAATCGAAAATGCCTCTGAATGTTGCCTGCAGTTTACTGCAATGCAACTGTGTCATGTCAGTCTCAAAACAATGAAGAATATTCTTTTGTACAATCTTTGGACAGCAGGATTCAAACATCTTTGCAATTTCTCCTACAATACTGAATGGAAAGTTATTAAGCTCTAAAGTAGTTCTATTCAAGGTGTTTTCTCCGCGGCAAAGATAGTCTGTCTCTCTTTGAATAGATATCTGAGTTTTCGCTCGTCTTTTTACGTTATTTTTCAACTTTTTTTTTTAATCTCTCTCTATTTACTCCAGAATTTTTTATTATTTACTCGGATTTTCATGTATTTTATTCTTGTCTTTTGCTGTATCATTTTATCAAGTTTATCTGCATTTACGTGTCAATTTATATTTTTTCTTGTTATTTGTACATATTTATATAGTCAATTACTTATCTTAAGATTTACTACATTCTCAAGGCTTTTTAATTTAATCTCGCCTTTTAAGTGGCACTTTGTGCTTCATCTCTCTTACCCAATGTTTCACTTTCAAAGTAGCTGTTTTTAAATCCGCTAGGCTGACGCTAGCAAAACACACTACGACTTCGGATGCAATACAATTGCCATCCTTTATTCTATCTTTCTGGACTTACTGTGCGGTAATCGTGTTGCTTGAAGCCCAATTCTAAGAAACCAGAAGCTAAGACAGCCGAAACCGAAAGAATTCTAAACCAGAAGTTAAGACAGCCGGAACACAGCACGAAATCTTCGTGCTAATCGTGGCATACAACGAAAGTTGGAGTTGGCGTTGCAGTGCAACTACTTTATGATTCTCTCTTGAGTATTTTATATATGATTTCTGTTTACTTACAGCGCCAGTCAAGCACATTTACTTAACCTGACACGGAACATAGGTAACAGATGTGCTAGCTAATCGCGGCGTTCAGCGTCAGTCGGAATTCGATACAATCGAATACTAATTTCCTCATCTGTAAGGAATACCGATTTAATACAGTGGGTAAAAAAAGTATTTGCACACCTACATTTTTGTTGAAATTCATAAAAAGAAGCATTAAGGAATAAAAAAATTGGTATTGCCAAATCAGAATAAGTTTAATCATCCAAAACAAACAGAAAAATTACAATAATATAAATAACAATGCTTTTTTGTAACAAAATTAAAATATCTCGTATCAAAAAAGTATTTGCATACCTGCATGAATACAAAAGAAATAAAATATATAAGCAAATTTCAAATAACTAATATTTAGTATGCATGCCTTTAGCATCTATTACTGCTTGTAATCTTGCTGGCATTGATTTAATTAAATTTTCTGTAACAGTAGGCTCAGTATTCGGTCACCCTTCAATAAGGGTTTTTTAAGGGCAGATTTGCTTGAAATCTTCCTTTTTCTTATTTTTAAATCCAAAGAATTCCACAGATTTTCCAAAGGATTTAAGTCTGGTGATTGTGGTGGAGCGGCAAGTTTTCTGGGTACATTATAAAGCAACCACATACGAGTTATACCGGTAGTGTGCTTGGGATCATTGTCTTGCTGAAAATAGTACGAATTACTGATACCCAATTTTATTGCACTTTGTGGCAAGTTATCTCGCAACACATCAATATAGGTTCGAGCTGTCATATTCCCATCAATGAAACACAAATTACCAATTCCTTTGCTAGCCATGCACCCCCAAATCATAACAGAACCTCCTCCATGTTTAACTGTAGGTAACACATTTTTGGTATGAAAAGCAGCACAAGGTTTTCTCCAAACTAATTTTCTGCCATCTGATTTAAAGATATTGAACTCACTCTCGTCGGAGAATATGACATTTTTCCAGAAATCGATTGGCTTATTGATATATTCCTTAGCGAATTCAAGTCTCTTCAGTCTGTTTCGTTCAGTTAGGAGAGGTTTTTTTCCTTGGTGATCTCCCATAAATGTGTGCATAGTGCAGGACATTTCGAACACTTTGGGCACAGATTTGAACTCCAGATGTTGAAGCGACATCATTGGCTAAAGTAATTGCACTAACAAATGGATTTTTTGATGCTTCTCTTATGATTTTTCGCTTCATTCGCAGTGAAAGTTTCTTTGGGCGTCCAGAGCGCAAGTTATTTGATGCAGATCCTCTTTCTTTATAACATACCAAATAGTAGAGAAGCAAACATTTACTTTTTTACCTATTTCTTGATAACTTAGGCCATTTTCACGTAGAGAAAAAAAAATTTCTCGCAATGAAATCGACAATTCAGATTTCTTAGGTGCCATTACAATTTGAATCGGCAATCAACTGATAACGTTTCGACAACACCTCCTTTTATAGTCGTCTTACATATATTATTTACTGCGGGATGACTGTCAAATAATAGCATAAAATGCAAATTTGCTAGAGTTGAGTTGAGTGTGCAAATACGTTTTTTGACATAAGCTATTTTAATATTGTTGCAAAATATGTTTTTTATTAATATTATTGTATTTTTTGTAATTAATTTAAATGAATAGGCTTATTCTATTTTTTAAATGCCAATTTTTGTATTTATTAATGCATTTTCTTATAAATTGTGAACAAAAATGTATGTGTGCAAATACTTTTTGTACCCACTGTATACGGTATTCCATCATGTAATACAATTGCATTAAGTTGCGTATCGGTATTCATTAGAAATAAGGAAATTAAATTTTCAGTTGCATTAAAGAGCAATATTTCTAATGGAATTTGTATACTACTACTGAGTTCAAATTCATATAAAACGGTGTTTTTCCCCCCACCCCAGAACTTCCTTTTTATTAAGATCAGTGATTTTATCCTGTTGTTTATTGGCGGTTAAGTAAAATACCAATCAAAAAATGACTGCGAAGTTTCGTTGTACATGTAAAAAATTCAAATAACGTATACTTTACACAAATCTCAAACCGTAAATACGCAATAAGGTATCATTATAAAACGCGTCTAATAATATAATCCAATAACATAATGGATTTAATATATAAATATTAACACAGTTGAAGGTCAGCTACGTTCTAGCGATCAAATTCCCTGGCTACAACAACGCTAACTCGTGTTCCCAACGTACAGCAATGAATAAATGTAAATATTGCGTTAACATGAACACTTGTGAAACTTCGTGTTATCACTCAGCAGATTCTCATCTTTCCGTTTCAAGTAATCGAAAAGGATTTAACAATAAGAAATTAAAATCAGTAGATTTATTTTCATTACTGAACAATTAAGCTTTAAGGAATGGTATAATAACGTTTATGCATTCAGTAGTGGATTACAAACAGGCTGTAGATGAAAACAACTCCCAAATATTATAACTATCATCTGTTATCACTGCTCTTACTCCAAGCTTTCTTCGTTGCCTTTTTCTGTATTTCGTGAACAATTCTTTTTTTACTCCGATGGTTTGTGACCGTAATGTTTCTATCGTTCCTCAAAAAACAAACTTATTTTTTAGATGGAACACGTGTAATCCTTCCCGGTTTGTCGGGAGTTTACTAAATAGATTACCATTATTCTGCTCTAAATGGCAAATATAGTTCATAAAGCTAGGAAATTCTTTTGCGTACTTAAGATAAGGCTTTTGTTTTCAAAGCTGCATGTACATTGCTTGTGTATATCATTTTACATTATATTAATTATTTGTTTATGGTAAAGATTATTTCGGCTGTCTGCCCGTAGAGAAACATACTTGAGTGTGGACGACTTTCTAGCACTGGTGTTCCCTTTGGATGTGGGGTAAGGCCTTATACGAGGCTGAATCATCCGCCATTCGGAAGCCCAAGTGGGAATATTAATGGCGGCTGCATAGTTAGTGGTGAAACAATTTCTTGTGCTTTCTTGCATAAAATGGGTAGTTATTTCTTTATGGTAAAGATTATTTCGGCTGTCTGCCCGTAGAGAAACATAGTTGAATGTGGACGACTTTCTAGCACTAGTGTTCCCTTCGCATGTGGGGTAAGGCCTTATACGAGGCTGAATCATCCGCCATTCAGAAGCCCAAGTGGGAATATTGATGGCGGCTGCATAATTAGTGGTGAAACAATTTCTTGGGCTTTTTTGCATAAAATGGGTAATTATTTGTTTATGGTAAAGATTATTTCGGCTGTCTCCCCGTAGAGAAACATACTTGAGTGTGGACGACTTTCTAGCACTAGTGTTTCTTTTGCATGTGGGGTAAGGCCTTTTACGAGGCTGAATCATCTGCCATTCGGAAGCCCAAGTGGGAATATTAATGGCGGCTGCATAGTTAGTGGTGAAACAATCTCTTGTGCTTTTTTGCATAAAATGGGTAATTATTTGTTTATGGTAAAGATTATTTCGGCTGTCTGCCCGTAGAGAAACATAGTTGAGTGTGGACGACTAGTGTTCCCTTCGCATGTGGGGTAAGTCCTTATACGAGGCTGAATCATCCGCCATTCGGAAGCCCAAGTGGGAATATTAACGGCGGCTGCATAGTTAGTGGTGAAACAATTTTTTGTGCTTTTTTGCATAAAATAGGAGGTTGTGCAGTTATTAATTGCTCAAACTATTCGCGAAAAGGTCATAGATTGGTAAAATTTCCTAAAAATGAAGAAAAAATGAAAAAAATTAGGTAAATAATTGTCGAAGAGATAATTGGGAACCTGGTTGCAGATGCTCAACTTTACCTAGTAACTATAATTTAAACTTCATTTAGAGGTTAAATCTTCTCAAATGTTTATAATGTGCAAGCAAAGTGAAATTCTTGTGAATAATAACCTAAGTATCTGCTAATTTTTGTCTTAATAGCTATAATTAAATTGGCCTAGGATTAATGTGCCCATCACCAACTTAAATTATTTAAAATTAAAAAAGTTAATTATAAAACTTAAACTATTTTAAATAATTTCGTCTTAAAATTATTTTCCTCTTCTGTGTAGGACTGGTGTCATTATTTCTATTAATGTTACACAATTTCTGAGCATTATTAATAAATTATTGCATATTTTTATGTGATTGCATCAAATATGTTACATATGTTATTTATCATTAAAATGTTTTTGAATTTGATTAATAATTAAAGACAAAACAAGAAGAAAAAGCATAAATGCAGAAGACAATAGATTTCAAGGAGTTTATTTAGTAGAAAAACGTAAGAAAATATTTTCGATAAGTGCTACATAATATTATAATTTAAGCATTATCAAACTTTCACATGCAGATCCGTAACAAGACTGCTCTTGAGTATTGCATTTTATTTAAATAGCTAACTTCGGTTTCTTAAAATATTAATTTTTTCTTTCAGAATGCAATTGTGGCAGTGGCTCAAACTGCACTTTCCTTTCATCTCTTTTTGGACCGTCAAAAACTTGCAGTTGCAAAAACGGGTATAAAGAAGTGTCCGGCATTTGTACCGGTAAGTTATTTCATTAATTTTAGCTAAAACACATTCTCTAAAGCTGCATGAAGGAACTTTCTTATTATAAATATTAGCGAATAGGACTTAATTATTACTAAAAAGAGCGTATAAAGTAGGCAAATCGTAATAAAATGAAGTGATTTGAAATATTCTCCAAATCGAGCAGAAGATTTAAAAAAAAAAATCAAGGAGAAATAATCAAAATGATTGTCAGAATAATAATAGTAACAATAATAATAATAATTACTGAAGTACAAAAAGAATAGTTATGGCAATGTCCCTCGCCATCTAATATTCTGATCTTCTGAAATGGTAATTTTCTTATCACATTTTAGTTGAATGTTTTCTTCCAAAGCTTATCTTTAAGGATATTTTAACTCCCCTCTCATTACATTTTAATTGTCGCTGTATGTGAGAAAAAATGTTAATCTTAAAATTCATAAAAAACATAGTATTTTAAACTTTCATCTGATGTTTTTATAGCAAATGTGATCATTCAAAGCAGTTTTATTATATATTAAGTTATTTTAGTTACATGATTTTACTGTTTTTATTTTAAATGATAGAAATATGACACATTTCATTTATCTACTAATATCTATGTTTTATATAGTTTTTGATTTTTATTTTGGTTAGGAATTTGTGCTACTCTTGCCTATACCGTACTTTTAATCATCAAAATTTTAGGAATTTCATATCATTTATTAAATTTTACACTTGTGAAGAGTATTTTACATTTTAGTAGTTTAACATCAAAATATTAGACGGCTCGTAATCTTTTATTAAGCAAGGCATTTTAAATAATCTTCTAACTGTCCTTAATTTGATTGGTTAAATGCAAAAGCAATGTTAAAAATATTCATCTTATACTTAAAAACATTCACTTTATTTAACAGTTCAGTTCATACACCCGTTAGAGTTTAGAAACTGGCTTACACACACGTTACTCATGGGGGATGGGTAACCACGAAAACTCTCATGCATGCAGCTCATTCACCAGAATTCGAATCCCTGACCGTACTACAGCGACTTTACCGCTCCTTCTCTGTTAGGCTGTATCAAATGGAAGTTTAAGAATAAATTAAAAACCACACAGAATATATCGCTATGTACCGATTATAACCATAGAGATCAAACATATATTCTATACGATTTTCTTTACATTTACGAACATGCTTTTGTCTACATTATTACTTCCTTGTGTGTAATAAAGGAAGTATTGTATTTACGAAAAAGTTTGGATATAACATTTCAATGAAAATATCCAATTTAATCACTCTCGAATCCATCTGAGCGATGTTTTTGCGTGACATCTGCACGTATGGACATAATATAGGGCCTTTTTTACCCCAAAATGGATTGTAAACTGGATTTAGAAAAGATCTTTTTCGTGACGTTTGTACGTATATCTGTGTGCACTTAATCTCGCATAAAGCAAAGAAGTTAACCTCAGAAAGTTGAATTTTTGTACATGGGAGTCCTCTAACATGTAGTTTTGCACCTTCCTTTTTGGTTGCAATCGGTCGCACCAAAAGTATATGTATATAATAATACCTTCTTGGGGAAAAAAAAAAAAAAAATCTACGAAACTACTATATGAAGAAGCATAACGGAGCAGCCATTTGTTTACACTTGAAACTGAGTAGAAGGGGGAATTAAGTCAGTGTCTTGCGCCTCCAAAGTTTGTTTGCCCAGTGGGACTAAAAGTAAACTTTCAGTTCTGTGCACCGAAAAATCTGCTTTTTATGCCCGCTGGCCAAAATGCTTTATTTTGCGTAGAAACTCTAATTTTAATTGTAAATTTTTTTAACTGCTTAAATGCTATTTGGCGTTTTATGTTTTTCTGTATTTTACAATTTTCAATGAAGATGTTTTGAGTTTTTTTGTATTTTTGCCTTACCGCGAAGTGAGAACTGAATTAATTGAATGAGAAATATATCTCTAAGGAAATTCGAGGAACTAAGTTCAACTGAAATGCAGTAAAAATTGAGTCTAATTTAATAGGCCGTACAAAGAAGTCACGTAGGTCCACATCAGAATTTTTTATTAAATACTTATATGATAACATTGTTATACAATACCTTTAATAAATGGCACAACAGACCAGGGGCACACTTAAGAAATACCAGCATATATTAAATTTCTTTTCTGAAAGTAATACTTAGTACTCTAATTTATAGTCTAAATTACTGTTCAAGAATCTGAAACATTTTCTATTTGACTTCGACAAAACTTATTATATTAGAGCTCATTACATTTTGAAGTATTATCGTTTATGTTATAACATTTTGTCTGTTAACTTACCTAGTGGATATATATGTATATATATATATCAAAAGCGTTTTATTTGATATAATAGCATAAAGTAGCACGTTTCTAGCATGACTATTTTGCCACATTTTACTATTTTTTCTGTTTACTTTGCATTTAAAATTACGCAGTAAATATAGTAAATTTCTTCAAAACTTCAAGCACTTTTAAAATATGCATTTTAATATTTATTCCTAGTGTGTATTTTGACGTTCTTTGTTTTATGCACAATAAATACTTATGGTACCTTGAATCTTTCTTCTTTCAGACCCATGCACTAAGAATCCTTGTCGTAACGGTGGGACGTGCAAGGACACCTATACGTGCTCTTGCCCACCGAAATACGCAGGTGCTAAATGTGAAAAGAAAAAAGGTAAGAATACGTGTTACATTTTCGAACGGAAGTTGTTTTGCAAGTTTTAAAAGTAATAAGCATTTTAAGCAAAATTATTTTTACATTTTGTTTTCAACTGGATGGAATTGCCTCCTAGAGGGGAATTGCATAGTTTCGGGGAGGAAATGACGTCAGCCGTTTATTTAGCTGTTAAGCCTTTAGTTTTAGTTTATGAGTATAGAAACTACTCTTATACAACGCGTACGTTACAAACACGTACGCACGCAACAATGGCATGCAGCCAACGCCCTCACCGTCAGTTTTCGGGAGTGCGTTTATAGCCATCTAAAACACTTCCAAGAAAATGGCATGAAAATGCTTCCAGAACGGAAGGGGAAATTCTGGAGAGGAGTGCATTTCTCGGTCATATTTGTACCACCTTGTCTATCTATACTATTAAAATCTGTGTGCCTCTGTCTGTTTGTGTGTTTGTAACATCATCTCCTCGGGAACGGCTGGGTGTAGAGCTTAGCGGAAGGTACCGTTGGATTCAGAATTCCCGTGGCTCGCCATATTGACCATCGGCATCTTCGTGCGACTTTAATTAGCCGAGATATTAATTAAAAACTGATTTTCTCCCTACATTTCCCTACGTTTTGCACTTTCTTTCACGGGTTTCCCCTATTTTAGGGATTTGGCCGAGTGCCAAATTCGTTTTTCTCGAATATCTGCGGAACGGCTCCGAGTTGCGATTCGAAACGCATATCCCCGTATTCGAAAAAAATCAACGAATCCATCGATACCGGTCCCATCTTCGTACGACAATAATCGGCGGAGTTATTAATTAAAAACTGCGAAAACGTTATTTCATTTTTCGGAGTGGCAACCGTCTCGGAATTAGCTGAGATAAAATTGCTTTTTCGAAAGCGCCGGGGGGATGACAATTGCTTCCGCTCGAGATTTGTGCTGGCGAAAGGTCACGTGTCAAATTCTTTTTTCTTAAATATCTATGGAACGGCGCTCAGTTGGAATTCGAGGCAGGTGTCTGCGGATTCCAAAAAATTCTACGAATCCAATGATACCATTCTCATCTTCGTAGGACGTTAATCAGCTGAGATATTAATTAAAAACTGTGAAAACGCTAATTTTCGGGCTCATTTTTCCGATTGCAACAGTTTCTTGAATCGCCGCAGATACAAATCAAGGTTATATTCTAAAGTTGAATAAAGCACGCGATTGCATGTTGCCTAACTGTATTTTAAAAATATTTCGTTAATGTAGGCATTTTAAATAAACAGCTGCTTTTCACAATTTTTTTTTAATTTCAGGTTAGGATGATTGTCACGTTAATTCTTTTATTGATATTGAATAAAAGTTATTATATTACATTAAATTTAAATGATGACGTTCTTGAAGTTGTACAACTTTAATCAGCTGGGATATTAATTAAAAAACCTGAAAAAGCTATTTTTTAAAAATATGTTGTTATTTTTTTAATAATAAATTTGATTTTTTGGAATAATATATTTTTTTATGTTATTAGATACGTGCACTTAATTTAGATATTATCTTTTAATGCAAATGATATTTTAAATAAGTTCGCACCAATAAAAATTAAATTCACACTTTTTTTTTTAGATTAAAGATTTTTCTTTGCTCCTTTGAGATGGTATACGGTAACTTTCGAATCCCGGTGAGCAGGCAGGCTACACTCATGTTTTTTGTGATTTTACGCATATCTGTTGTGTATGCAGTGTCTTTTGGATGCATAAATGAATAAAGCTGAACTCTGGTAGTTCGGTCCTAATTTCGAATCCCGGCGAACGGGCTGGGTCCATGGGTGTTTGCGTGATTTTACGCATGTGCCTCGTGTACGCAGCATCTTCTGGATGCATAAGTGAATAAAGCGGCCGAAATTCGCTCAAAACCTCTGATTACTGGTAGTTCGGTCCAACTTTCGAATCCAAGCGACCGTGTTGGCTCAATGTGTGTTTTCGGGATTTTTCGCATGTGTAACGTGTATGCGGTATCTTCTGCATGCATACTTGAATAAAGCGGGAGCAGCCCGCGCGAAACTACAGAACACTGGTAGTTCGGTCCAACTTTTGAATTCCGGGGTACTGTACATAAAATTTGGTCGCATACGTGAATACAGCGCGCGGATACCGGGTAAAACCGCTGAACACTGGTAGTTCGGTCAAACATTCGTATCTCTGCGAGCGGGCTGGCTGCATGGGTGTTTTCCTGATTTTCCGCATGTGTATAGTGTATAAAGTGATTTCTGGATGCATATGTGATAAAAGTGGGCGCAGCCTGCTCAAAACCTCTTAACGCTGGTAGTTCGATCCAACTTTCGGTGTCGGCGAACGAGCTGGCTCCCCGGGTGTTTTCTTGCTTTAACTCATGTGTATCGTTTATGCAGTATCCTCTCCATGCTTATGTGTATAAAGCGGGCGCAGCCCGCTCCACAAAATCGCTGAACACTGGTATTTCGGTCCTACTTTCGAATTCCGGGGTACTGTATATAAAATTTGGATGCATACGTGAATACAGCGCGCGGATACCGGGTAAAACCGCTGAACACTGGTAGTTCGCTCAAACTTTCGAATCTCGGCGAGCGGGCTGGCTGCATGGGTGTTTTCGTGATTGTTCGCATGTGTATCGTTTATAAAGTATCTCATGGATGCATACGTGAATAAAGCGGGCACAGAATACTGGTAATGCGGTTCTGGTAATGCGGTAATTTCGAATCCCGACGAACTGGCTGGCTCCATGGGTGTTTTCGTGATTTTACGCATGTGTATAGTGTATGGAGTATCTTCTGGGTGTATATGTGAATAAAGCGGGCAGAGCCCGCGCAAAGCCACATAACACTGGTAATTCGGTCCAACTTTCGAATACCGGCGAACAGGCAGGCTCCATGTTTGTTTTCGTGATTTTACGCATGTGTATCGTTTATGCACCATCTTCAGCATGCATACGTGAATAAAGCGGGCACAGCACGCGCAAAATCGCTGAAAAATTGTATTTCGGTCCAACTTTCGAATCGGCAGCGGGCTGGCTGGAGGGGTGTTTTCGTGATTTTACGCATGTGTACGGTGTACGCAGTATCTTTTGCATGCACACGTGAACACTGTTTTGGGCGGGCTCCCGCCCAAAAGCGCTGAACACTGGTATTTCGGTCCAAATTTCGAATACCCGCGAAAGGGCTGGAAGCATGGGTGTTTTCGTGATTTTCCGCATATGTATAGTGTATGCGGTAACTTCTGGATGCATAGGTGAAAAAAGCGGGGGAAGCCCGCGGAATGCCGCTAAAAAATGGTAGTTCGGTTCAACTTTTCAATACCGGCCAAATTTAACATAGGATATCTTTTAAAAACGAACAATGATAAGCGGGCTTCAGCCCGCTCAGCTGGCGGGCTTGCCCGTTAGTCTATACTATTAAAATCTGTGTGCCTCTGTCTGTTTGTGTGTTTGTAACATCATCTCCTCGGGAACGGCTGGGTGTAGAGCTTAGCGGAAGGTACCGTTGGATTCAGAATGCCCGTGGCTCGCCGGATTGACCATCGGCATCTTCGTGCGACTTTAATTAGCCGAGATATTAATTAAAAACTGATTTTCTCCCTACATTTCCCTACGTTTTGCACTTTCTTTCACGGGTTTCCCCTATTTTAGGGATTTGGCCGAGTGCCAAATTCGTTTTTCTCGAATATCTGCGGAACGGCTCCGAGTTGCGATTCGAAACGCATATCCCCGTATTCGAAAAAAATCAACGAATCCATCGATACCGGTCCCATCTTCGTACGACAATAATCGGCGGAGTTATTAATTAAAAACTGCGAAAACGTTATTTCATTTTTCGGAGTGGCAACCGTCTCGGAATTAGCTGAGATAAAATTGCTTTTTCGAAAGCGCCGGGGGGATGACAATTGCTTCCGCTCGAGATTTGTGCTGGCGAAAGGTCACGTGTCAAATTCTTTTTTCTTAAATATCTATGGAACGGCGCTCAGTTGGAATTCGAGGCAGGTGTCTGCGGATTCCAAAAAATTCTACGAATCCAATGATACCATTCTCATCTTCGTAGGACGTTAATCAGCTGAGATATTAATTAAAAACTGTGAAAACGCTAATTTTCGGGCTCATTTTTCCGATTGCAACAGTTTCTTGAATCGCCGCAGATACAAATCAAGGTTATATTCTAAAGTTGAATAAAGCACGCGATTGCATGTTGCCTAACTGTATTTTAAAAATATTTCGTCAATGTAGGCATTTTAAATAAACAGCTGCTTTTCACAATTTTTTTTTAATTTCAGGTTAGGATGATTGTCACGTTAATTCTTTTATTGATATTGAATAAAAGTTATTATATTACATTAAATTTAAATGATGACGTTCTTGAAGTTGTACAACTTTAATCAGCTGGGATATTAATTAAAAAACCTGAAAAAGCTATTTTTTAAAAATATGTTGTTATTTTTTTAATAATAAATTTGATTTTTTGGAATAATATATTTTTTTATGTTATTAGATACGTGCACTTAATTTAGATATTATCTTTTAATGCAAATGATATTTTAAATAAGTTCGCACCAATAAAAATTAAATTCACACTTTTTTTTTTAGATTAAAGATTTTTCTTTGCTCCTTTGAGATGGTATACGGTAACTTTCGAATCCCGGTGAGCAGGCAGGCTACACTCATGTTTTTTGTGATTTTACGCATATCTGTTGTGTATGCAGTGTCTTCTGGATGCATAAATGAATAAAGCTGAACTCTGGTAGTTCGGTCCTAATTTCAAATCCCGGCGAACGGGCTGGGTCCATGGGTGTTTGCGTGATTTTACGCATGTGCCTCGTGTACGCAGCATCTTCTGGATGCATAAGTTAATAAAGCGGCCGAAATTCGCTCAAAACCTCTGATTACTGGTAGTTCGGTCCAACTTTCGAATCCAAGCGACCGTGTTGGCTCAATGTGTGTTTTCGGGATTTTTCGCATGTGTAACGTGTATGCGGTATCTTCTGCATGCATACTTGAATAAAGCGGGAGCAGCCCGCGCAAAACTGCAGAACACTGGTAGTTCGGTCCAACTTTCGAATTCCGGGGTACTGTACATAAAATTTGGTCGCATACGTGAATACAGCGCGCGGATACCGGGTAAAACCGCTGAACACTGGTAGTTCGGTCAAACATTCGAATCTCTGCGAGCGGGCTGGCTGCATGGGTGTTTTCCTGATTTTCCGCATGTGTATAGTGTATAAAGTGATTTCTGAATGCATATGTGATAAAAGTGGGCGCAGCCTGCTCAAAACCTCTTAACGCTGGTAGTTCGATCCAACTTTCGGTGTCGGCGAACGAGCTGGCTCCCCGGGTGTTTTCTTGCTTTAACTCATGTGTATCGTTTATGCAGTATCCTCTCCATGCTTATGTGTATAAAGCGGGCGCAGCCCGCTCCACAAAATCGCTGAACACTGGTATTTCGGTCCTACTTTCGAATTCCGGGGTACTGTATATAAAATTTGGATGCATACGTGAATACAGCGCGCGGATACCGGGTAAAACCGCTGAACACTGGTAGTTCGCTCAAACTTTCGAATCTCGGCGAGCGGGCTGGCTGCATGGGTGTTTTCGTGATTGTTCGCATGTGTATCGTTTATAAAGTATCTCATGGATGCATACGTGAATAAAGCGGGCACAGAATACTGGTAATGCGGTTCTGGTAATGCGGTAATTTCGAATCCCGACGAACTGGCTGGCTCCATGGGTGTTTTCGTGATTTTACGCATGTGTATAGTGTATGGAGTATCTTCTGGGTGTATATGTGAATAAAGCGGGCAGAGCCCGCGCAAAGCCACATAACACTGGTAATTCGGTCCAACTTTCGAATACCGGCGAACAGGCAGGCTCCATGTTTGTTTTCGTGATTTTACGCATGTGTATCGTTTATGCACCATCTTCAGCATGCATACGTGAATAAAGCGGGCACAGCACGCGCAAAATCGCTGAAAAATTGTATTTCGGTCCAACTTTCGAATCGGCAGCGGGCTGGCTGGAGGGGTGTTTTCGTGATTTTACGCATGTGTACGGTGTACGCAGTATCTTTTGCATGCACACGTGAACACTGTTTTGGGCGGGCTCCCGCCCAAAAGCGCTGAACACTGGTATTTCGGTCCAAATTTCGAATACCCGCGAAAGGGCTGGAAGCATGGGTGTTTTCGTGATTTTCCGCATATGTATAGTGTATGCGGTAACTTCTGGATGCATAGGTGAAAAAAGCGGGGGAAGCCCGCGGAATGCCGCTAAAAAATGGTAGTTCGGTTCAACTTTTCAATACCGGCCAAATTTAACATAGGATATCTTTTAAAAACGAACAATGATAAGCGGGCTTCAGCCCGCTCAGCTGGCGGGCTTGCCCGTTAGTCTATACTATTAAAATCTGTGTGCCTCTGTCTGTTTGTGTGTTTGTAACATCATCTCCTCGGGAACGGCTGGGTGTAGAGCTTAGCGGAAGGTACCGTTGGATTCAGAATGCCCGTGGCTCGCCGGATTGACCATCGGCATCTTCGTGCGACTTTAATTAGCCGAGATATTAATTAAAAACTGATTTTCTCCCTACATTTCCCTACGTTTTGCACTTTCTTTCACGGGTTTCCCCTATTTTAGGGATTTGGCCGAGTGCCAAATTCGTTTTTCTCGAATATCTGCGGAACGGCTCCGAGTTGCGATTCGAAACGCATATCCCCGTATTCGAAAAAAATCAACGAATCCATCGATACCGGTCCCATCTTCGTACGACAATAATCGGCGGAGTTATTAATTAAAAACTGCGAAAACGTTATTTCATTTTTCGGAGTGGCAACCGTCTCGGAATTAGCTGAGATAAAATTGCTTTTTCGAAAGCGCCGGGGGGATGACAATTGCTTCCGCTCGAGATTTGTGCTGGCGAAAGGTCACGTGTCAAATTCTTTTTTCTTAAATATCTATGGAACGGCGCTCAGTTGGAATTCGAGGCAGGTGTCTGCGGATTCCAAAAAATTCTACGAATCCAATGATACCATTCTCATCTTCGTAGGACGTTAATCAGCTGAGATATTAATTAAAAACTGTGAAAACGCTAATTTTCGGGCTCATTTTTCCGATTGCAACAGTTTCTTGAATCGCCGCAGATACAAATCAAGGTTATATTCTAAAGTTGAATAAAGCACGCGATTGCATGTTGCCTAACTGTATTTTAAAAATATTTCGTCAATGTAGGCATTTTAAATAAACAGCTGCTTTTCACAATTTTTTTTTAATTTCAGGTTAGGATGATTGTCACGTTAATTCTTTTATTGATATTGAATAAAAGTTATTATATTACATTAAATTTAAATGATGACGTTCTTGAAGTTGTACAACTTTAATCAGCTGGGATATTAATTAAAAAATCTGAAAAAGCTATTTTTTAAAAATATGTTGTTATTTTTTTAATAATAAATTTGATTTTTTGGAATAATATATTTTTTTATGTTATTAGATACGTGCATTTAATTTAGATATTATCTTTTAATGCAAATGATATTTTAAATAAGTTCGCACCAATAAAAATTAAATTCACACTTTTTTTTTTTTTAGATTAAAGATTTTTCTTTGCTCCTTTGAGATGGTATACGGTAACTTTCGAATCCCGGTGAGCAGGCAGGCTACACTCATGTTTTTTGTGATTTTACGCATATCTGTTGTGTATGCAGTGTCTTCTGGATGCATAAATGAATAAAGCTGAACTCTGGTAGTTCGGTCCTAATTTCAAATCCCGGCGAACGGGCTGGGTCCATGGGTGTTTGCGTGATTTTACGCATGTGCCTCGTGTACGCAGCATCTTCTGGATGCATAAGTTAATAAAGCGGCCGAAATTCGCTCAAAACCTCTGATTACTGGTAGTTCGGTCCAACTTTCGAATCCAAGCGACCGTGTTGGCTCAATGTGTGTTTTCGGGATTTTTCGCATGTGTAACGTGTATGCGGTATCTTCTGCATGCATACTTGAATAAAGCGGGAGCAGCCCGCGCAAAACTGCAGAACACTGGTAGTTCGGTCCAACTTTCGAATTCCGGGGTACTGTACATAAAATTTGGTCGCATACGTGAATACAGCGCGCGGATACCGGGTAAAACCGCTGAACACTGGTAGTTCGGTCAAACATTCGAATCTCTGCGAGCGGGCTGGCTGCATGGGTGTTTTCCTGATTTTCCGCATGTGTATAGTGTATAAAGTGATTTCTGAATGCATATGTGATAAAAGTGGGCGCAGCCTGCTCAAAACCTCTTAACGCTGGTAGTTCGATCCAACTTTCGGTGTCGGCGAACGAGCTGGCTCCCCGGGTGTTTTCTTGCTTTAACTCATGTGTATCGTTTATGCAGTATCCTCTCCATGCTTATGTGTATAAAGCGGGCGCAGCCCGCTCCACAAAATCGCTGAACACTGGTATTTCGGTCCTACTTTCGAATTCCGGGGTACTGTATATAAAATTTGGATGCATACGTGAATACAGCGCGCGGATACCGGGTAAAACCGCTGAACACTGGTAGTTCGCTCAAACTTTCGAATCTCGGCGAGCGGGCTGGCTGCATGGGTGTTTTCGTGATTGTTCGCATGTGTATCGTTTATAAAGTATCTCATGGATGCATACGTGAATAAAGCGGGCACAGAATACTGGTAATGCGGTTCTGGTAATGCGGTAATTTCGAATCCCGACGAACTGGCTGGCTCCATGGGTGTTTTCGTGATTTTACGCATGTGTATAGTGTATGGAGTATCTTCTGGGTGTATATGTGAATAAAGCGGGCAGAGCCCGCGCAAAGCCACATAACACTGGTAATTCGGTCCAACTTTCGAATACCGGCGAACAGGCAGGCTCCATGTTTGTTTTCGTGATTTTACGCATGTGTATCGTTTATGCACCATCTTCAGCATGCATACGTGAATAAAGCGGGCACAGCACGCGCAAAATCGCTGAAAAATTGTATTTCGGTCCAACTTTCGAATCGGCAGCGGGCTGGCTGGAGGGGTGTTTTCGTGATTTTACGCATGTGTACGGTGTACGCAGTATCTTTTGCATGCACACGTGAACACTGTTTTGGGCGGGCTCCCGCCCAAAAGCGCTGAACACTGGTATTTCGGTCCAAATTTCGAATACCCGCGAAAGGGCTGGAAGCATGGGTGTTTTCGTGATTTTCCGCATATGTATAGTGTATGCGGTAACTTCTGGATGCATAGGTGAAAAAAGCGGGGGAAGCCCGCGGAATGCCGCTAAAAAATGGTAGTTCGGTTCAACTTTTCAATACCGGCCAAATTTAACATAGGATATCTTTTAAAAACGAACAATGATAAGCGGGCTTCAGCCCGCTCAGCTGGCGGGCTTGCCGTTAGTCTATACTATTAAAATCTGTGTGCCTCTGTCTGTTTGTGTGTTTGTAACATCATCTCCTCGGGAACGGCTGGGTGTAGAGCTTAGCGGAAGGTACCGTTGGATTCAGAATGCCCGTGGCTCGCCGGATTGACCATCGGCATCTTCGTGCGACTTTAATTAGCCGAGATATTAATTAAAAACTGATTTTCTCCCTACATTTCCCTACGTTTTGCACTTTCTTTCACGGGTTTCCCCTATTTTAGGGATTTGGCCGAGTGCCAAATTTGTTTTTCTCGAATATCTGCGGAACGGCTCCGAGTTGCGATTCGAAACGCATATCCCCGTATTCGAAAAAAATCAACGAATTCATCGATACCGGTCCCATCTTCGTACGACAATAATCGGCGGAGTTATTAATTAAAAACTGCGAAAACGTTATTTCATTTTTCGGAGTGGCAACCGTCTCGGAATTAGCTGAGATAAAATTGCTTTTTCGAAAGCGCCGGGGGGATGACAATTGCTTCCGCTCGAGATTTCTGCTGGCGAAAGGTCACGTGTCAATTTCTTTTTTCTTAAATATCTATGGAACGGCGCTGAGTTGGAATTCGAGGCAGGTGTCTGCGGATTCCAAAAAATTCTACGAATCCAATGATACCATTCTCATCTTCGTAGGACGTTAATCAGCTGAGATATTAATTAAAAACTGTGAAAACGCTAATTTTCGGGCTCATTTTTCCGATTGCAACAGTTTCTTGAATCGCCGCAGATACAAATCAAGGTTATATTCTAAAGTTGAATAAAGCACGCGATTGCATGTTACCTAACTGTATTTTAAAAATATTTCGTTAATGTAGGCATTTTAAATAAACAGCTGCTTTTCACAATTTTTTTTTAATTTCAGGTTAGGATGATTGTCACGTTAATTCTTTTATTGATATTGAATAAAAGTTATTATATTACATTAAATTTAAATGATGACGTTCTTGAAGTTGTACAACTTTAATCAGCTGGGATATTAATTAAAAAATCTGAAAAAGCTATTTTTTAAAAATATGTTGTTATTTTTTTAATAATAAATTTGATTTTTTGGAATAATATATTTTTTTATGTTATTAGATACGTGCACTTAATTTAGATATTATCTTTTAATGCAAATGATATTTTAAATAAGTTCGCACCAATAAAAATTAAATTCACACTTTTTTTTTTTTTTTTTAGATTAAAGATTTTAATTTGCTCCTTTGAGATGGTATACGGTAACTTTCGAATCCCGGTGAGCAGGCAGGCTACACTCATGTTTTTTGTGATTTTACGCATATCTGTTGTGTATGCAGTGTCTTCTGGATGCATAAATGAATAAAGCTGAACTCTGGTAGTTCGGTCCTAATTTCGAATCCCGGCGAACGGGCTGGGTCCATGGGTGTTTGCGTGATTTTACGCATGTGCCCCGTGTACGCAGCATCTTCTGGATGCATAAGTGAATAAAGCGGCCGAAATTCGCTCAAAACCTCTGATTACTGGTAGTTCGGTCCAACTTTCGAATCCAAGCGACCGTGTTGGCTCAATGTGTGTTTTCGGGATTTTTCGCATGTGTAACGTGTATGCGGTATCTTCTGCATGCATACTTGAATAAAGCGGGAGCAGCCCGCGCGAAACTACAGAACACTGGTAGTTCGGTCCAACTTTCGAATTCCGGGGTACTGTACATAAAATTTGGTCGCATACGTGAATACAGCGCGCGGATACCGGGTAAAACCGCTGAACACTGGTAGTTCGGTCAAACATTCGAATCTCTGCGAGCGGGCTGGCTGCATGGGTGTTTTCCTGATTTTCCGCATGTGTATAGTGTATAAAGTGATTTCTGGATGCATATGTGATAAAAGTGGGCGCAGCCTGCTCAAAACCTCTTAACGCTGGTAGTTCGATCCAACTTTCGGTGTCGGCGAACGAGCTGGCTCCCCGGGTGTTTTCTTGCTTTAACTCATGTGTATCGTTTATGCAGTATCCTCTCCATGCTTATGTGTATAAAGCGGGCGCAGCCCGCTCCACAAAATCGCTGAACACTGGTATTTCGGTCCTACTTTCGAATTCCGGGGTACTGTATATAAAATTTGGATGCATACGTGAATACAGCGCGCGGATACCGGGTAAAACCGCTGAACACTGGTAGTTCGCTCAAACTTTCGAATCTCGGCGAGCGGGCTGGCTGCATGGGTGTTTTCGTGATTGTTCGCATGTGTATCGTTTATAAAGTATCTCATGGATGCATACGTGAATAAAGCGGGCACAGAATACTGGTAATGCGGTTCTGGTAATGCGGTAATTTCGAATCCCGACGAACTGGCTGGCTCCATGGTTGTTTCGTGATTTTACGCATGTGTATAGTGTATGGAGTATCTTCTGGGTGTATATGTGAATAAAGCGGGCAGAGCCCGCGCAAAGCCACATAACACTGGTAATTCGGTCCAACTTTCGAATACCGGCGAACAGGCAGGTTCCATGTTTGTTTTCGTGATTTTACGCATGTGTATCGTTTATGCACCATCTTCAGCATGCATACGTGAATAAAGCGGGCACAGCACGCGCAAAATCGCTGAAAAATTGTATTTCGGTCCAACTTTCGAATCGGCAGCGGGCTGGCTGGAGGGGTGTTTTCGTGATTTTACGCATGTGTACGGTGTACGCAGTATCTTTTGCATGCACACGTGAACACTGTTTTGGGCGGGCTCCCGCCCAAAAGCGCTGAACACTGGTATTTCGGTCCAAATTTCGAATACCCGCGAAAGGGCTGGAAGCATGGGTGTTTTCGTGATTTTCCGCATATGTATAGTGTATGCGGTAACTTCTGGATGCATAGGTGAAAAAAGCGGGGGAAGCCCGCGGAATGCCGCTAAAAAATGGTAGTTCGGTTCAACTTTTCAATACCGGCCAAATTTAACATAGGATATCTTTTAAAAACGAACAATGATAAGCGGGCTTCAGCCCGCTCAGCTGGCGGGCTTGCCGTTAGTCTATACTATTAAAATCTGTGTGCCTCTGTCTGTTTGTGTGTTTGTAACATCATCTCCTCGGGAACGGCTGGGTGTAGAGCTTAGCGGAAGGTACCGTTGGATTCAGAATGCCCGTGGCTCGCCGGATTGACCATCGGCATCTTCGTGCGACTTTAATTAGCCGAGATATTAATTAAAAACTGATTTTCTCCCTACATTTCCCTACGTTTTGCACTTTCTTTCACGGGTTTCCCCTATTTTAGGGATTTGGCCGAGTGCCAAATTCGTTTTTCTCGAATATCTGCGGAACGGCTCCGAGTTGCGATTCGAAACGCATATCCCCGTATTCGAAAAAAATCAACGAATCCATCGATACCGGTCCCATCTTCGTACGACAATAATCGGCGGAGTTATTAATTAAAAACTGCGAAAACGTTATTTCATTTTTCGGAGTGGCAACCGTCTCGGAATTAGCTGAGTAAAATTGCTTTTTCGAAAGCGCCGGGGGGATGACAATTGCTTCCGCTCGAGATTTGTGCTGGCGAAAGGTCACGTGTCAATTTCTTTTTTCTTAAATATCTATGGAACGGCGCTGAGTTGGAATTCGAGGCAGGTGTCTGCGGATTCCAAAAAATTCTACGAATCCAATGATACCATTCTCATCTTCGTAGGACGTTAATCAGCTGAGATATTAATTAAAAACTGTGAAAACGCTAATTTTCGGGCTCATTTTTCCGATTGCAACAGTTTCTTGAATCGCCGCAGATACAAATCAAGGTTATATTCTAAAGTTGAATAAAGCACGCGATTGCATGTTGCCTAACTGTATTTTAAAAATATTTCGTTAATGTAGGCATTTTAAATAAACAGCTGCTTTTCACAATTTTTTTTTAATTTCAGGTTAGGATGATTGTCACGTTAATTCTTTTGTTGATATTGAATAAAAGTTATTATATTACATTAAATTTAAATGATGACGTTCTTGAAGTTGTACAACTTTAATCAGCTGGGATATTAATTAAAAAATCTGAAAAAGCTATTTTTTAAAAATATGTTGTTATTTTTTTAATAATAAATTTGATTTTTTGGAATAATATATTTTTTTATGTTATTAGATACGTGCATTTAATTTAGATATTATCTTTTAATGCAAATGATATTTTAAATAAATTCGCACCAATAAAAATTAAATTCACACTTTTTTTTTTTTTTAAAGATTTTTCTTTGCTCCTTTGAGATGGTATACGGTAACTTTCGAATCCCGGTGAGCAGGCAGGCTACACTCATGTTTTTTGTGATTTTACGCATATCTGTTGTGTATGCAGTGTCTTCTGGATGCATAAATGAATAAAGCTGAACTCTGGTAGTTCGGTCCTAATTTCGAATCCCGGCGAACGGGCTGGGTCCATGGGTGTTTGCGTGATTTTACGCATGTGCCTCGTGTACGCAGCATCTTCTGGATGCATAAGTGAATAAAGCGGCCGAAATTCGCTCAAAACCTCTGATTACTGGTAGTTCGGTCCAACTTTCGAATCCAAGCGACCGTGTTGGCTCAATGTGTGTTTTCGGGATTTTTCGCATGTGTAACGTGTATGCGGTATCTTCTGCATGCATACTTGAATAAAGCGGGAGCAGCCCGCGCAAAACTACAGAACACTGGTAGTTCGGTCCAACTTTCGAATTCCGGGGTACTGTACATAAAATTTGGTCGCATACGTGAATACAGCGCGCGGATACCGGGTAAAACCGCTGAACACTGGTAGTTCGGTCAAACATTCGAATCTCTGCGAGCGGGCTGGCTGCATGGGTATTTTCCTGATTTTCCGCATGTGTATAGTGTATAAAGTGATTTCTGGATGCATATGTGATAAAAGTGGGCGCAGCCTGCTCAAAACCTCTTAACGCTGGTAGTTCGATCCAACTTTCGGTGTCGGCGAACGAGCTGGCTCCCCGGGTGTTTTCTTGCTTTAACTCATGTGTATCGTTTATGCAGTATCCTCTCCATGCTTATGTGTATAAAGCGGGCGCAGCCCGCTCCACAAAATCGCTGAACACTGGTATTTCGGTCTTACTTTCGAATTCCGGGGTACTGTATATAAAATTTGGATGCATACGTGAATACAGCGCGCGGATACCGGGTAAAACCGCTGAACACTGGTAGTTCGCTCAAACTTTCGAATCTCGGCGAGCGGGCTGGCTGCATGGGTGTTTTCGTGATTGTTCGCATGTGTATCGTTTATAAAGTATCTCATGGATGCATACGTGAATAAAGCGGGCACAGAATACTGGTAATGCGGTTCTGGTAATGCGGTAATTTCGAATCCCGACGAACTGGCTGGCTCCATGGGTGTTTTCGTGATTTTACGCATGTGTATAGTGCATGGAGTATCTTCTGGGTGTATATGTGAATAAAGCGGGCAGAGCCCGCGCAAAGCCACATAACACTGGTAATTCGGTCCAACTTTCGAATACCGGCGAACAGGCAGGCTCCATGTTTGTTTTCGTGATTTTACGCATGTGTATCGTTTATGCACCATCTTCAGCATGCATACGTGAATAAAGCGGGCACAGCACGCGCAAAATCGCTGAAAAATTGTATTTCGGTCCAACTTTCGAATCGGCAGCGGGCTGGCTGGAGGGGTGTTTTCGTGATTTTACGCATGTGTACGGTGTACGCAGTATCTTTTGCATGCACACGTGAACACTGTTTTGGGCGGGCTCCCGCCCAAAAGCGCTGAATACTGGTATTTCGGTCCAAATTTCGAATACCCGCGAAAGGGCTGGAAGCATGGGTGTTTTCGTGATTTTCCGCATATGTATAGTGTATGCGGTAACTTCTGGATGCATAGGTGAAAAAAGCGGGGGAAGCCCGCGGAATGCCGCTAAAAATGGTAGTTCGGTTCAACTTTTCAATACCGGCCAAATTTAACATAGGATATCTTTTAAAAACGAACAATGATAAGCGGGCTTCAGCCCGCTCAGCTGGCGGGCTTGCCCGCTAGTCTCTATACTATTAAAATCTGTGCGCGTCTGTTTGTTTGTTTTTAACCTCATCTTCTCCGAAACGGCTGGATGTAGGGCTTAGCGGAGCATACCGTTGGATTCAGGACGTCCGTGGCTCGCCATTTTGGCCATTCGCATCTTCGTGCGACTTTAATTAGCAAAGATGGTAATTAGTCCGAAAAATGCACAAAAAATCGGTATCTCCGGAACTTACCGGCCGATTTCTTTGAAATTTTGAATTTTAAACCCGCGAGATGATGAAACGACGGATGGAATTGATTCTGCACTGATTTGCGAATTAGGAGCCTAATTAACAGGGTAATTAGAAACGCCCTAATACCCTTTTTCTGTCCTTCCAATATCTTTGTGGACAGGCTGGGATTCGAAGGCGACGGGTTTTGAGGGGTTGCAGCTGTATCCGTTTTCCAGCTGGAATCGTCAAGGCCATTAGCAGGGGACGAAATTAACGTAGTGGAGAATTTTTATTCATTATGCTAATTAATATTCTAATTTGCCAATCTGTCTAGAACAAAGAGCATCCTTCATTTGACTATCTATGAGTTGTAAATTTCTAAATTTGGAGCCGATCGCATTATTTGTTTCCAACATATTAATTTTTCTTAATTAGAGAAATTGAGCCCAAAAATGCACAAAAAATCGGTAAATCTGGAACTTACCGGCCGATTTCTTTGAAATTTTGAATTTTAAACCCGCCAGATGATAAAACGACTGATGGAATTGATTCCGCACTGATTTGCGAATTAGGAGCCTAATTAACGGGGTAATTAAAAACGCCCTAATACTGCTTTTTCTTTCCTTCCGATATCTTTGTGGACAGGCTGAGATTCGAAGGCGACGGGTTTTGAGGGGTTGCAGCTGTATCCGTTTTCCAGTTGGAATCGTCAAGGCCATTAGCGGGGGACGAAATTAACGTAGTGGAGAATTTTTATTCATTATGCTAATTAATCTTCTAATTTGCCAATCTCTCTGGAATAAAGACCAAACCTCTTTTCAAAATTTGGCAATTATAAGATTGTAAATTGTGAGCCGATCGGACTGTCGGTTGCTGAGATACGTGTTTTTTGTGCATTTTTCTTAATTAGAGAAATTCAGCCGGAAAAATGCACAAAAATATGTAACTCTTGAAAGAATTAACCGAATTCGTTCAAATTTTGAATTTTGCACTTCCCGGATGCTCAAATAAAGGTTAGTGTTCGTTGTAAACTGTTTTGCTAATTAGGATCCTAATTAGAAGATTCATTAAAAAAGCGCTACTACCTTATCTCCCCTTGCTAACTCTTGGTTGACGGCCTTCGATTCGAAAGCGACGGGTGTCGGAGAGGGGGAGATGGTTTCCGCACGACTTTTGGAATCGTCAAGGCCATTCCCCAGGGATGAAATTAAAGTAGTGGAGGATTTTTATTCATTATGGCTAATTAATCTTCTAATTTGCCAATCTGTCTGGAACAAAGACCAAACCTCTTTTCAAAATTTGGCAATTATAAGATTGTAAATTGCGAGCCGATCGGACTGTCGGTTGCCGAGATACGTATTTTTTGTGCATTTTTCGAATAATTCGTGATTTTTGGATCTGAATAAGAAAAGCAACTTTGAGTAATACAAATTAATATGTCTAACAGCTTAAATCAGTGTGCTCATTTGTGTTACTGAGCTACGTAATCATTCACTGCTTTTGTTATTATATATAAATGCATTAATATAATGTCATAAAGCTAATATTAAATTAAATTTTAATTAAGACATTTTAATTGCAAAAAATAATAATTAAACTATTTATTTAAATTCTGATTAAATTTTTTTTCGTTCAGGGTTTTAAATTGAATTTCTGTTGCTCGGATATGGTATATAGAAAGTTTTCTTATTATAAATAATTATGATTGATTACTTACATTAATATATATATTGATGCACCTTTGTGTGCGATTATGTTAAAGTTTATCAAAAGGAATTTTAATAACGAATCTACTGTTTGAATATAATACCCGAAAATTTTTGCGATTACACTTGGCAAAAAGCCTGAGCTGTAAAATCGCTGAACACTGGTAATTCAGTCCAATTTTCGAATCTCGGCGAACGGGCTGGCTCCATAGGTGCTTTCGTAATCTTCCGTATGTGTAACGTGTATGCAGTATATTGTGGATGCAAACGTAAATAAAGCGGGCGCAGCCCGCGCAAACTGCTAAACACTGGTAGTTCGGTCCAGCTTTCGAATAAAGGCGATCGGGCTGGCTGCATGGGTGTTTTTGTGATTTATCATGTATGCAGCATTTTCTGGACGTATACGCGAATAATGGGTGTTTTCGTGAATTTACACATGTGTATCCTGTATGCAGAATCTTCTGGAAGCCTACGTGAATAAAGCGGGCGCAGCCCGAGCAAAAGCGCTGAACTCTGGTAGTTCGGTCTAACTTTCGAATACCCGCGAAAGGGCTGGCTGCATGGGTGTTTTGTGATTTTAGGCATGTGTATTGTGTATGCAGTATCTAATAGACGGATACGTAAATAAAGCGGGCGCAGCGAAGTGAACCGCTGGAAATTTGAAATTGGTATTGCTAGTAAAAGAATATATCCCGGAGAAAATATTTACAAATTTACATAATTACAAATCCATAAATTTAGAAGTTACATATCCATTTCTCTTCAGCTTTCGATAAAGGGCGTAATATAATGACGCCTAATATATTGCTAGTAATTAATGCCAAGTTTTTAAAACAGCAATTAATGAAATTTCTAGGTATTTCATTATTTTGTAGTGTGAATCTAAGGAGTAAAATTTCTCTTGTAGGTCAGAAACTTGTGCACAAGTATTCTTAATTCCGATAGCTTGATTAAGAAGAAAATTACCTATTACTCTTTCAGAAATATTAGAATGCAAGTTGGTTAATTGATTATTGTTAAAATTAAAGTTTCCTTTTATCAAAAAGCTGAATTTTCTTTTAATTATGTATCTAATATAAATTTGGGAAGTCAGTATTTCACTTTCACATACTTATTAATATTATTTGTTTGCAGCTGGATAATCTCGAATTTTTAAGAATGATCTAAAATAAATATTTTTTTAAACTGATGTCCTGGGAAGTAGTGATTTATTTTCTTAATTTATGCATATTATATTTAATAACTATAAATATGGAAATCCTTTTACTGATTTCACTGCGCTTGCGTGATATCCAAATTTTAACTTGTTCAGGTTTTTATGGGTCACATGATTTCAATCACACCTTAACTACCCTTTCCTATGAGACTTTTGTCACAGTTTGATTTTTTAGATCAGGGATCGGAAAAGTAAGCCTCATACGCCATTTACGGCAGTTGGCTTAAGATTTTTTTTTACATGAAAAAAAAAATTAATCAGATTAAACATGATTTACAGAGATTTTTAATTAGAACCCAACTGCCTGTAATCGAATTGAGAAGTAGTGAATAATGACCGCACATGAGGGTTATTGGCGTCACATATTCGCATTTTACCTGCCGTTACCGTAGAGAAAGCATTGCTAGTTCTCACAATTTTGATTTAACGGTGCACGTGATATACATTGTCTGTCATCTCAATCAGTTCTTTGCGATAATTCCTTCTTTTCATTTCATTTATCAACACCATTACAAGGTCACTTCAGAACCAGATAAGAAGAGCAATATGGACTTCGAATGTTGTACTTTGAAAGCAGAATCGAGTTTAAATTATTTTTTCATAGAATTAATTGACAAAGTATTACTATAATTAAGACACAATAACACGCCGAATAAATACTAATTCAGAAGTCAAACAACAAAAATCAGCGTTATATTTACAAAATTTTCACAGGACTAGTTTCGGACAGGGACTCATTTGCGGTTTTGCAGCTGAAGATGATGGTTCGGTTAAACCATCGAAACTAGTCCTGTGAAAATTTTGTAAATATAACGCTGATTTTTGTTGTTTGACTTCTGAAAAAGTATTACTATATTTATGAAGTAAAAGCACGATATCTCTAAGAAATGAGCATAATTTACCTCACGCAATACAATGTTAAAAACTTGCAGAAATTAAACAATCGCTTCAAGTATAAAATGTTAACAAAATAATAACTAAAGTCCGCTTATTAACAACTAAAGCCAGCTTATTAGCTCATTTATTGCCTTCGAAAGGGAAACCATTTTCCGATGATGATTTAATTACATCATATTGGGTTGTTTGGAAAGTAATTTCATTTTTTCCCAACAGAGGGCTTAATTGTATTTTTCAGAGCCAACTTCATATATAAGCCTATTAGTCATTACATATTTTGATAGCTGATATAGCAAGGCTTGTTTGGTGAAAAAGTTCGATTGATTCCACGCACTAGTTTATGGTTGGTGCCCTTTCAAATATGAATACTGAAAAGCAGCATTTACAGCATATTTTATTTTTATACCTATAGGTAAAAATACTCTTCAATGGGGGAGGGGAATAACCGATATGCCTGGAGAAGATGTATTAAAAGAACGCCAGTGCCAAAACTGGTTTGCAAAATTTCGATCCGGCAGTTTAGACCTTGAAGATAAGCCACGTTCTGGAAGATCAGTTGAAGGTAACGGAGAGCCCGTATGTCGAGCATAAGGAACCCGTATGTCGAGCTTTGAGATTAAACCTAATCATTTGAAATGATCATGAACGTAGAATTCGATAAATTTAACCTCTCAGGGATCTCACGAGTGGTTATTCGCCGGTTTGCATCAATTAATGCCTTTATTATGTCTTCATTAGCTTCAACTGGCTTTCCAGAACATGGTGCATCTTCATGATCAAAATTGCCGGATCGAAATTTTGCAAACTAGTTTCAGCATTGGCGTTCTGTGAATACATCTGCTTCATACACGTCGGATAAAATTTTTCCTGCTTGAACATTATTTTTACCGTTTCGATAGTAAAAAAGTAAAATGGGTCCAAAATACTGCTTTTTCAGTTTTCATATTTGAAAGGGCACCAACCAAACACAAATGTTAGTACAAAATCTAATTTCTTCTATATTTGTTGTTGTTTATCGAGTTTAAAATACTTACTATCTGCCCTTCCCAAAAAAATGCTTGCCGACCCCTGCTTTAGAACTAAATCTCAGCCTTATAACCCAACTTCCTACTCATAACTTATTCAGATTCACCTGCTAATAGATGCTCGTAAAAGAAAAAAAAAACTCTTAGAAAAAAGTAATACAATTATGAATTCATTTTGAATGCTAATGAGTAGACTATCGCAAACGATCTCTTGACTCAAAGCTGCAACATCACCCACATTTTATGTACCATTGAAAACTTGCGTTTTATATCGTTAGGTTTAGAGTGTCTAAAACACAAATTATGTCCCTAAGATTTCAACTCAAATCTTACTAGCATTTTTTTAATTTGCCAGTGTTACATACTTTAATGCTTTTCTCTTTAGGATGTGAGTGTGAAAATGGTGAATGTGTTAAGGAATTTTCAGAAGAAGTCTGCCGTTGTCCAACGGAAGCTGTTAAAGTTAGTGACACAAGATGCAGAAGTACGTATAAATATTTTACTAACGATCTAAAATCACTCTGACATTTCAAAATCTCTCTAACCGTCTTTACTGTGTAATTCTGTGTAATTTTGTGATGTTAGTTTATCTAAACTGGTTTCTAAAGATGGTACATAAATGTCATATGAAGTTATGCTTTGTAAAATTGTGAAATTTAATCACATTCATGTTTCATTATAGGTTTCCTTTTTGTTTCAAAACGTAATGAAAATTGATAAGACTTCACTGACAAGGTTCTGATTATAATTCATTTCTAAGTATATTCTATATTAAATATAAAATTTGTTAATCCGTAGTTAAAACTGTATCAAGACGGTAACCTAAATAAAGAAATTTATAATGTTTTCTAAAAGCAAAATATAAAACGCTTTTAGCTGCAATTATAATTAGCAGTGATTTTTCTCATTTATACTGTTGGCAGCTATGGATTCGTGAACGTCTCTTCAATAGCTATTCCATATGTTGCTAACTAGGTGACAAAATTGTCTCCAAGGGCCATCATAATGGTGTCTGCCTATGTATCAGCTTCAAACTGAGCTAGTTTCACAATTTAAACAATTTTAAAATTATTCAATTCAAAATCACATTGTCTGTAGTTCTGCACAAGAACTAAAAGCCTACAAATACAATTTTACAAAACTACGGTGTAAAGTATTAAATACAATGCAGCAATGAAATAAAAAACTTAATAAAACACTACAGAACATTATAACAATACACAAAATACAGTAATAGAGTCTCTAGTATTTACAGAAACTGACAACATAGCCCCCACCTTAAGGTTCTTGTGTTGCTGTATTGTTAATTTTATATATAACGAACTGCAAGTCAGTATGTTAATGTTGTCAGAGAACTTCACGTCAGAGACACTGCAGTCTCCAACAGAAGTTACAATTTCTTCTCATTACCATTTAAGACGTACACTTATCGTAAGGTACTACTTACGATAGGTTTGAACTAAGTTTGAATGTGGAGCTATTTGCTTATACACCACCACGTCATCCAGCTCCTCGATGCCATGGAAGAGCCTTTCCAGAATGTCTGCAATTGAGTGAAATGCTTTGGCGGCACTTGGGATGCCACAACCAAACGTGATCTTCTTTTTTGGAGTTTTCTCCAGGTTGGTGTGATGTGATGTAGGGTTCAGCCCGACCCTCCTGGCAGACTTTATTTCTCCCCATGGTCTATTTATGGAACCTGTCATGGCATTTTATCTTAATCTTCTTATTCGCTGTGTTGATCCTTTCCCTGGCGAATCGATGAAATTCTTCTGAATAAACTCTCTAATCTACCACGTACTGTTCAGGTGGAAAAGGCATGTCTGGCAGTCATTCAAAGACCAGGTTACATGGGTTGCAAACATCACGGCTAAAAGTCATTTGGGATAGAGAAATTCCAGTGCTGTTATTAATTGCACTCCGATAGACCAGAGGAATAAAGGCATTTTGTGGTTCCATATCTGTTGACTCCTGAGTGCAAATTTGAGACGCTGTCCGACAGTACATGTAAAGGAGTGTTTTGGATCTTTTTCACACAAAGAACTATACGCAGCCATGGCAGATGTAAAATTTGTTTTCATTAGAGAAAATGAAAAAAAAAAAAACTATTTATTTAAATTTGAGAAATCTTATTTTCAGCTAGAATTTCTTCAACGGCATAAGTGTCTTGATCAGGGACTGCATGAGCTTTTGCCCAATTACTAATTTAGACCATAGCAAATAAGATGTTTGTAATTTCTCTCGTCTAAGTGTTTGCGAGCTCCACTTTACGAGCTCCACACGCATCGAAAAATTTGCAGCATGTTAGTTCATCTGCTTTGGCCTTGTCCCAAATAAAATATTCACGAACATTTTGTAGTTTCTTGGTTGCACCAAAATGATCTCCTTGTTGCCTCTCTGCTGTGAAATTCTGCCTATAATCACTCGAGCTGTTGATAAGAACGAGACGCCATCTAAAACGTTTTCTTGACTCTGGACAAAATCTTTTTCTTTACGCTAGAAGAAATCTCTCTATTTACGTGAATACTGTAGAGAATAATATTTTTTAGTTCTTCCATTACAAAACTTTTTCTCCAGCTGTGTTTTCATTTCATTGTTTCCAGCGACAGTGCTGGAGTTACAGTTCCGCTGATTTGCCTTTGGAATAATTTCATACTGTATTTTGCATATATTTCATAATAAGTTCACTTCATATGATGAAAGTTTAATTAGCGGACGAAAAAACTGAATGGTTTGGTTTACTTGATTTCGGCAAAGTACATTAGAGCTATTTTCCTAAAGGAAGGGATTCCTTCTTGTTGGATGTTTTAAGGGAAATTGGCTCGTATACACGTTACACATAAGAAAGCCACGAAAACGCCTATGCAGCCAGGCCATTCGTCTGAGATCGAGCATATATCGGTACTACCAGGGTTCAGCTACATAACTCTCAGATGCTGGTGAACGATGATTGAATGAAGATGACAACTGCTCATAGCAGGATGAGCTGAAGCGTTAATCACTGAAGGCCGAGACTGTACTTTGTTTGCAGATGGAGGCTGTTTGAGAAATTTCTTCTTTAATCTTTGTATTTGGAGCACTAGGTGCGGAATGGTAAAAATGACTAAAAATTGGTAGTTGGTAGTTTGGTCCGGGGTTCAATTATTGGCGAATGGGCTTTAGATACATTGGCATTTTCGTGGTTTTTCTCTATGTTTCATGGGATACGAACCAGTTTCTCTTAGAAAGTCCCCCACAGGGCATCCCTCTTTTTCCTGTGTAGTGCCTAATGGCGGAGCATGTAATAAAATAAAAAACTTTGTACTTCTCATTCGAGTCTCTCGTTAACAACGGAAATTTCTTCAGGAAGGCTAGCAGTTTTTTCATAAACGGTTTTGATTTATGGTCACTTGTTCATCATCTCTGTCTCAAGCTCTTCCTTTAGAGAAGCCACTTTCTTGTACATAGCAATACAAATGTTCCTTTCAATAGCGATAATGCTTTCTTTTATGTCTGCGATAGCGTTAGAAGTAATTCAATATTCCATTTGATGCATTCTTTAATTGAGAGAGTTTCGAAAAGGTAGTTTCTTTCACTTTTCTTGAAGTCGCTTACGTGGAGTTTTCCACTTTCATCTTCATTTCAGCGACATTCACTTCTGGTCTCATCCTTATCACAGAAGCATTTGCTTTGATTGCGCTGATCCACAAGCAGATTCTGTGCAAATACATGGCTTTCATATGACGATCTGAGTTATACTATCTACTGCCTCTTCTGCACTGGCAGGAATTAATTTCGTAACAGCTTTATATTGCTCTTTCGCCTACCTGGATGAAAACATTCAAAGAGATTCGCAATTCTATCACCGAACTGTGGGATCTGCGAGCTACGAGTGCTTAAATATCCCTTCAATAACTACAGCAAAGTCGCCAAATTTTTCCAATGCTTGTCAGCAGAGTTTTTACCTATATCTGAGCTTCTATTGAGCAGTTTCCATAATTTGAACATTGATTAATTCAGAATCACAGGATCTGCACTTCAACACTTCTGTGCAAATACTGTGCTTATATATAATATGTAAGTTACAGTAGGCGCAACCTAACGTAATCATATTTGTCCATTACTATTTTGATAAGATTAACCGAATGATAACAGTAAACAATGAGAAAAACATCCTTTATAATACCAAAGGAGTATAACTGATTTCAATAATGTAACTAGAAATACTTAAATACTTACTTTCACAAAGTTTTAATTAGGGTAAACAGGCATTAATAGTTGATTGTCTGCAAAAGTTTCTCTAAAGTTTATTTAGGAACTCTTCGTATTTATATTTCTGGAAGTTATTTAATTTATGATGTCTTTCTAATCGTATTAATCGTAGTGTATCCTTCATTATCAGTACCTATAGGAGATTCCCTGATTTCATTCCCTTCTCTTACAGAAAATTTATTACATAATGTGCTTGAATTTGTTTCAGAAAGCAGCTGGTAGTTACCTTCCGTCATTGATGCTGCGAGGTTTTTTTCCTATCAGGATCTGACCAAGTACTAAATTTCTCAAAATTGATGTTATTTAATTTAGGCGTGTTTTAATCCATTCTCATAAGTTTGTTATGTATCAATTTCTGTACTTTATATCAACTTTATTTGACTTTAATTCTATAATATTCTTATAACGTTAATCACCATGCTGAACACATTACGCGATATATTCTCCACGTTTTCTTGTAAAAATTGGTGGAATTTCAAAAATTTGATATTAAAGTCCGAATGATAACCTTAAACGCGATTATATTATGCGATGTCTGTCGTGTAAGGTTATTTCTGGAATAATAGATAAAAATAAAGAAATATTAGGAAATTAAATAACTTCTTTTAAATGCGAAACAAGCTTATGGAAATAAACAAATTTATATCGCCATATTAAAGTGTAAAATAAGAAAGGAAATGAAATAAAATAAAGCACAACAAGTAATTTTTTAAAAAATAGATATTTTAAATGTAATGATTGTGATAATATACTATATTACCGTTTAAATTTTTGTCCGAAAAGCTCTGCGAAACATTTCAAATTTCAATCGAACTTTGTTCTTGGTGTATCTTTTTATTGCCTGCGTTATGCAATATATACACCATTTCTTTTCATTTTTAGAATATTTCTTCATAATGAGGCTTTGTTTGACTTATTGATATTAGTTCTGAAAGAATTATTCAGTTCGTAATTACATATAAGGAGTTTTCCCTTCGTCTTACTTGAGCAGCCTGACGTTATAATGTTATATTAATATGTAATGTATACGTAATAATGTTATATTTTATAGCAGAATGTATGGTTTATATGAATACGATTCTAATGTCTACCAGATTATCTAGTAAAACAACACCCACTGCATATGATCATTAAAGAATAACTAGGTTCTGCCTAAAAACAGCTGTAAATTTAAATGAAGTAGAAACTGAAAACAGAATAAAATCACTGACAGTTGAACTGGACAATATTTAACAACTAGCGGCCTGGTTACGAGTCGGTTATGAAAAAACTGTTAGCAACATGACTAGAGGAAGCCGATGTTAAAAATTCTAATAAGAATGATTCCCAGTATTTTAAAAATTGGAGAAGTAATGATCATAGTTAGAAATACTTGTAAATTCTTGAAGCTTTAAAGTTTTCTTCGAATTGAAGCAGGTATTTGACAATCTAATTCACAGTTGATAATCGGGAGATTTAATCCTTGATGAATAGTGCTGTTCTTTAACAATCAAGTTACACTGAAAGAAAAATAGTTCTTTAAATGACAATCCGAAGCGAATATGCATGGCTGGGGTTTACGCTTAAAGCTTTAAAATGATCCATTTTTATTATTTCGCTTGTATTTGTGTTTGCAATCATGATTTTGTTTGTTTGTTTATGTGATTATGGGAAAGTATGAAAGGCTATTTGCCGAAACGGACGGATGGTTTCGTGGAGGACTTTCTAAGGGAAACAGTCTCGTATATACGGTACACATGGCGAAAACCACGAAAACACCCATGCAGCCAGTTCATTCGCGGGATTCTAACCTCGAACCGAACTACCAGTGTTAAGTGACTTTACCGTTCGGCCGTTTGCAATAATGATGTGTGGCAACAGGTCTCGCCAAATGGTGATGTGTGTAGTACAGAAACCGCGGCAAGAATATGCTAATGAAACCTATCATATACTTAACATGTATTTAATTAAACTCAGCCAACGCTAGCATGGCATATCCCAAAAGGCTTTGCAGGGGGTGGAAAGCAAATGCATTAAATCCGCCCACTAATTAAATTTATAGTTTTTACAATACATTGTTTCAGTTTCAAAAATGAAATTAGATTTGTTATTTATATCTAACGAAAGATTCATAAATTAGCAATCGAAAAATAAAGCATAAGCATAATCGAAGCATAATCGAAAAATAAAGCATTTCATAAGATTTTTGTAATGAATTAGTCACGATATGAATTATTTCAAATAAAATACGGTTATCAGTAGAATCTGTTCTAAAGTTAAATTAACCAAAAAGTAGATATATAATAGAACGGAAACTGCATCCAGCTGATCACATACAAATTTTGCTGATTAGTTTATCTGCAGTTTTAATTTATTTATGACGTATTTGTGGGAGTATTTATGTACCAGTTTCATTTTTCCTTGTACTTCCATATTAGCTTTTCCTTGAATATAGTAGAATAAAACTTCGGCAAAGCTTTTATTAGTTGTGGTTACAGTAAAACGACGAAAGTACATTTTTAAATAACAGCCGGATTTCTTTTATCGTTTTGCTATACATACCAGTAACTCTTTCTGTTCCAGACTGCGACTGTGGTAAAGGTTTTGGTTGCATATTTTCTTGGTTCGGGTTAAAAAAGGAATGCCTATGTGGAACGACTCATGGAGATTTTGACGGGACTTGTGTAGGTAAGTCTGCTTTTATTTATTATTTTTGAATATTGAGCAGTATTCAGAAAAATCATGTTTATCTGTTAATTATTTGCTTCAATTGTTTTTATAATTATCGAGGTTATTTGTTTTGAGCTGCTTAGAATCTCCCTGTCAGTTGCCAAGGTCTTAACAACAGAGCTATTTAGCAAGAAGAAGAAATCAATTTCCTCTTTTAGAAATTAGAGTTAAGCTATTCTTAAGTTAAGTTCGATGGAATCTATTGTTCTGAACAGATGAACTAGAAAAGATGAAAGATGCTAATAAATGCTAATAAATTAGAGTTAAGCTATTCTTAAGAATTCGTTCGATGGAATCTATTGTTCTGAACAGATGAACTAGAAAAGATGAAAGATGCTAATAAATGCTAATAAATTAGAGTTAAGCTATTCTTAAGAATTCGTTCGATGGAATCTATTGTTCTGAACAGATGAACTAGAAAAGATGAAAGATGCTAATAAATGCTAATAAATTAGAGTTAAGCTATTCTTAAGAATTCGTTCGATGGAATCTATTGTTCTGAACAGATGAACTAGAAAAGATGAAAGATGCTAATAAATTAGAGTTAAGCTATTCTTAAGAATTCGTTCGATGGAATCTATTGTTCTGAACAGATGAACTAGAAAAGATGAAAGATGCTAATAAATGCTAATAAATTAGAGTTAAGCTATTCTTAAGAATTCGTTCGATGGAATCTATTGTTCTGAACAGATGAACTAGAAAAGATGAAAGATGCTAATAAATGCTAATAAATTAGAGTTAAGCTATTCTTAAGAATTCGTTCGATGGAATCTATTGTTCTGAACAGATGAACTAGAAAAGATGAAAGATGCTAATAAATGCTAATAAATTAGAGTTAAGCTATTCTTAAGAATTCGTTCGATGGAATCTATTGTTCTGAACAGATGAACTAGAAAAGATGAAAGATGCTAATAAATGCTAATAAATTAGAATTAAGCTATTCTTAAGAATTCGTTCGATGGAATCTATTGTTCTGAACAGATGAACTAGAAAAGATGAAAGATGCTAATAAATGCTAATAAATTAGAGTTAAGCTATTCTTAAGAATTCGTTCGATGGAATCTATTGTTCTGAACAGATGAACTAGAAAAGATGAAAGATGCTAATAAATGCTAATAAATTAGAGTTAAGCTATTCTTAAGAATTCGTTCGATGGAATCTATTGTTCTGAACAGATGAACTAGAAAAGATGAAAGATGCTAATAAATGCTAATAAATTAGAGTTAAGCTATTCTTAAGAATTCGTTCGATGGAATCTATTGTTCTGAACAGATGAACTAGAAAAGATGAAAGATGCTAATAAATGCTAATAAATTAGAGTTAAGCTATTCTTAAGAATTCGTTCGATGGAATCTATTGTTCTGAACAGATGAACTAGAAAAGATGAAAGATGCTAATAAATGCTAATAAATTAGAGTTAAGCTATTCTTAAGAATTCGTTCGATGGAATCTATTGTTCTGAACAGATGAACTAGAAAAGATGAAAGATGCTAATAAATGCTAATAAATTAGAGTTAAGCTATTCTTAAGAATTCGTTCGATGGAATCTATTGTTCTGAACAGATGAACTAGAAAAGATGAAAGATGCTAATAAATGCTAATAAATTAGAGTTAAGCTATTCTTAAGAATTCGTTCGATGGAATCTATTGTTCTGAACAGATGAACTAGAAAAGATGAAAGATGCTAATAAATGCTAATAAATTAGAGTTAAGCTATTCTTAAGAATTCGTTCGATGGAATCTATTGTTCTGAACAGATGAACTAGAAAAGATGAAAGATGCTAATAAATGCTAATAAATTAGAGTTAAGCTATTCTTAAGAATTCGTTCGATGGAATCTATTGTTCTGAACAGATGAACTAGAAAAGATGAAAGATGCTAATAAATGCTAATAAATTAGAGTTAAGCTATTCTTAAGAATTCGTTCGATGGAATCTATTGTTCTGAACAGATGAACTAGAAAAGATGAAAGATGCTAATAAATGCTAATAAATTAGAGTTAAGCTATTCTTAAGAATTCGTTCGATGGAATCTATTGTTCTGAACAGATGAACTAGAAAAGATGAAAGATGCTAATAAATGGGTGTTTCATAATTTTTCATATTTCAGTATACTTAACAGTCAGCTTTCTTTACCTCGTTGGCTAATCTTTGGAATATGGTAACAGGTAGTTTGGCGACATTTTGGTAAGGCGATAAAGGTTACTAGCTAGGATTTTAGCAGTGTACATGGATAAAGTCAAGAGTGTGCGCAATGCCACTTTTGTGCAATTCTGGGATGTTTTTTCAAGTGAAAATAGGTCAACGTTTACATAGATACCGTGTATGTGCAATTCTTAAAAACGCGGCAAGCAGTGGCCAATTCTAGCAAGTTGCTGTAGCAGGGTTGGTCGCCAAATTTTCGCCAAAAAATCGCCAAGTTACCATAATCCGAAGATTAACCACCTCGTTTTTTACGAACGCATTCCTTCGAAGGCAGGCATTAATCCTTATTTTTTACGATAATGTATCCCCCTTCTAATTACTGTTTGCATCCTCCAGGAAATTCCATCTGTTTTTAAACATTTTTATACTTTTTCCTGAAATATTGTAGCTTCTGTTTTTAATCCAAAGTTTGTCATTATATTTTTCGTTTTGAATCTGGGAATCTAGAATTACTTTATGCTAGAGGAAGTTTTCAACATGATTCATAGACGGTTTCTGAAAAAGTGCGTGTGAAAATTACAGTGTCTTCTTAACACAAAAAGGCATAAATATAGAAAGTTTTAATTTTATCTATTTATTCACTGTCTTCTTAGTTTTATATATGCATTCTCTTAATCAATGCCAAGTTGGATAATTTTTAATTTCCAGATTTTTTTGAAGGAAAAAATTGAATTGCTACTCTAGCTAAGAATCTGAGCATCATAAAAACCCGAATATTGGCATAAATTTTATCAGTATTTAAATTTATTGCTTGTGTTTTGGTTACCAGTTATTTTTACAGTACCTTGCATTGTTTTTATTTATTAATTTATTTATTTATACATTTTATACAGTAATTTTATCATGCATTTTTGCTTAATCAAATTACCTGTCGCTTATTGTGCTTGTAAGCGTTTATTTCGAGCATTATTGAAGTTAGAATTGTAAAAAACAACTCATTTAGAACTAAGCATATGGGCAGACAATATCCTAACATTCCTTGGCGATAACTATTTTAGCCAAATCGGCAGTAATCGGCGATTTCTCAGTGATTTGGCGATATTTTTGAATTTTTCGGCGCATTTTTCAGGCCCTAAAAAATGTTTTTCCTCTACCTTTCGAGAAATAGTTTGACACCCTTGACATTCCAGGGGTAAAAAAGAAAGATAACTTAATTTTTAATTAAGAGTCATGCGATTATAATGAGATGCTGCTCGCTCATACTTGCTTTAGACTTCGCTGAGTGACTTTGATAATCCACGATAATTTTCGCGTGTTAAGAATTTGCTTTTTCTATGTTCTCCTCCTGTGAATTATTTATAGCTGTTTAACGGTTTTTTTTTTATTATTATTGTTGTCGTTTTTACGTGATTATGGCAAAGCCTCAAGATATGTTTGCCTAAGCGGATATATGCTTTCGTGGAGCACATTCTAAGGGACACTGGCTCGTATGCACCTTACACATCGGGAAAACCACAACAAGGCCCATGCAGCCAGCCATTTCGCGGGATTCGACTCTTGAATCCAACTATCGGGGTTCGGCGACTTTACTGCTCGGTCGCTGGTAGGCCTATAGCTGTTTAATAGTACTTTTTTTAATAATGTATCACTTTCTTCTTGTTCATCTGGATCAGTTATTGATAATATCTCCACAGTATCGTAGTACGCAAAAATTTATTTTCGTATTCTCTGCATTAATTAAATGCTGATTTTTCTGCTTTTTTAAATTTTCTCATGTCGTGATGTACAGCCACCGAAGAATGACCTCGTGAGCAATCATGGATAGACTTCATATAAAACATGAGTCGTGAATGCAAACCTTCAGAACTTGTAGAGCTTAGAGTTTCAGCAAGTGTAAAAGCGCAAAAATTTTGTCTAGTTCCACCGAGTTTTAATCAGGATGTTGGGGCGTAATGATGTTGAGCTTGATGAATCTGTCTTTAGCTACGTTATTTACTCGAGAGGACGTTATGTCTATCAGTACGATTTGCAAAAGAGAACAGGATGGTCTCGGATCCAGTCTGATATTACTATATATGATGTTAAGCTTATAACGCACTAATTTATAATCCATTTCCGAATTACTTATATCTTTAGTCATTGGAAAAGATGCATTACATATTTGTTTATTTACAGAGCTTTGTAAGACGAGTCCTTGTAAAAATGGAGGGACATGTGTAGATGATCGTTATTGTAAATGCCCATCCGGATTCAGAGGTTTGAAGTGCGAGTGGGAAGGTAAGAAAACAGATTACAGTTATTCCTTAAATTATCTTTAGCTCTTCTAGTTGCTCAAAAAGATATAAATGTTAAGACATTAACATGATAGAAATTACATCAGATATCAGATTAATTTATAAATTGTTCGAGTTTGTAAAGAAAATTTGCCATTTTGGGGCATAATATTTATGGGTATCAATATATTTAAATATTTTGTAAAGGGTAAAAACTATTAAATAAAGAAGGAGAAGTGTTTAGTTATATTACGTCCATGCTGTAAAAGAAGAGAAAAGCAAAGACCACAAACACATCCCTAAAAGGATTCATACTACTTTTTACTGCTTTCTTGAGTGGATTTAACTAGAGGTTGAGTCGGAAATATGGCAACATTTTTGAAGTAAATGTAACTGTCTGTATATAATGTGGGGAGAAATGAGTATTAGTGTATTAACTTTGAAAGTTCATTTTTTTTTCATTTCAAATATGAATCATATACCCGAACTTATTTATATAATTTATCAAGATGATACTTTGGGAAGGCAACAGCAAATTACAGTTGTACCAAGAATGATTTTATGGCACACTAGTCATGAGCTGTGATACTGGAAAATCATGATATTAATGTAGCAGCATTTTCCTCAGGGATTGGTTATTACCAAAAAAAATAATAATAACTACTTGCAATGGTAATCATTCAAAAAAGCAAACCTCGATAAAGCATTCACAGCAGCACCAATGAATTTTGTAAATTTGTAATATGTGGACCCAGGCAATTTCCACAGTGTGGAGGCTCGTCCTTAGCTTATCCACAAAAGGGAGATTCTTGGCCATCGCCATAATTCACAAATTTGGGCTTGTAGTTGTATCTCGCCTGCGAATGATGAAACGGCTGACATCTGAAGAATTGAGTTGGGTCCCGTCAGCAGATATATATTCCACGCTCATTTCAAGACACATAACGTAACTCAGATGATAAATGCCTTGCAAAGTCTGTTTTCTGAAGCGTTATGAGAAACAATGGGAATTTAGTGCATTCAGGGCGCCTACCTCTGGTGAATTGACTGTGATGACTTCGCCAGAGGATTTTCTAAGGAAAACTGGCTCGTATAGACGTTACACAAGGGGAAAACCAGGAAAACGCCCATGCAGCTAACCCGTTCGCCAAGATTCGAACCTCGGACAAACTGCAGTGAGAGTTCGGCCGCTGGTAGGCTGAGATTCAGAACAGTGAATCCACGCTGATTATCACCAATTAGCGTACAGAAAGGTAAGCTCCTTATCATAACTTTTAATTTCTGTTTCCCGAGAATAACTAGTAATGATGCGATATCCTCGTTTTTTCTTCTAAAATATCCGCTTTCCGTTACCATTGAAGAATTTGATTTAAATCTGAAAGTGAGACTTCATTTTAGCTTTGTACTATTCGAGATTGAATCCTTGAGAAGATCTGTAAGGTGTTTCTATTTGAATATTGAATCTTTGTTAATGGTGGAAGGCATCTTTGAATTTCGTCTGGGATAACCAAAGTCTCCTTCATTTCTCAGAAGTCACTTGACTTTGATTAGCTGAGCAAAGAAGTTATCCGGGTATTTCGCTGGTGACTGGCTGCTGCTGTTCACTTGGTTCTGGCAATTATGAGTTTTATCACATGGAGGTGGAGTCTTCCCGGAGTCGCTGGCTGCAGGAAAATCCTTTGTCTGTTTCTTAGTTTCAGGTGCAGCTGTTTTCTTCTTTTCCCTGATTTTGTTAAGCGAAATTTTGCTGGGAGTCTGAAATTGCTGGGAGTCTACTTGGAAAGGGAATTACAGAGCGTTGTCCTCATAGTGTTCTTCCAGACTGGAGTATTTATTGTACGTTTCGGTATCAAGGCTCTGAGGTCTCTTGCCATGTGAAACACTGGCAACGACATTCAAATCTATGTCAGTGGCGTTTGAAATCTGCTGAGCGGCAACACTGCAACGTTGGGAACTGCACTGAAGGCTGGATTCCTCCGAAAAAGCAAATCTCTCGGTTCTCAGTTCAGTTCTAAGTCTGTGAGAGCTGCTCACAGGCATAAAGCTTGCCAAGGGTTTGAAGTCCGTTGATTTCAAATTGAATTTGCTGTAGTATTATAATCAAAGCTGTATCCATAATGTCAGAATTTAAAAAATGAGAATAAGTACGAAAGGTGTAGATAGTTCGAAATATCAGAGAGCAGTGGTTTTCGAATCTACAAGCACAGCGTCCCGGAATCTCCCGTAGAGGGTGATTTTGCTCTTATTTTAGATTAAGATTGTCCAAAATTTTACAAGCCCACCAGCGGCCGAGCGGTAAAGTCGCTGAACACTGGTAGTTCGGTCCGAGGTTCGAATCCCGCGAACGGGCTGGCTGCATGGGTGTTTTCGTGGTTTTCCCCATGTGTAACGTGTATACGAGCCAGTTTCCCTTAGAAAGTCCTCCACGAAAGGCATCCCTCCTCTTAGGCAGATAGCCCTAGTGTGCTTTGCCATAATTAAATACACCACACCAAAATTTTACAAAGCTCGGAAAAATACTTAAGAAGTGTGGAATATATACGGCATCATAGTTTTAGAAAGAAATTATTGCTTGTTTTGCTAAAAGTTATGTCATTTTTCGGATATGAGTTTTCGGAAATTCATCATCTTTCATTCGATTTCGAAATATTAATACTGAGCACACTTAATTTCTGCTCTAAAGGTTCTACACTCTTCTGGAAAGCTCTATGCACTTAAAAAGAATAAATGAACCTGGCACCACCTAACGATTTTTATAAGAATTGATACTGAGAACACAACAACGGCAAGGGAAAGCTAAGATGAGTGACGTGTACCCAAGATGGGAGTCGTTAGCGCAATGTTTAAATGCCTTGAGTGTAGACTTCTGGAATGGGTTTTTCGCAATTTTAAGTAAACAGAAACCTTCATCTTTTTAAAGGTCAAGAGGGCAAATAAAAATGTAAATTTCGATGAATTACAAACAGACGGACACTCTTCGTTATATCTATATATGATTTTAATGAATCCAGCTATTGTTACTTTTCCAGTTTCAGCAAGTAATTAATAATTAACTGAAAAGAATCTGCGTTTCTTACTTTTGAATAACCTACTTTGTGTATTAGTAACAGAATAAATTTGAAAGAAAAATTAAATATCTTACTTTTTATCAAAGATGTTCGGAATCACTGGTAATTTTCATAAATTTGTTGTATTGGTTTAAGGGTTTGACTAGAAAGCCTTATTTTCCAGTTACTGTTTTCATTCCTGCAGCTTAATAAGGTTCTTTAGTGAAACCTTTGAAACTAATATGGCAAGTTTACGGAAATTACTGCTGATTCGTGTTACTGAAAGCTCTAATAATTATTATTCGACATGTTATTTTTGGTTTAATCTTACACTTTGCTGAGAAAATACTGCCGCATGGAAAATAAAGATATTTTAGCAATAGATTTCTTTTAAATCACTGAAAGTCAAATAGATATATTGTATTTTCCGAGTGGCAATGCACTTCTTTAATATCTTCGCGTTTTCAGATTAAATCTGAAACAAATATCTTACTTGCTGCAGAGTAGCAAAGTTTTTAAATCGCTGAGTTTTTATCAACAGTACATTAAATTTACACAGATTCTATATATGCGTAGAGTGTGGACTCAATGGAGTGGCGTATGACCTTTCTCTTATGTTGAAAGTCAAGTGTGCAAAATTTCAATCAGGATCGGAATAAAATTGTAGATTTATATGAATATAAGACTTACCGTTGTCTTTTGTAACGAGAGAACTGAAAAAAAAAGTATTGATTTGATTACGTGTATCTTTTGTTTCTTTGTGGAAACATGAAATAATGATGTCGGTTGATATAGTTTTCGTTTGCGTTTCATAAATAAATTTGTAAGAACTTAATATCTAAAATCTTCTATTATTTAAGACTTTACTAACTCTCCATGCGGTGTAGACGGTAGGATTTCGTTTGTCGTATGCCACAAGATCAAGTCTTCGACACTGGGCACTCACTGCAAAATTCTGCCTATATCTTTTAGGCCCTAAGTTTCAGTTTATCACAGGCAACTACACAGCCGCATATGTTGTCGCGAAATCCGCAATTAATGGCAAATTCGAGCGGCGTTTGGTAGATTTAGCTAAATTTGACTTGCATCGACAACTATGCATCGACTTGACAAGCAAAATCTTATTGCTGATCATCTTTTTCGTTTTCCAACACCACTGGATCGTTTAATGGTTACTAAGAACTATGAATAAAAAATTTGTGCAAAATAGAAGTGGGATGGCTTTCGTCAATGCATTTTTAGTTTGATTAAAGACAAAATCCATAATAAGAAGGCAGTGTTAGTCAAACGCAATTACAATATAGATAACAATACCTACAATGAATCAGTATCTGTAGTAGTGATTCCAAAGGCAATGCGAGAACAAACTTTGATAGCATGTCATGATGATATCGGACATTATGGACACCAAAAATTCCCTTCACAATTTACAGCAATGCTATAGGTGGCCAAATATGTGAAAGGACTGTAAACTACATGTCGGAAGTTGTCACAAATGTCAAATTGTCAAAAACCGAACTGCTAATGCTATGGCTTATTGCACCAACTGCCAATTCAAACAACACCGTGGGAAATTGATCCACTGATCATCTGGTAAACCCTGGATCCACTGGCAAACACTAACATACTTGTCCGGATTGACTATGCCACACGCTATGTGGCTGTATCGCCTTCTTCAACTCTTGTCGCATATACATTGACTAATGCCCTGTATCACAACATCATTATCGCTTCAAACTAAAATTTATTCTGGCTGTCTAAATTTCATTTTGAGAGGGGCCGGATGTAAGGCTCACGTCTTTGTTTTATATTGTGAGAATTGAATGAATGTGTGTGTGTGTGTGAGTATGGCAAAGCCTCGAGGGCTATCTGCCTAAGAGGAGGGATGCCTTTGTGGAGGACTTTCTAAGGGAAACTGGCTCGTATACACGTTACACATGGGGAAAACCACGAAAACGCCCATGCAGCCAGCCCGTTCGCGGGATTCGAACCTCGGACCGAACTACCAGTGTTCAGCGACTTTACCGCTCGGCCGCTGGTGGGCCAGAGAATTGAATGAAAGAAATATATATTTGAATATATGTGGCAATAGCAGTGTGTCGTTCATTTGTGGCTAGAAAAATAAAATAATGTTTTCGGTTCATATAGTCTTCACTTGGTTTTTAATAAATGAATTCTAAAGAACTTCGTACCTAACGTCCATTATTATTTCAGATCTTTACCAATCTCTTGTATGAAATACGCGCACGCACACACAAACAAATGGACTAGAACGGTAATGCGACGGAGCAAATCCTGTAAATCCACAGGCGAGGTTCTTCTGCTCCGTCCACTTTTTACTGTCCCGTTGTATAAGACACATCTAATTTTTTGACACGAAATTTTTGATGAAAAAATGCGCCATATACACTGGAAATACAAACATTTTTGTTAATCAAGATGTTGCTCATATGCTCACAAAATATTAATTGGATATAGTTGAAGTTAAATTTATTAATTAGATATATTTTTAGCCCAACTGGGTTTTAGACCAGACGGGCTGTTAATTTCGTTTTGCCATTTTGCGTTGGTTTGCTATAAAAGTCTGTATCGCTTTTCAACTTGTTACCACCAAATATTAGAGCCCTGTATTTTATTTAAAGAAATTAATTAATGAAAAATCTGCATAAATGTATGTGTATTTCTCGCATTGTGAAAACACAACGGTACCTAGATAAAGACATCCAATTTTGAATAACGTAATCCTCCGTTCTAAGATAGATATCTGTAAGGCCAAATTTTGGAATTTGTTTTATTATCTATTTCACATTTTATAAAACTTTAACAAAATTTTTATTAATAAACTCAACGATTTTAAAGCTTTCAATTAACATCAACATGGCTTGCATTTTCAAGCACGGAAATTTTATGCGCGAGATTTCTTTACATTTCTTACTGGTATTATGCTGGTATCGTAGCAACGCAAAGACGTTACAACTTCGAACAGTTTTTGGCGTCGAATGACTTTGAATGTCTGTTTCACTTTTAAAATCTCATTTTGAAACCCTCGTGAAAAAAAGTCCCTTTCGGCGTAATACAAAATATGAAATCTTTCAGATTCTTTTGGATTTAAATTATTAAGAAATACGTCGATTTTGGATTGCTAAGTGTGTTAAGCGATACAATTATAATTAAAAAATTATCAAATTAAAGATTTAAGATGCCACATAAAAAGGCAGTTGTTTGGAAATTATTTGTTAGACTGGTTACGTGGAAGAAGAATTGTGTACGTGCCCCCGTCTTAGACATTGCACGTCTGGTACCACGTCTGGTACCCCATATCAGGCAAGGGGCTGGATCCCAGAAATTTGGTTTCCCAACAATAGAATATACGCTAATCATGCTACCACCCCGGGGTTCCAATCCTGGGTGGCAGACTTTAAAAATGGTCTCTATAACCACGGTTACAGCCTGGGCCCGCGGGGTCACCACTGTCGTTTCTCAGGTTTCACCGAGGCGGGAAACTATCACCTTGGAGATCTGACTGGTCGTTTTAAAAGGCTACCCACCAGTACTACACGGGCTGCAATTCACAATAGGTCATTACCTAGCAAACTACGGTGCCGCCCCACACCGAAGTGTGATCATCACACCGAGCTATAGAGCCTACTGCTCCGTGACTTATGCCGACCCACCCAGGCAGGCTAACAGAGTTAGTCCTGAGGTATCTCCTCCTGGGCACGTGGAACCGCCAAGTTTAATGGTATTATACACCCGTGACCGAGACTGCCCAGGTACAGATCCTAGCCAGTAGCCTCACAGAGTTCTCTGCGTCGACCCTCGGGGGGTACTGGTTACTTGAAAGACAAATTTAAGAACGTATGGCCGGCCAACTGGTATAGTATCGGTAATTGCCGTGCCGAAGGCCCGGGTTCGAATCCCGCAGAGGGCAGGGATGTTTGTAAATGTATAGTGTCGGTGCTGGCAGGGAGGCACTCACTCAACGAGCCGAAATTCCTGTCGCCTGGTTTGGTGGAAGGGGAGAGGGGTGGGAGACCTCCCAGACCCGTCCCCCCGGTATGTTCTCCATCAAAATTGAAGGGGGGCGCAACTGAGCTAAATCGCACTGTCAACTGTAAGGTGCTCAAAGCTGTTGCGAACGACAGGCGTAATCTTGCGCTTTTTGCCACGAGGAATTTCGAGGGCTTCGGCTGATGTTACTGTCAGATATGTCAGCGGTGGAAAAACTGTCAAAGACTACATTAAAATATTTCCATATATGATCAAAATTCTCTGAGATATCATTAATTGAAATAATTTATATAATTAATGCTAAAGATTAGTGGAGTGTTTTTAAACAGAAACTGGTACTCTTCTGTTATTGGGGCCGGATTCAGAAATGTATGTATGCACAAGTATATGTATGTACAGGGGTTGGACAGAAATATGGAAACACCTTTAAAAAAACATGTTTCTTTGCTTAATGGGGTGTAGGAAACCCGTTGGCATCCAAAACAGCTTGCAGTCTTCTCGGAATGGATAAATACAGTTCCTGTATGTTTGCCAAGGAAATATTATACCATTCTTCCTGCAAAACGGTGCCAAATTCAGATAACGATGTTGGCGGTGGATAACGAGAACGCACTTTCCGTTCCAATGTAGACCACAAAGGTTCGATAATATTCAGGTCTGGTGACTGTGGTGGCCAGGGGAGATGGGACAACTCATCCTCGTGCTCAGAAAACCAGTCCTGGATAATGTGAGCTGTGTGAACAGGGGCTTTGTCGTCTTGGAAGACACCATCACCATCGGGGAACAAAGTTTGTACCATGGGATGAACTTGATTGGCCAAAATGTTCACATAAGTCTTGGCAGTCATGTGCCCTGACACAGTTATCATGGGGCTAGCAGAGAACCACGATATGCCTGCCCAAACCATAACAGAACCCCCGCCATGTTTCACTCTTGGCAACAAGCAGTCTGTATTATAGGATTGAGATGGCGTTCACCAGACGTAAACTCGGCCAGAAGTGGGAAACAATGAGAAAGAAGACTCGTCAGACCATATTACTCGCTTCCACTGCTCTATAGTCCAGGCTTTATGACTTAAACACCACCTTTTCCTGTTACGGGCATTAGCATCACTGATGAGTGGCTTCTCAATTGCAGCACGGCCAGCAATTCCCTGTTTATGAAGCTCCCTTCTAATTGTTTTGATACTCACAGGGTTCGGTAACACAACATTCATTTCAGCAGTAACTTTTGCAGCTGTGGTCTTCTTATTTTTCGTCACAATTGCCCTCAATGATCGTCTGTCACGATCACTCAGGACACACTTTCGTCCGCGCTGTGATTTAGCAGATGATGTTTTTCCGCTTTTCAAATATGCGGAATAAATCTTCGATACAGTACCTCTTGAAACACTAAACACCTCGGCTACCTTGCTTACGTAAGCACCTACCATATGTGCTCCAACAATTTGCCTACGTTCGAAGTCTGTTAACTCCTACATAATGCAATGACGATCTCACATAACAGTACTCCGACAACAACTGAACTGTTTAGCACATTTACGAAATTGTATAGGTGGCGTCAGTAGTCAAAAACGCCAGCGCCACCTACATATTCCATTAAAATCAATCTTTCTTTTCAAACATGCATTTCACAAGGTGTTTCCATATTTTTGTCCATCCACTGTATGTGCGCATATATGTGTAACATACATATATAACAAGTATTTATATATATCTATATCTATATCTATATATATATACATTACATACATGAACACATCGATCCGCACATACAATTCTGAATCCGGTCCCAATAACAGAAGAGTGACCAGGAATTTCTAGCACACTTTTCATGGGAAAATAATTTTGGTACTATTCGGTTTCGAGGGCCGTAAAATATTTGCAGCGAAAATGTCCGCGCAAAAGCGCCAAATCTAGCAAACGCGCCCATTTAACAGCGCGCCAAATCTAGCGCACGCTCTGATTTCAGATTGCGTAAGTTTATATAGTTCTATATTTCTTTAGACGCCATTGAAAAACTAGTTTAATTTTTAAATCTTTTTTTAATTATTATTTTAAATCCTTTTTTGATATCCTATGGATTCAACAATTTGAGACTTGCCCATGACGAAAAGTCTGGAATAGAATTTTGGGTAAAGTGCAGAATCATCCACTGCTTGGCGCGTTTTTAAGAATTGCACATACTCGGTATCCATGTGCGCATCGACCTATTTTCACTTCAAAAGAAAAATTCCTAGAATTGCACAAAAATGGCACTGCGCACACCCTTGACTTCATCTATGTACACATCGACCTATTTTCACTTAAAAAGTAAAAGAAAATTGACAAAAATTCAATTGTTTTTACCCTTGTAAAAAGCGGCAAAGAAATAAGTGAGCGATTCTGCACTTTACCAAGAATATTTTCAAATAAAAGTCATCATTCATTATAGAAAATTACGTTTGAACAAACAACGAGATGAAATTATGCTTTAGCGATAAGTTGGTAGCGAAATAGCGATGCAAGCATCCATTCAGTCATGTTTAGCCTTTTTCATATAAATTATAATAATAAAAAAGTATTATATGAAATTAACATTTCATCTAAATTAAAACATCAATCTTAAATAGTTATTTTTTATTATACTTCCTTTCTTGCCGCAATTTTTTTGGCAGCATTGGCATCAACAATAGTTTGGCTATTTTTTACTGCCCTCGAAACCGAGTAGTACCATGATTTTTAATATAGCCTCTAATAAAACGACATTTTCACTGACAGTGAAACTCAAATGTAATTTCAGCTATGAAATTTTGAAAACTATTTTCAGGGTTAATTTCACGTGTTGAAGCCTGGATATTTAACCAAAGGCGTGACTTGCTAATTGGAAGTTCCTTCATAGACGGCGCGTTTTAAAATTTTAAATTTGGTACATTATTAATGAAAAGTATCACATAACATTTCGATAGTCTGAAGGATTATTTTTTTTAATTATTTCTCCAAGTGGATACATATAATTCTACCACCGAACAAGTTTCCCTGAAACATTCTATACTACATGTTTACGTATTGCATTCTTAAAATTCCGTGTTTCAACTTTTTATTGTTGTTTGACATAATTTAATTTTGTTCCTTCAACCGAGTTGATGAACTTAATCTTCAATTTTCAGATTCTTGTTTATCCAATCCTTGCCATAATAATGGGACATGTATATATTCGAAGAATGACTTCTACTGCCAGTGCAAGTCTCCATTTGATGGAAAGACATGTGAAAAAATAAGTATGGAATATTTCTTGAAACGTTAAACTATATAAATTAATGTAGTAATTCCTCTTTATAAAAACAGAGTATGCATTTTATGTATTTCAATTAAACTATTACCTTTTAAGTAACTCACTGAACTTTGACGTGCATTATTCAAAACGTAACTTTTTTAGTTTAGTTGATTATGCAAAGCACACTAGGGTTATCTGTCTAAAGGAAGGATGTCTTCGTGAGACTTTCTATCGAACACTGGCTCGTATACCCGTTACACATAGGAAGAACCCGAAAATGGGCATGCAGCCAGCCCGTTCGCCTGTTATCGAGCCCGTGTCGGAATTAGCAGTGTTCAGCGGTTTTACCGCTCGGCCGCTAGTTGGCCAGAATATATGTATTTTCTATATTTATTTAAATCAAAATAAGTTATTGAATAGCAAATAGCAAAAGTTTTATTTAATAACACTAGAGGATTTTTTGGGGGACAATCATTCGGAAACAGCTAGAACTATGTGCATCAGAATAAAGAGGAAAGGAAACGAAATCACAATTCTGGAGCCTTGACTAACTTCCCTCTTTTCATTTTCCGCCATTTGTATATATTAGATTAGATTTCCATTTTTTTTCTGTGTGATTTTTCTATTCGGAGACTGAAACTGAAAGTGAAACGCCGTTATATCTCTCTGTTCCTAGTCTCTCGTAAAGAGAAAACCGCCTAAGCGTCTATCGTGCATGGAGAACGGTAAGATTGGAATGCAGGGCACGGTAATTGTAAGGAGATATTATATTCTCTCCAGCACATTTCTTTGGCCTCTTCTTGAGATTAAAACCGCAGGCATTTAGCTATCCTTGTGAGTGTTAATCTGCTGATCACTTGTTCTTAGTATTATAGACTTGGGAATACACTTTCTGGAGTTTCTGTTTTCGGGAAAGCTTAATGTGGGGCTTCAATTTGCGTAAAAATACGGTTAGCCCTTGCATAGGAATCTGTGTTCCCTTCTTGAACTCCCTGGTGGTTGGGGCCACCGGGTTGTCTAATTTCAATTATGGATTCTTTAGATAAACTTTGCATTTCAAACAGCACGATGAATACTTCCAGTACACATAAACAAGTGTAAATGCCGATGTATGTTATAACAAATGTTTTGACCTCGTTTCCTAATTATCAGCAATACAACAGCGTAACTTTAAAAACTCCGTTGTTCAGTTGTTCTTAGAAAAGCGTATAAAAGTGAACACGACTGGCCAAAGAACAATCAAACAACAGGAAACGACTATTCAGGCAGCCTGTTAATTGAAACCATTTATCCTGGCAAGTTTGCAATCCTTCTCGGATTTAATAAACTCGGACATGCAAGTGCCTCAGAACATAAAACTTTCTCTGGGGATTGATCTCAAAGTTCAGTCTCGTTTTTCACTTCTGACAAATTCGTGTCTGAACAGCTCCGGGATCAGAAAGCCTGTGTTGGTAGGCAGATCAAGATGTGTAGAGAAGGTAAGTTGATTAATATTGTTACGTTTTTTCTGACACCAGTTGTTACGTTATTTTCTTCCTTCACTTTCGTACGGGGTTTGTGAGGATTTGGAGTGAATAATGACAATACTACTTGATGAGGTATCGAAACGCACTTTATTAGCCAGTATTGTCAGGACAGCTCCAAAACACGTTTTTACAAACACGTTGATGAACTACTATAAACACGCTGACACGATCAGCGACACAGCCTCCAGGCTATCACGGTGGAGATAGTTTCACGGCAAAGTACTAGAGTACAGCTCCCGACTCTGCTTAGTCCTTCTCGGAACTGCACGTACTCTCGAGACTTTCCACGCTACAACTCGCGATGCACTCGACGACACGCAGAGCACAGTTCCTGACTCCTTCGGTGCACTCGACGACACACTCGGCACTCGCTGCCCGGCTGTCAACTCGATCGACTCCTTACGGACTGATTCACTAGACGAGGCACACACACTCGCACTCTATGGGAAGCATACCCTGACTTCGGACCAGCGGGGTTTATATATCTTCCGGCTTGTGTTCGAGAACATTCTGGGCTGAACCGGTAAGAATTCGTTCCAGAAGGTTCTCCATCCGTCCATGGCATATCGCCAATTTTGTCGCCAAATGGGCGATTTCTCGCGAAATGTGGCAGCCTTGCCATTTTATGGCAACCCTAAATCTGCTTTGCGGGAAAGCTATCTTACCGCGCCTGGACATTTCGTAACAATATGTTATTTTGACACACATTCCTGCCTTTCAATTCACCCGATGTGCCAAAATGTGGACAGGCCGGTTATTTAAGGTACCCCGTTAGACCATAAAATATGTTTCCCATGTGGCGTTTACAGTGTCAGTGTTTTAGCCACTCATATGCACCGCTATGCAGCTGTGTGTAAAGTGCAAAGAGGAACTCAAACGTTTTCTGTCATACCTGCCCCAAGTGGGAAAATGAGCAGGCTATCAAGGTTATGAAAAAAAAAATTTAACCAGGCCGTATTACACTACATAAACATGGTTCCAAGAAGTAGTTGTTAATTTGCTGTGAGAATTAACAGCTTAAATAAAGTTAGGTAAACTGCGTTTTAGTGTTCTGTGAGTAGTTTTGAGAATTTACGATATTTCTCATGTGATAACTGCTCTTAAGCTTTTTAATTTGCTTTACAACTTTATTATTTATAAATATTGTCAATTTCTTCCTGTTCAATTGGAGTGATTATTTAAACAGACAACTACGAAACGTAGCTTGAGACATTATTATTATTTGCTGATAGTCCTCTTCTTTTCAGTTAAATTATTTAATAAATGGCTGTTTTTGAATATGCATATCTAAATACACTGGAAATTATTTGTATGCAATTCATTAGGGGTATAATGAAATGGATATCTATAATAAAACTAATTGGTATTTATAAATGGACACCTAGAACGAATTTTTTTAAATTTTATTTATTTATTTATTTATTTGCTTTTAGGTCCCTGTGAATCTAACCCGTGTCAGCATGGAGGAACTTGTACTAGCTCAGGGGACAATTTCACTTGCAAGTGTGAGTTACCGTACTACGGGAAGACTTGCCAAGAAAGTATGAAGTGATTTCCATGTGTTGTGTCTTTTAAATGGATAAATATACAAACATATGGACTACACAACAAATTTAACGAAAACTGTGCAAATTATCTTAATTTTAAAATTGCACAAATTTTTCTGGAAGGATAAGCGACTTATACTATTGTTGTATATGCTACATTGCAAACACGGGACACATATCGACTGCATTTCCAGAAACATAAAGTTACTGGATTGATAAGCTATGTGACTCATTTACAATGAAAACAACAAGATAATTCAGAATGGAAATTTTCTTTTCTATTCCCTTTACTTTCAGTTTAAATTTGTTGCTTAACTGTTGTAATTTTAATATAATTCTGAATAGTTATGGTGTAAGAAATATATCTTTCGTCTACAATGCTGACTCAATATTCTTCAACCAGGGCCCTCAAAATACGAAACTAGCTCCTTAGAAATAGAGAAATCAGCTTTTAGAATTCGTGAGATCATGTCTCGAGATATTATTATTTTTCTCTGGCAGTATTACTCTGATCAGTCAGTGTAAGTTAATACACAAGAAAAATCAATGAAATTGAAATGAAGTTTATAATTAACTTATGTTGAGGCTGAAATACAACTATTTTCCTGGATATAATAAATGTAAAAGACGTCTAATGCCATGCCTTTCCTGTTTTTTTTTTTTTTTTTTTTTTTTTTTTTTTTTTTTTTTTGTATCATGCTACGTTACGATAGGTTACTCTAATAACAGTTTTATGTTAAGTTACACTAACAAGCACGTAGTTTGGCTCTAAAAAACTACGTGGCTGATTAACGTCCTTGTAGGGACTATATGGGTACAATGATTTTTCAAAGGCTGTTTCAAAAGGACAGACAGTTTGCTAGTTTGACAAGCGTAGTTATTCCGCAAGATGCTGAAGTTGTATTCTAAATCAAGAATATGTATTTCTTAACAAACTGAGCGATTTAAAATCTACAAATTAAATTAGTTACAACTTTTTTGTATCTATATCTAATTAAGGTAATTAAGGTAATTTGTAATTACCTTAATTAGATATATATATCTGCGTGCAGGGCGCAATAAAAAATTTGTTTTCATTTCTAAACTATAATTCTAAACTATAATTTCTAAACTATAATTCTCACTATAGACTATAATTCTCACTATAGACTATAATTCTCACTATAGACTATATTTATTTCTAAACTATAATTCTCACTATAGACTATATTTATTTCTAAACTATAATTCTCACTATAGACGCGCTTAAACCTCAGTTTCGGCAGCCTTTATACGGAATTCCAATTTTTTTTCCAAGAATTTAAAAATTCTTCCCGCACGGAATCTCAGTATCTACACATAAATGAATTCCTTATTTTGAAATTTAAAGTTTAATGCAAAATTGAATCATATTTTCTATATATACATCCGCATGTTGGGAAAAAGAAGCATTTCGGGAAAAGTAATACATGCGTGAGTTTGGAGCTCTCTTTTCCCCTTAGCGATGAAATGAGCATTGCCTAGAAACGGAAGGATATTGGTGTTTCCATTAATAGTGTTCAACTGTTATATGACGGCTGCATTATGCAACTACTCTCGAGCTTATTAATAGGCAAAACGTACCGTTGCTAAAGACAGGCGGAGTTATCATTTGAAAACTTTAGGATGTTTATCAAAAAATGCTGTTCAGCATTCCTTGATGCTAGCTGTTATCGAGGAATGCTGTATTATTTGCATAAAAGAGTCAAACTTCTCGGAATTTCTCTAGTGCTATTTGAGCAACTGATAATATTTGCCTAGGGTGCAGTCACGCTTGGAATGCTTTAGTTCGAGAAATATTTATAATAGTCATAAAAATAAGCTAAGCAAAACAAGCAAATAAAATCGGAAAATCAAAATTCTTTAATATTTTGAAAACGAAGCAACTTAAAATGATAGAATTTTGATTTTATGTATTTACTTTAACACAAAATTCACTACGAATGACAGAAGTTCAAACCTGCCATAGAAAAGATAAGGTAAAATGATGTGACATAGTAGGAATAAAGAGCTTAGAATTTAAAAAATAAATAAAAAATTTCATAAATTATAGTAAACCTTTACCAGAAAATCAAAAGAAAGCTAATCATGACAAAAAAAAAAATTAGTGTTGATTTTGCGATAGTTCTAATGGTACCGGAAACGATTTTGTCCGAAGTCAGATCATTCTTCCGTAAAATGATTTCGTAAGAAACACACATAACGGAAAATGTACGCCGATAGAAGTCTAAAGAATATGTAGTTGAATATGACTTACGAAGCTAGAATACTCAAGGTCAACGGCCATTGCTGTAGAATTTCCAGTGGCATTGTTTCTGATGATATTTCACAGAGTCGTAGCTAGTGTTTTCAGCGCTCAGGGACAACTGGAAATTTCGCGCCCCCTACTGCTTGCCAAGATGGAAAACATTTAATTCTAAAATGTCGTAACATCAGTTTGGTGCCCCTCGGATTCTGCGCCCGGAAACAGATGTCCCCCTCTAGCTACGCCCCTGATATTGCAGATGCGTGTGAGAGATGCGTTTTCTATCTTTACTTTGAACTGAGAACAATCTAGTTTCAAAGTAAGACTCATTTGGAGAAAACTATATTTATAATCTTATGCAAACATTCAACGTTTCCACTTGCTTGAAATTGTAGCCAGGAATTCAACATGGAAATGGGCGATTGGTATTCACTAATCAGACGTTTTATACGTTGATGGTATCTTCACAATTGGTATGTACGATATACCCCAGAATATTTTTGTCTGGCATTGTCCTTGTGCAAAGCTGTTACGCTGTGAGGGAAGATATGAGGCTGCAAACTAGTTCACTATATCAATGAAAAGCGTGTTGCTAAAAGCTCCAGCAAAGTTTAAACTGTTTCTGCAAGCCAGTCCGCTTTCTGTTTCCTAACAGCCTATCGATAAGATACAATAACACGCCGAACAAATATTAATTTAGAAGTCAAACAACAAAAATCAGCTTTTATATTTTCAAATTTTCACAGGAGTAATCTATTCTTCCCATCAATAAAATTCCAAGTTCCATGCTCAAGGACCGAATTCGGATATGATTTCCTCGGGTATTTACAGGATTCCTTGGCAGTGTGGTTTAATTTACGTTGGCCAAACTAAGAGAGTCTTAAAATTTCGCATTAAGTAACATGAGGCATATGTTAGAAAAAAAGAAACCCAGAAGTCTCTTGCCCAGAATTGTTGGCCCGAAAATCCCACTTTCAATTTTTCTGCAGCCAAAATTATTCAAAAAACATCTTGGTGATTTGGATTTTCTAGAGTAATTTCACATTCAAAAAAATCTTTCTCTTCTAATTAACGACCCTAATTTCAATCCATCTTTGCCTTCAGCCTTATTATGGTTTAGTTATTATTTATTTAAATTATGCTTTAGTTCTCGTTTCATCAATAGAGGGCGCCAGTAGATTAACTTCTGTCCAGTCTTTCTTATCTAATCGCTATATCTTATCTCGTTCATTTTCGCTTTTGCAGCTGAGGATGATGGTTCGGTAAAGCCTATCGTTGTCAGGATCTGTGTTATGATATTCTCTTGCCAGAACTTTGCCAAAATCAAAGATGTCATTATACAAATTGAAACGGATAGTAGTGCAGCAACTACAAAAGTCAAGAGACTGTGAGTTGCAAACTTCTGGAAAAAGAGTTGTATGGAGCGTTTATAGATATCACTATGAAGTTTGAAGAATGGTCTCTAGGAAAGCAAAAACAGTATGAGATCAATAACGAAATGGAAAAAAAAAAAAAAAAAATCTGGATGAATTCTTATACTCAATACATAAGAATATTATTAGAAGAATCAGATCTAGTCGCTTCGTTAGGAAGAACCAACATCTTGCCGTCCGAATAAAGACCAAGTTTGTTTCTCTCTAATATGTTCGGAGCTGGCAATATTTTTCTCTCAGTACGGAGAATTCTTTCATAGAAAAGCGACAAAACGTGTTTTTCTAAATACTAAAAACCGTAGATGGTGTGACAGAATTATTTTCTATTGCAACTGAAGAGAATAAAGGAGAATTGTTGGATATTGTATTTATCGCATTAAAGTATTGAAAAAATTGTAACATGTTGCATTACGAATATGTGTGCAATTCGCACACAATGAAAAAGAAACTCTGCGTGCAAAAATCCTGATTTTGTTTCCTGATTACAACTTGTACGTTGTCTTCAACACAGATTTTGCACAAACTTTGAAGCTGTTAATGTAATTGATCAAATATGATCCTAGCTTTAAACGTTAACTGATTTGATAATAGTCGTACATGTTTTGCGTAATAGTAATAAATAGCCGCTTGTTAAATATTTTTACAAGAAAAAAAATGACCTAAGTGAAAGTTGCATGCAAAAATACTGTGTTTAGGAGCATATTTAGGAGTAAAATACCACCTAAGAAATTATTTTGAAGTTTCTAAATTCAAATTGAAATAAGTCAAGTAAATTCGCTTTGTATTAAACGAATGCTATGAACATTAGAGCCTGAAAACATATACGATTCTGAAAGGAATAAATATATTTTAAAAAAAAATCGCAGTATATCCTCGGGAAGTTTTTGTCAGCTCGGTGAGGAAGTTTATCAGTGGCCGACCATTCAAGTTAATTGATTTGGTTCGGTTTATTTGATTATAGCAAAGCACTTGAGGGCTAACTGCCTAGGATTATGCCTTCGTGGAGGACGTTCTGAGAGAAACATGCTCGTATACACGTTGCACGTGGAGAAACCACGAAAATGGTCATGCAGCCAGCCCGTCCGTGGGATTGGAACCTCGGACCGAACTACCAGTATTCAGCGATTTTACCGCTCAACAGCTGGTGAGCCTCAAGTTAACTGTATTAAAACACTAAATACGTATGTAGTAAGTAAAATAAATAATTTTGTTTAAATGTTTGTGAACAGAATATAATTTAAATTAAGGACTTAGTTCTGCTTAAGAAGTAAAAATGGCGTACAGTTTTCCTTTTATAAACGGAGAAAAGTGGAAGGAAAATTTAATTACGTATGTTACCTAGCATTTGTAATAACTAGCGAGTAGTGTAATTTTTTTTACATTAGGTGATAAATGTAATAACTATATGTCAGAATAAATATTTATGATTATAATATAATTACACCGCAGTAATAATATAAGGGTGACAACTAACAGTGTTCATTAATATATCTTAATGATTAATGTAACTATTGTACGAAAGCAATGATATATTAATGAATAATTTATTATAGCTAAATATAATGTAATTAATATTGCTTATGTATAATAATTAATGCTGTTCAATAATCGTTTATTCACTAATATCTGTTAATCTCTACAACAATAATAATGTCATAGTAATACATTTCCTAGGATCTTAATTCAAGATTTTTATCATTGCATTTAAAGCGTGATTATCACCTTGACGTATAAGGTCTGAGGCTTATACCTTACGTCTTACACAATTTCCAAATCTTAAATCCTCGTAATCCTGCTTTTCAAAGACAAAAACAAGGCACCGTTGCCTCTGCAAAATGTCTGTGTCTAGGGTCACTGACTATTCCAGTCGAGCGTTACTATAAGAAATTTCTTATTCCATGTCTCGTAAAACTATTCGGATCTTTAGAGAATCTTAAATAACAAGGCAATGTTTCGACTATTTAAAATATTTTACCTCAGCATTTATTTTATATATAGGTAATAGTGAATACGTTTTCTTCTTTTTCTAAATCTAATTCCAATATTCATTATTTCGCCGTACCAGACAAGATCAATATCTGTAAAATTTCGCAAGTATTGTAATATACACTGCTCGACATTGAAAATGCAACACCAAGAAGGAGTGGTCAGAAATTTATGCAAATTTTAGAGTAGATACACGTCACTAAGTTATGCGAATGATGTGAAATGCGCAGCTCTCCGACGCACGTAAAGTAAGATATAAGGAAAAGAACGTGCAGAATGGGCAATATTCGTGTCGTTATTTCTGCCAGACGAATTATCGAAGAAAGTTGGTTTTTGCCCCGGAGGATACGTGTAATAGGAGAGAATGCCAGACTGCCGTCAACGAAGGCAATTCCAGCAGATAGACGATTTTGCGATGCGTATGGTGATCGGACTGAGAAGGGCGGGTTGGTCCTTACGTCAAATCGGAGCTGATACCTACTTGGATGCGAGCACGGTGCATCGGCTATGGCGAACATGATTGGAACAAGGAAATGTGGGAAGAAGGAGGAGTGCAGGTGCAGCCAGAGTGACGTGAGCACGCGTGGATAGACGCATCCGCCGACAAGCTCTGGCGGTCCCGCAAGTCACTTGTACCGCGATTCTGCAGCATATGCAAGATAATCTGGATGTTCCCGTGTCGACCAGAACCATTTCCCGTCGATTGGTTGAACGTGGCCTGCACTCACGGCGTCCGTTAAGAAGACTGCCATTGACCCCACAGCATAGACGCCAACGTTTAGAATGGTGCCGGACTGGAGCGATGTGGATGACAGAATGGCGAAACGTCGTGCTCTCAGATGAGTCACGCTTCTGTTTATCAAGTGACAGTCGCCGCATACGTGTGTGGCGTCGACGTGGAAACAGATCTAATCCTGAAGTAACTGTGGAACACCCCACCTCGCGACAACGTGGCATAATGGTTTGGGGCGCTATTGCCTACGATTCCAGGTCACCTCTAGTTCGTATGCAGGGCACTATGACGACCCAACGATACTTGGATAATGTACTGCGGCCGGTGGCAATCCCCTACCTTCAGGGGCTGCCTAATGCAATTTTTCAGCACGATAACGCCCGACCACACAGTGTTCTCATCTGCAACATGCTCTGCAAGGTATACAGATGCTTCCCTTGCCACCGTACTCTCCTGACCTGTCACCAATCGAACGTGTGTAGGATGTGATTGGACGCCGTTCGCAGACTCTGCCCCTGCCTCGTTCAGAAGACGAACGGTGGCAAATGGTTGAAAGGGAATGAAGAGCCATCCATCCCTCAGGACACACACCATCCGCACTCTTATTGGTTCTATGCCTAGACGTGTTTCTTCGTGCTTCACTATCCGGTGGTCCTACATCCTACTGAGCCGACGCCGTTCTCGCTCTGTATTCTGACTATCATTTTGAAGTAAAGATCACTTATTGCTGCTTGCTGTCTCTGTCTTTTTTCCAAATTTCATCACTTTCTAACCACTCCTTCTTGGTGTTGCATTTTTAATGTCGAGCAGTGTATATGTCAAAACCAATGATTTGTTCTCTTTGGAATTGCATTATTTCACGATTTGATGAATTATCAATGGCAAATTTTTCATTCAAGTTTAAGATATTTATTTCTTTAGGAATGTAATTGATTAAGCCTCTATGTGGATGTAGAGATTTATCAGTTTTTGTCTCCTTCTGTGTAATTGATCAGATGACTTCAAATGTTTAAACAACAATAAATATTTATTTATCTATCTTTTATATCCTCAGGTATTCAGGATTTAAATGTCTGTAGAAATTCTGGTATGATGATGCACGAAATGAGGACAAGCCGTAGCCCCAACTCTGATATTTACGGAAATATTGTGGCTAAGTTAATTGATCATGTCATTAAGTGCAATTGCTCGTATCCATACAGCGGGAGGTTTTGCGAAAAACGTGAGTTTTCTATATATAAAATAATGCCTTTGTTATTTATTTATTTACTAAAAAAAAGTGTTTATTGTTTAATTGAATATTTATTTATCTTCAGCGCCAAGTAAATGTGACTCCCCCGACCGTTGTCAGAATAATGGTCTATGTGTCCACAGAGAGTCAAGTGTTGATTGTATATGCCGATCTCCGTATGCAGGAAATAAATGTGAAATAGGTAATTAATTTAAATAAAAGTTTTCCTAATAGTGTTTCGAGGAATCTAAAGGTTCCGCGCGATAAAATTATGCATACTTGTAATTTAACTAATCGTAATAAATAATTGTACTTGCAATTTAATCTAGTACATAGGTGATGGCGATTGTATGCGACTGCAGCTCATCTTAGGAAACAACACGCATATTGCTGCGATTGGTTAAAATCTCATTATATGAACAGTTCATATACATATTTTAGGTATCAATATCGTATTACAAGTAGCAGCACAAGTTTCGTAAGAATACGATTATTCTGGATTTAATTTTAAGAAGAAATTTTTTTGATTCAATGTATTTATTTCCCTACATATTCCTCTGCAGCCACGGCAAAATTTACAAAATTTATTGCACCATGTTAGAACCATCTTTATCCTCTTCAGTATAGGAAATCATGAAATGAATTTAAACACCAGTGCACTGCAAACTCCTGAATATAATGTACAGAGGTTGGACAAAAATATGGAAACACCTTTAAAAAAAATATTTTTTTTTGCTTAATATGGTGTAGGAAACCCGTTGGCATCCAAAACAGCTTGCAGTCTTCTCGGAATGGATAAATACAGTTCCTTATGTTTGCCAAGGGAATATTATACCATTCTTCCTGCAAAACGGTGGCAAGTTCAGATAACGATGTTGGCGGTGGATAACGAGAACGCACTTTCCGTTCCAATGTAGACCACAAAGGTTCGATAATATTCAGGTCTGGTGACTGTGGTGGCCAGGGGAGATGGGACAACTCATCCTCGTGGTCAGAAAACCAGTCCTGGACAATGTGAGCTGTGTGAACAGGGGCTTGGTCGTCTTGGAAGACACTATCACCATCGGGGAACAAAGTTTGTACCATGGGATGAACTTGATCGGCCAAAATGTTCACATAAGTCTTGGCAGTCATGTGCCCTGACACAGTTATCATGGGGCTAGCAGAGAACCACGATATGGCTGCCCAAACCATAAAAGAACCCCCGCCATGTTTCACTCTTGGCAATAAGCAGTCTGTATTATAGGCTTGAGATGGCGTTCACCAGACGTTAACTCGGCCAGAAGTGGGAAACAATGTGAAAGAAGACTCGTCAGACCATATTACTCGCTTCCACTGCTCTATAGTCCAGGCTTTATGACTTAAACACCACCTTTTCCTGTTACGGGCATTAGCATCACTGATGAGTGGCTTCTCAATTGCAGCACGGCCAGCAATTCCCTGTTTATGAAGCTCTCTTCTAATTGTTTTGGTACTCACAGGGTTCGGTAACACAACATTCATTTCAGCAGTAACTTTTGCAGCTGTGGTCTTCTTATTTTTCGTCACAATTGCCCTTAATGATCGTCTGTCACGATCATTCAGGACACACTTTCGTCCGCGCTGTGATTTAGCAGATGATGTTTTTTCCTCTTTTCAAATATGCGGAATAAATCTTCGATACAGTACCTCTTGAAACACTAAACACCTCGGCTACCTTGCTTACGGAAGCACCTACCGTACGTGCTCCAACAATTTGCCCACGTAAGTCTGTTAACTCTGACATAATGCAATGACAACCTCACATAACAGTACTCCGACAACAACTGAACTGTTCAGCACATTTACAAAATTGCATAGGTAGCGTCAATAGTCAAAAACGCCAGCGCCACCTACATATTTCATTAAAATCAATCTTTCTTTTCAAACATGCATTTCACAAGGTGTTTCCATATTTTTGTCCATCCACTGTATGTGAATGTGATTGCATGAAAGTGATTATTGTTTTGGTGTTTGAAGATTTATGGAAGATGTGCAAGTAGAATCCCCGATAAGCAAACTTCAGTTTTTTTTTTTTTTTTTCGGTTATATGATTATATGAGATGGTAACACGCCTTTGTCACACAAAAGGAAAGTAGTTTTTCAAGGAAGCAAATCAGATTTATCTTACTAAATTACGTTTAGCTCTACCCCTCATTGTGTTTTCGTCCATTATTTTTGTGCGACAATCGTTTGGAAAACATAAACAATGCAATTCTTATATTACAGTGATATTTTCAATTGAATAAGGCGAAGGCTATTTGCCTAAGTGTGTTCAGAGAGAAAAATGCCTCGTATTCAGCCCAAACAGAAGACAAACCAAAAATGAACATGGAGCCAACATGTTTTCCAGTATGAATAACGATCAAATGGTTCTAGAATGGCAACTATTTCATTCGTTTTATTTAAAAATAACAAAATATTATTGTTATAATATAATAATTATAATTATTATTATTAACAATATTAATAATATATTAATATTGTTAATAATAATAATTACCATTAAGACAGAGGTTCCCAGACTATGCTCTGATGAAATTAAAAAGTTAAGAAACAAAACCTAGGATAAAAATGGAGGGGAAAAAACTATAAATTACATTCCGAAAAGGGATTATGTGAAATTAAATTTCATCTCTTCTCTAGCAGACAACACGTCGTTTTCTAGAGGACATGCACATTGTTTATAGTACGAAACATATGAAAACAAATGTTTTGGAGGTACTGCTCTGGTAGTAGTAGTAGTAGTAGTAACAACGTACTGTTCTAGCATCAGAACAGGATCCAAAACTGTAAAAAATGTACGTATGCATGTATATATGTATTTATATATTCTTGTATGCATGTATATATGTATTTGTATATTCTTGTATGCATGTTTATATGTAAGCACTAATGTATGTATGTGTACATATACGCATATATTACACTCGCGTGTGTAATGATTATACACACGCGCATACATTCATACAAATCCAATCCGATAACCGAACAGTGCTGTTCTGGAAGCCGTAACACATTAAACAGTTGAAATTTTTAGTTTGTGAAGTTTAGCTGCCGCGACTTTCCTAATGTGTATAATAGTCAGCGATGCAGGTTCTTGCATAGTTGGGATCGGTTTCGAATTTCGGAAGAGTATGGATGGTTTTTAAGTGTACAGTGTCTGTGCGGCATGGGAGTGCTTAAAATATTGACAAGCCGAAAGTTCTTTCAAGGGGGTCTGATGGTAAGGAAACAGAGGTAAAGGATTCTCTAATCTGTGTCCTGCGAACTGTCCATCAAAATTTGGGCGAGCTGCACAGTTAGCATGGTGGGTCTGTATCTGTATCACCGATAGTGAAGTTCTGGTATAACGCGCAATTATATACCTAAATCTGTTGTGCTAGAATTCAAAGTCGAATTTTGATTGCTGATTGGTATTTTTTTTATTCTGATTAATTTTCATGGATAGGTCAAATAGGAGATGGATCCAGTTTAATGGGATGGATATTTTAACAAAGTACATTAATATATTTGATATATATTAATATCAGTTCCGCAACGAGAAGGAAAAAAGGTCGCGTAGTGTAATAATCTAAAAATTATTCTTTTTATATCCGCAAATTATTAAAAAATAATTATAACCGACATACATTGAAAATTATATTTACATAAAAATGATGACTCTTTAAAAATTCTTTGCAGATATGTGTAGTCCAAATCCTTGCAAGAATGGTGGCACGTGCAATACACATGGATGGAATTCAATATATATTCAGAAGAATGCATCAACGTACTGCGAGTGTAAATCACCATTCTTTGGAGAGTTCTGTGAGCTAGGTAACTAGAAATAAAACTGATAAGATTTGTTAAATTTCTATTTTCTTTAGTCGTTGTTAAGTTACAAAATAATTAACATTTTTATTCCAGATCCATGCAGTTCAAATCCTTGCATGAACGGAGGTAAATGCAACATAGTTGGTAACAATTCCACTTGTGACTGTAAGAAACCATTTTTTGGAGAGCATTGTGAGAATGGTCAGATATGGTTTAAATTTCAAATATTCAACAAATTCTTTTAAATCTCGACGTGAAATATAGTTCCAGATTTTTTCATTCTTGATTTTGAATTGCATTTTAGATCCTTGCACATCAAATCCATGCATGAATAATGGAAAATGCAAAGTTATTGGAGAAAATTCAACGTGCGAATGTAAGAAACCATTCTTTGGAGATTTTTGTGAAATAGGTACGAAATAGATCGTAAAATGTCTTGCAATGCAGTAATGTTTTTCCCCACAATATTTCGTTTTATTGCAGCAGATTAAATATGAAATTTTTTAGATCCTTGTACATCAAATCCATGCATGAATGGTGGGCAATGTAAAGTTGTTGCAGAAAATGCAACATGCGATTGCCAAGGACCATTCTTTGGAGATCTTTGCGAACTGGGTAAGTTAGGTATCATTAAGTTTCACATGCTTAATTCAGAAACAATATTGCTCTTTAAATATATTTCAGTGTAGAAGTGAACCTCAAATATCTTTTCAGATCCTTGCACATCAAATCCTTGTATGAATGGAGGAAAATGCAAAATTGTTGGAGTAAATTCGATATGTGAATGCAAGAAACCATTTTTCGGAAAGTTCTGCCAAATAAGTAAGCAATGCGTTGCAATATTTGAAATATTTATTACAAAAGGTGGTTTGAAAGTCTGAAATGTTTTTAAAAAGTTGTACTTCGAAGGAATTTGCACGTATAATAGTGCAATTAGATAGTATACAATTCGACAGTGGCTGTTAGACAACCCTAGAGCAATTAGTAGGGATATACATGAAATTGCCTGGTTTTATTCTGAACATAATTTTATTATGTAAATTTGGAACTGCAGTTTTGTGCGCATACCTACGATGGTACTTATCCTCCTCCGAAGCACTCATCCCTATATAGTACTTATCCTTCTATGTAGGTAGTACGTATAACTCCTATGTAGGTAGTATATAACTCTTCCTAATGAGTAAAAGAAATTCTGCAAGGCAGGATTTTTGGATTCTGAGATAGAATTATATGTATCTTGCAAGTGATAATAAAGCATTGCACGATATGAAGAAGATCATGAAGCACTGGACGCTGTAAAGAACCTACATAGTTTCGTATCGGGTTCGCTGTAGGATACATTTGATACTTTATTTGTGATATATGCAAACTTTGTCAAAGAGATATCTTTGAAATCTTTAGTTGAGAAAAATTGTAAGCATAGTAGAAACGTTTTATAGTAGCTTTAGAAATAGAGGTTCATCTGGTGATTTGCCTATGTACAAATGATTACCAGTGCTAATATTTCTATTAAGTTGGGGGCTTAAAATTGAAAATAATTCTCTTTCGACAGAGGAGTGGAATTTATGCTTGCACCTGACGTCTCCGTTTCTCTTTCATTGCATTTTTCGTTGCCTCGAATACCTAACAATAAAGAAATCCAGTGAAAGGAATTCATGGGATCTCTATTATTGCAATGTGCTAATCGGTCAAAAGTTGCCTCTAATATCTAACAATAAAGAAATCCAGTGAAAGGAATTCATGGCATCTCGATTATACGTCATTCTATCTGGGAATTCTGAATGCGTGATTCTGCCTTTGAAGTAAAATTACCAACATGTTCCTAACTCTTACTTGCCTTACTCTTCTTTTTCTATATAACGTTGACTCTGCCTGGACGAGATACAGGCATTAAACTGTATAATATTCATATGTGATGAAGCTTCTCTCTATACTGCTTTATTCTTACTTTGGTTAAAGCAAGTTATAAGCCATTATATTTATTAAACTTAATCCCCCCCATATCCCATTTATTCTTCCACCGCCAAGTGGTAAAGTGGGTGAACACTGGAGTTCGATTTCGAATCGCGTCAAACAGGCTGGCAGCATGGGCGTTTTCGTGCTTTTCCCTTGTGTATACGAGCGAAAGTCCTTCACTTAGGCAGACAGCCCTCATGTGTTTTGAATTAATTAAATAAACCAAACCATGCACCATTATTTTTCCGGTTTAGTCATAAGTCCGTCCTTCGGACGGTTAGGTAGGCAGGTCCGTTCCCAGTTGCCGCACCCAATTAAATTAAAAATTCTTAACCTGTTTTTAATTCCTTTAATTATTTTCCGATTGCCATGTTTTTCAATATTTAACTCTGGATTTTACATTACGATGCTTTAAAACGTCATTTAACTTTTACTTAAACTGCTTTTAATTAAATATTAGTTTATGAAAAACACTTTTTTTAGCTTAAACTTAATATGGATACCAATATAGTTTACATCTCTTTACAAGAATTATTCATTTCTATGTAATAAAAATCTTTCAATCTAATAAAGTGAATGTTTAAACTTTTTTCAGGTCCTTGCACCTCAAATCCTTGCATGAATGGCGGAAACTGTAAAGTTATTGATGAAACTGTAGCATGCGAGTGTAAGAAACCATTCTTTGGCCGACGTTGCGAAATAAGTAAGAATGGAATTAAATATTTAATAGAATTTTCTCTCTCTTTTCACTACCTAAAATCAGTTATATTTCCTTTTCGTTCACTGAATGTGTTTTCTTTTTATTCGCTTTTAAGGTCCTTGCACATCAAATCCTTGTATGAATGACGGAAATTGCAAAATTCTTGGGAAAGGTTCAATATGCGAATGCATAAAGCCGTTTTCTGGAAAGCGTTGCGAGATAGGTAAGACAAAGAAAACTTTTATCTATTTAATGTAAGGAACTTTACTTTTGCTGGCATATATATTACATCTGCAGTGAATACCTCCGCAATAAAAAAGTAAAAGAGGAAGGATTTTATCGTTACTTGCTTCTTAACTAAAAACGCAGAAGACAAAACTGACCAGCACAATTTTTTTCCTGCATTTCTTTTAATTTACTTTCTAAACTTTTTTTGAAGGCATGTTGGTTGTAATGATATTAATTGCTTCAAACGTCGGTAGTTTCATTGTTTTTCCCTCTATTGGAAACTCGTTTGTGTCTATTGTGTCGTCTATATTATCACAATAAATAAAAATAAAAATAAAAAAAAATCTGAAACTTTCAGATTTTAAATTACCCCCAAATGGGCGTTTTTTAACTTTTCGTGTGTTACTTTTATTTGTTAAATATTAATTAATCAAAGGTCGCTTTTAATTACATCAAAGGTCACTCTTATCTATCTAAATCACATAAAATTCAATTCAACACAGCAAATAACACAAAATATTTAAAAATAGCATATCTACAGTATTTCCAACAGAGAGCCTTGCACGCAAGAGATACTTTTTTTTTTTTTTTCTATACAGTGTATTGCCACTGCTCGCTTTAAAATCGTTGGATTTTTTAATCAAAAATTCGTTAAAATTTTAAAAAATGTGAAATAGATTCGAATATAATAAAACAAATTCGAAATTCAAAATTCGGACTTCCAGGTGCCCATGTTCGAGTGGAGGATTACGTTAATAAAACTTTGGTGGCTCCAGGTACCGTAGTTTTTACACAATGCGAGAAACATACCTACATTCATGCACATTCTTCTTTATCTAATTTCTTTTAAAATAATACAAGGCGATAATATTTGGTGACAACGATTTGAAAAGTGATTCAGATATTTAAAGTGATTCAACACAAGATGCCGTTTTGAGATTAACAGCCCTGCTGGGTTAAAGCCCATTTGAGGTAAAAAGAAAAAAAGAATAAAGCGTGTGAAAGAGGTGAATATAGATCTTCAAAGAGGTATGAAAGTGCAGTAAATAATCTCTCTCATTTTGGGGCGCATGTGATTTATTGTTCTTTTGCAAAACCTATTTGTTCGAACAAGAAATTTCTTCCTTGTTATATCTGGAAAATAAATACATAACATAATTAAATGTGGATCCTACTTTACGGTTAACACTGAGTGAAATAAGACCAGACAAAAAAAATTGATTTGTTTTAAACAGGCCTAAATTTCACACTAAATTTTAAAAACAAAATATTATATATGAAATTTTAATAATTAAGATCGTACTCAATTTTTAATCTAATATTTTGTATGGGTGCATATTTAATACAAATTCCCAATATATTTTGCAAGTACAAATTTCCCGTTTTTTAATACTTTTTCGTTTTCCAAATGAACATTTTTTGATTTCAAGTTTGTAATTTTCTTTAATTTACGTTTTATCAGTTTATTTTGTTACACGGAGAAAATAGGTTTAACTTTCAAATATTTAATGCGGTATTTCCTTTTTCGTTCGGATTTTGGAGATTTTAATTTATTATATATACACATACAAACATTTAGTGATTCAGCTTTTTATACTAATTCAACACAAAATCCTGCTTCTAGACTAATAGATCTTCTGAGGCAAGCTCATTTAGGCTACGGAAGCGTGAAGAAGGTGTATACTCAACTCAAACACACAAACTGAAACTTATCGGAAGGAATTTCTTTTTGGGGGCCAACTAATCTTTTTAGCATTTATTTCAATGGATTCGACTAAATGCATATTTGAAAAAGAAAATACGTTCTCAAAGATTTGGGGACTTTTATAGGGATAAATAATAGGAGTATGCTGAAATTTTATATATTTTGGGTACCTATGTATTTTGCTGTCGAGTATTTTGTGCAAACACAAACTGTCGTCAGATGGTTCAGTTTAGTGCCATTAGTGAATAAATATGTCCTCACACCACACTCGTAATATCAGTCAAACTTTTATTGAAAAATAAGGCGACTGTTTATTATTCAATCGAGGAAAGAATTTGCCGAAATATTTATTTGGTGCCTATTACATAGGAGATAATTGGTAAAACATGGTAGCTCATTTCAATATTAAAAGAGGAAATAGATCGAGAATACTGTCCATAACGATGCAAATTTTCGTCGAAACCAAACGATACTCTCATTTGTATACATAATGGTTACATAAAAATTACCATGAAAAAAAAAAAAAAAAAAAAACACCTCCAAATTTCTTTTAAAAAATGTCATTTTTGCTTGCAAAAAATTGATATTAATTAATATTATTGTCTCCCATTATAATTCCTAGTGTTTTTATTCATGCTGAAATAATTTTCGTTCCAATTTCTCTTTTAAAATTGGTAATTGCCTTTTAAATTCCTTTAGTATCAGAATTCTTAATCTAGACCTTCAAACTCATTTTCCACTTTGTCATCAAAGGCCTAAAAATACATTTTCTTTTCACTGTTACTTCGAATTACTATAAATATGTTTTCTGAATGTTAACTTTTTTCTTTTATTTTTGTTTCTTCAATTCCCGTATGAACTCTCTGTTTTCAAGTTGCCGGTTCAGAAATTTACCCTTGTAAAGACATTCGCACTTTTATCCATACTGTTCCCAAAAAAACACAAATCTTTGTAAATGTGCCCGCAGCGTTATTCAAATTAGCTTCAGGTTTGAAAAAAAGCAGCCTTCATACAGGTGCGGAAACTTTCATACCGATGTACTACTATACAATTTGAGTTTTAACTTGCATTTTTTATTAGAAAGATAAATAGAAATTCTATTTGCATGCTGCGCACCTCAGCATAATCGTGCCAACATATTTACTATAGTTCTCCATTATGAAAACATCCACTTATTGCATATCGGTTTAGATTTATGTAAATCAGTTAATTTATTGCAATCATTTATAAACCATTCAGGACACTATTTCAAAACTGCATTTTCATAGAATTCAAAGCAACTTAAAGCATTTAAGAAGCCGTTATGATACTCCTATATTTTCAATAATATACTGGAGCGGAAACGAAATAAATATTCATTGATTAAAGTAGAATGTAGAACCCACCTTACTGGAAGGATCGCACAACCTATTTAGGACCAGCGAAAAGAGAAAGAGCGCTCCGAATCTAAACCACATGGGTTGTTTAGGTTTAGTTGATTATGGCAAAGCACACTAAGGCTATCTGCCTAACTGAAGGGTGCCTTAGCCTTCGTGGAGGACTTTCTAAGGGAAACTGACGCGCATACATGTTACACATGGGAAAACCATGAAAGCGTTCATGCAGTTCACCTCGAATCGAACCCAAGTCGGAACAACCACTGTTCAGCGATTTTACCGCTCGGACATTGGTGGGCCACGTTCCCACGTAACCAAGTGATATTCTTTGTTAAGTCTAATTTCATTTAAAATCATTTCTGCAATTAAATACTCTGAAATTATAGTTTAGTATTATTGATTATACCTGAATATGTTGAAATAAAATTTTCATGATATTTAAAAAGAAATAATTACGATTTTTAAAGAAAATGGTTTTATTTTAATAAAAAATAACTTGTATGTATACCTGTACATATGATGCAAAGAAAAAAATAGACACTTTAAAGAATTAAACAAATTATTAGTAAAACTACATGTTATGTCCAAACAAATTCCATAAGTATAAGGAAATGAATGAATTATTCTCATTTATAATTAGTCCTATTAGCGTTTATCCCCCCGAAAGAATCGAACACATGCAATAGTTCACATGTTTCAAAAAAAAAAAAAAAAAAAAAAAAAAAAAGGAAAGAAAGGGGGGAAAAAAACTCGGAACTGAAAGCGCGTATTGAAGGTAACTGCTCTGGAGAACAGTATACGAACATATAAACGGACTTCAGCAGTCGTCTAATGTCCTTTACAAACTTAAACAAAACATTCCAACTCGAAATCACATCGATGGGACCACGGACCTCAAGACTCGAAAAAGCTAGTCACATATGTGAAATCATGGGCCACGAAGGAGAATTTCGTGCTCACACATATGTGATCACGGTCCTGAATAAAGCGTATGGTGAGCTTTGCAATACGCTTTAAGTAAGTGATGTTATTCCCAGCCGGAAAGCTTACCAGCAGCTGAGTGGTAAAGTCGCTGAACTCCGGTATTTAGAACTAGGTTCGATTCCAAGGAAACAGGCTAACTGCATTGGCGTTTTTGTTGTTTTCCCATATGTAACGTGACTACCAACCGGACATCCATGGAAAGTTTTCCACGAAGGCATCGCGAGCCGTCGTGAGCATCGCCTGATCAAATAAGCCAAACCCAAAAACCAATCCTACTTTAATCAACAAAATATTTGTCTTGTTTTTACTGTAGTGTTTTGCTTCCGGAAATATGAGAGGAGCTTTATCACTTTTTAAAAGCTTAAACTTGCTCCATGTAAAAACTCCATTTTGACTATAGTAAATCTTTTCTTGGTACTATTCCGTTTTGAGGGCCGTAAAAAAATTGCTGCGAAAATGTATGCGCAAAAGCGCCAAATCTAGCGTACGCGCTGATTTCAGATTGCGTAAGTTTATGTAGTTCTATATTTCTTTAGACGCCATTGAAATACTAGTTTAATTTTTAAATATTTTCTATTACTTTTTTATTTTAAATCTTTTTTTGATATCCTATGGATTCAACAATTTGAGACTTGCCCATGACGAAAAGTCTGCAATAGAATTTTGGGTAAAGTGCAGAATCACTCACTGCTTGACGCGTTTTTAAGAATTGCACATACTCGGTATCCATATACACATCGGCCTATTTTCACTTAAAAAGTAAAAGAAAATTGACAAAAATCCAATTGTTTTTACCCTTGTAAAAAGCGGCAAACAAATAAGTGGGCGATTCTGCACTTTCCCGAGAATTTTTTCAAAGAAAAGACATCATTCATTATAGAAAATTATGTCTGAACAACCAACGAGATGAAATTATGCTTTAGCGATAACTCGGTACCGAAATGGCGATGCAGGCATCCATTCAGTTATGTTTCGGAAATTTTATATAAATTATAATAATGATCTGAAGTAGTTATTTACTCTTATGCTTCCATTCAGTCATGTTTAGCCTTTTTTTATATAAATTATAATAATAAAAATGTATTATATGAAATTAACTTTTCATCTAAATTAAAACATCAATCTTAGATTGTTATTTACTATTATACTTACTTTCTTGCGTTAGGGTTGCCGCAATTATTTTTGGCAGCACTGGCATCAACAACAGTTTGGCGATTTTTTACGGCCCTCAAAACCGAATAGTACCCTTAGACCGTGTGAGAAATTTAACGGCTTCCTGAGTGACCTTAAAGCGTATTTTCATGATGATAAATTCAATCTCAAATTCTGCTTTTTATCAAACTAATAAAAAATCTATAACTTTCTTTTTCTCTCTCTTTTTACTTTCCAGTGCTTTCGAAATGGGAAATTTTTCATTTCTGAAGCGTATGTTCAGCTGTACACACAAGGCTAAATAGGTTTTAATTGCAATTTCTAATGCTTACGCAATTCACAAATTGTAAATGTATACAGTTATTCATAATTTCACAAAGCATTTCAAAAATTTATAAAATATAAATTCAGTAAACCTATATAAAAATTATATGTTATTTTATCAAATGTTTGGCGAAAAATTGCATGTTTCAACATACTCGTTTTTTTCTTCTTTTACTTTTTTTTTTTTTTTTTTTTCAATGAATACGCACCACAAGGGAACAAGCTCATTAAATTAGTGACTGCAGTGACCAATAAATTAGAGGATTTTTTCATTTGTAAAATAAACAGAGGTCAAGTAAATAATACTTTTTTAATATGTTTTACTTATACGTTGGTAATATTTTTTCATGCAGAAGAATCAAAAGAACCAGGCATTATTCTTCCTGCTGTTCTTGGAAGTATCGTATGCACGATGTTGATTATGCTGTGTTTAATTGCTTGTGTAATAAATAGAAAGTGAGTATCTAATTATTTCCTAAGCCTTTATTAAGACTGTTTATATTACATGATATTTTGAATATTATTACAGTAGTCCAATATTCCAAGAATCGAATGATTATGCTTATGTGGTCAAGAAATATTGCCCCTTATAGAGACATTAGGATTTTTTCGAAGCAGGAAAGATGATAAATGAGCAACGCCTTCTCTAGAAATCGAACCACGGACCTTTGGAATCTGCACCCAGCGTGCAGACCATTACACCACGAAGGCATGCTAAGAAGACGGGAGAAATACCTTATAAGCTAAGCTAATTCAGCTAATATTTCCTAGGCGTGAACAAAAATTAATTGAAGTTTCTTGGTGGGCAGGAGGAATGTAGGAAATATTATTATTAAAAGAGTATAACCATAAAATGCAAGGTAAAACTATTCAATCCATGCTTATTAATCTTTCAAAAGATATGTATTTATTATATGATGTATAATTATTAATTGTATAATTATAATTATTAATTGAAGCTTTCACGCTTTAACTACTTAAAATTGGTTAATACAAAACAAAGCACACATTGCAACCTTTCTGGTTATTTATGTTTTAAATAATAAAACAGCATATATCAAGTGAGGAAAGATCCGAAGACCTTACGAAAACAGTCCTACCGTTACAAAAAGTTAAATAATTCATTGGATTCCTGAATAAATTATACTCATTTTTCAGTTACTATCATAGATTGCACAGCTGCTAACGTATGTCAGATTGACACTCATATGGAAAAAAATTACAGTATATTTCTGCCCTTGAATTTACCGCAATCGATAGCGTTTATGTTCAAGTTAACAGTTTACTGTAATTTGTGTACGAATTGAACAGTAGTAAGAGTTGTAAAGTAATTTGTGTGCGAATGGAGATATTATTATGTTCTGAGAGCTAAAAACGTGAAACATCAGCTAAGCTATCACCGCTAAGCTAGCACGGACCTTCGAATTACTAGCTGGACGTGTTATCACTTACACCGCAAGAACAAGCATGGAAAATTCGATTATTCCTTATAACCATCTGAAAAGCATTCTTGAACGAATAACCATTGCACATAATTCTGAGGTGTGGAATTCGGAGTTCTTTAGTTCATCTGAGACTGATATAGAAATTAGAATAATAGAGTTTAAGAGAATTCTGCTAGAAGAACTAATTAATATCCTGGCTGTAATACGATAGTGCAGCGATTATATTGGATTTCGGTTGCTTACATAACATTTTCCACTAAATTTAAGATAGCTCTAAGTGGAGTATGTGATTACGTCTTACAAAAAGATGTTTCCGGGGAAGCGTAATGGCAAACCGCACATTGAGTTCATCAATATTAACGAATTTCATATCCTGCGCATGCTCAGTGGTTTACCGTTGGCGTGGGAGGAAATGCTGGCGCCTAAGTCTGCGTTCAGACAGCGGCGTAAAGGGCATAGAGACGTAGTCATGAGGACATAAAATACGGGAATTCCGTTCACACCTGCGAGAACGGGGTGTAAGCCGTGGTCAATGAGAGAAGTTAAATTTGCGCATGCGTAGATGTGTCTACATTTTTCCCGCGCTGTTCTCATTCTCGATTGATTTCCCGCGTTCGCTCTGCTTGTTTTGTAACAGCGAAATCTTCTGTAGAACACTGCTTCGTTTTAGCTTCGTTTTGATTGGTCGACGCTTATCCCAAACTCGGCGTAAAGTTAAAAACTTTGAACCCTATGCCACGAGCCCTAAACCAGATTTTGTGAAGTAGCAGAGACTGGTTGTCTTGGCAACGGAGCTCGGCTTTAACCACTTATGGCCTTTACGCCCCCGTCTGAACGAAGCTTAATAAGGGGGCATAAGCAACCCTACACAAGACTGCGCGTCATGTAGGTCTTATCAACTGTTTACAATTGGAATACTAACGAAATTTGTTTGTGCTTAATGCATTTGCTTCTGTTTCATTTCATTTTGGTTTATTTTGTTCATAAACGTTATGTTTAATATCGGTCATTTATAATAATTTCCTTGACTTTAATTCAGTAATTTAAACTGGATGTATTCTTTAATTTGTTAAAGTATATACGACTGGAACGTATGATATACGCAATTGCTTTTATTCCTCAATATAATCAATAAAGATTCAGCTAATATACTACCTTGTAATGTTCCCTGTTTTGTAATCATTCTTAAACGAAAATTTGCGTAATTTACGATCAATATTTACACTCTAAGTAATGAAGCAACTTACAGCATAAGTTTCAAAATCTCGAACTGTTTATGCCCGGATAACAGAATATCAACCACACACCGTATTTATCTTCCTTTAAAATTGTACCAAAATCCTAATTGCGCCAAACTCTCATCTGGGCATGCGCAGTAAGTGAAATTCATTTAACATTGATCAACCGAATGTGCAGTTTGCCATTACGCTTCTGCCGGGGCGACAAGACAACGTTGGAATGAGAGCAAACCTTTTTAGACACTTTATATAATTCAGGAATTTTATGTATGTCTGGAAATGAGGTGGCTGAACCGGCTTTAGAGTCCTAGCAAGGGCTGTTTGACTCTTGACAAAACTTCGAAAATTTGCAAACAAGTTAAAGAACTGGGTGCTGGTAAAAAAAAAATAAGATGGCTAATTTACTTTCAGCTCAGATCGACATAGAAAGAGATCTATTTAAAGAAAAGACAAAATCAATACATGACCTCAATAAGCAGTAAACGTATTTAGAATAATATAGTATTTAGAAGTATTACACATAATTTACATTGTAATGATTTAATTTTTAAATTTTAGTTTGCTCTTTTTTAATTTTTTAAACGTAATATCCGTTTTCTGCTTTTAAAAGTTATTCAATGACAGTAATACAGAAGAGCAACTGCAAAATTATTTTTTTCTAAAATTTCGTTTTATTGCTATACTTGTTGTTGCTTGTAGTTAATTAATAGTTACTATTAGTACCATTACCAAACCCCAAAACCGTCTTAAATTGCGGATGTTAGTCTTAGAGAGGGTTTTCTATACATACACGACTTTTCAACCTGATTTGCAGCCTATAAATTCCGTTTTACATATTTGCTCTGACTGGACAGACATTCGTTTATCCAGGTTTTTCTAAGGTAGGCTGTTAATTAGTCATTATTTTAACTATCTTAAATTGCATTGGATTAACAAGCTTTGGCAGTATCTGATCTAAAGCAGTTCTAATTAGTCAGTTACTCATTTACCCTGTCAAAGCTGGACCTCCTTAATTAGCAGTTTTTATCCAACCTAAAGTCTATCTTGTCATACAGCCATTGGTTTATCAAGCACACCCATACCGATAGAATAATCAGGCTTTTTTCGGATATTCTTTAGCGTAAAACTATAGTTTAATTTAGTGATTATATTTTCGAGTCGCGGTAAAGTGAAGCTTGTTGTACTTGTAACCTTACGATGGTATAAGTTGCTCAGTTGTCAAAATGACAGAACCTGTATTACATACAGGCTACAGGTGTTGTTTTTAGCATTTTCATATAAAACATTATCCATTAACATATCAAAACGTAACTGTGAAACTAATGTATAAATGATTCGTAATCGTTTCAAAAACCTAAAAATTAAAAGCACATGTATTAGGCTTTCTTCTAGAGCTGCAGAAGAAGCGAAATCTTTAGCTCGCAGTTTATCCGTAGGAGCTCCAGATGAATCCATTTCGAACCACAGAATGATTCACAAGAATAGTGTACAAAGAACGGAACTCTGAAGGTTATAAAGAAACTTTGTTATCAGGTTTGTATTATTGTTTGTTATCAGGTTGTATACCAGAATTTCTTAAACTGTGGGTCGCGACCCCAGTTGGGGTAGATGGATCTGCAGTAGTGGGTCACCAAAAATTTTAGCAGTTTTGATACTTCTTTAACTTATTATAATAATTTTACAATTACCACATATTTTTTCATAATGCATCTGAAAATGGATATAGATAGATAAGATAATACAAACAAAGAAAAATAGAAAAACTTTTCGACGCATTTTTTATAATAGAAATGTTCATTTTATTTTAAAGATTAAATGACCTAAAACTGCAATAGTGTATTACAGTACAAGTGAAGAAACTGACAGTTTCACTCACGCGTGTGTGAATTTGCGCAATGCTTATGGGATCCCACAAAATTTTAGTAAATATTATTATGGGATCCGCACACCAAAAAGTTTAAGAAACCCTGATTTATACAATCTTAGATGAAATCCATTTCTTACTTAAATTAAATCTCTTCTCTATTGTCTATTACTTACGAAAAGATTATTTTACACAGACATTTCATCGGTAATAACATTGTTTTTCTGGTATGCAAATTTCGTGAAAAATATTATTATGATAAAATATTTGAAATTGCTGTACAGGAAACCAGGTAGTTAAAATAGAAAGAGGAAAGCGCTTTCCATCTTTTCCCACTGCCTATAACTAAAATCCATCTGACAAAAGGTGCCTATGGTTCTGTATGAAATCGTGTTCATAAAAGCTGGTAAAAGTTGCTTACTTCTGTGATGTTGTGTAAGTGTATTTCCCAGTATTAATTTTTACATATCCTATAAAATTTACATTGAAATAAAAACACTTTGTTTTTGCTCTAATTTCTAATATTAAAAACAATGGCATGGTATAAGTTGCTCAGTTCATCATGCAGTACCAACAAAGTCACCGCACATCATGCAGTACCAACAAAGTCATAAAGAAAAACTGTGAATTTTGAATGCAATATAATTATACAATAGATTTTTGAATTGGTATTTGTACATATATCAATTCTTTACTTTGACAACTTTATTTACTTTGACTTCATTTCCTGACATTTATGAGACTGTTTTAATAAATTCTTTGAAAAAAACCATCTGTAAAGAGACAAAAGTATTTTTTGACAGAAAAAATAATGTGGCTATTATTTATTTACAAATGCTTGGTGTTTGGCTCTTAATGCACTTATTGTTTTGCAAGACCTTAGATTCCAAACCCTTTACGATGCTTTCATACCAGCGGTTCAGTCTCTGGAAGATTTCTTGTGGCAAACTCACATGTGAGCGTTGCTTTAATGAAGGCTACAATTAGCAGCGGAGACGCAGCTACTTATTTCAGACCAATGACACAAAATCAGTCAAATCATTAGGTACATAAACAGCAGTAAGTACACACAAGAAATAATCAACTAAATTCCTATTCAATTCCTGTACACAAACCCACAGAAAAAATACAAAATAAAAAAGGCATAACGAACACACAAATAGTAAGTAAAATGAAAAAAATTCAGAACTTCCCATTAATTGAAGGGTGAGCACCTTGGAGAGCATTAGTTTGAGTCATCTACATTTTGAGGTGAATGTGAAAGAGCGATTGGATATCTCAAAATATCATCTGCCAGTCAAACCCAAAAAACATCAGTGAAGGAACAACCAGCATGCTTAATAGCCTCCCGAGTTTCAATGAAATGCCGTTGCTTAATAGCCTCTTTAGTTTCAATGAAATGTCGGTACTTAATAGCCTCCCTAGTTTCAATGAAATGTCGTTGCTTAATAGCCTCCCTAGTTCCAATGAAATGTCATTGCTTAATAGCCTCCCTAGTTTCAATGAAATGTCGTTGCTTAATAGCCTCCCTAGTTTCAATGAAATGTCGTTGCTTAATAGCCTCCCTAGTTTCAATGAAATGCCGTTGCTTAATAGCCTCCCTAGTTTCAATGAAATGCCGTTGCTTAATAGCCTCCCTAGTTTCAATGAAATGTCGTTGCTTAATAGCCTCCCTAGTTTCAATGAAATGTCGTTGCTTAATAGCCTCCCTAGTTTCAATGAAATGCCGTTGCTTAATAGCCTCCCTAGTTTCAATGAAATGCCGTTGCTTAATAGCCTCCCTAGTTTCAATGAAATGTCGTTGCTTAATAGCCTCCCTAGTTTCAATGAAATGCCGTTGCTTAATAGCCTCCCTAGTTTCAATGAAATGTCATTGCTTCCCCCAGACTGTCACTGACACCAAAGATGTAATTAAATTTCTGGTGCGCTCCACAGTGCAGAAACTATACTAGGAACATCAAGCTAAGGATCCGAGGTATTATTTACAAGGAAAGGTGACATTCTAAAAATGGAAAAATGTTTTGGCCCTTTGTTGGTGTAGGTGTCCTTATTTCACTTGACTGTCCGTTAAATACTCTAAGGGACATATACAATTCAGAAATGTTTTCGTTTTCTCAGTTAAAAAATCTATTGAAATTATATATTTTCCTGTAGCAAATGTTACCATTTTTATAAAAGACAATTTTTTTTTTTACATTTTAAAAAGGTGCTCTTTTAAGTGTTTAATTTTTTTAAGATATTCTAAAGAAACTTAATACTGGGATAAAATGAAAGTTATAAGTAGGAGAAACAGGGGTATGGTAGTAAGATTGCAGTTGTATAGTTAAATTATCACGTCTTTCACCAATATTGCGATTTCTCTTTCATTTTATTTTCATAGCTTAATGTAGCAGAAATTTATACGTACGATTATTATTAATACGCTTTGTTTTCATTACAGGTTCAGTTACCAAAAATCAATTGAAAAAGGCGGCTCTTCAGTTGTTAAAGCAAAAGAGCACATGAGGAACTCCCCCATATTTTTCCACCAACTAAAAATTGCTTTTTGGCGGACATACAGAATTTGGAATCATAAAATCCATTTAAAAGTGTACATTTTCCTGCATTCCATATCATTGCTTTTAAAAAGATGTTAAAAAAAAAGGACATTTATATTAAAGTATAAATTTTGCATCCTGTTGCTTAGTCATTTCAATTGTAAATCGCGTTTTTAAAATTTTAGAAGCATACAAGTTTATGAATCTGTGCCAATGAAACAAGTAATTACATTAATTTTCAGAATTTTAATAAAAAATATGGTCAAATAAATGTACATAAAAGTGTTAGTAAACGTTCAAAAAGAATTTCATTTTTAGGAATGCGCGGTATATGTGAATGCAGTTAGCTCAGAAATGCCAGAAAATCCTTATAAATGCCAGAAATGCCTTATAAAAGGATATTTGTAGATATACCGTTTTACCTTGTAATAGTGAATGCATGATTCAGCTTTACAGTTAACACGCGAACCGCGGAGTTTGTCTGTAACTAAACGTACGATACAGGCCATTTCACGAAATGGAATTTTATGAAGTTTTAAGAAGAAAATTTAAGTATGCGACAATAAAACTGTGTCATGATTTCCTTTCGTAACATTAAAATCAGAGGTATGCGTGTCACACATTTTTATGAGCATAAATTTTAAATATAAACTGAGCATATAAAACATACACTGTAAATACATTTGGGCAATATTGTAAATACAATTAATATTGTTTTAAAATCAGATATAAAAACATATGCGAGAAATGCATTATACAAGATCCGTCAGGAAATTTTGTTCAACAGATAGTATCTGTGTACTGGTTTCAAAGATGATATCTTCACAGTATGTAATATGGTATTTTCTCAACACATTTCGGCACTCTCATAATTGTAATATGGGATGTATGACGTTTGATGGGGAATCAAGTGGCCTTGGTGGTCCTTGAAAGACGTGATGCAGCGCGCCAGGAAAGTCCTCGACGAAGGCGTCCCTTCACTTAAGTAGATAGCCTTCGCCTGCTTTGCCATAATTAAATAAGCCAAACCAAACTAAAGCGTAATGTAGCGCAGTAAAAGGTTGCGCTGGATATTCTCTGTCAAGGGATTACAGTAACATGTGCACATGCAGTAGCTGCGGACACGTTAATCAACATTATTAGGGCTGGTTGGCATTATGTTATACTAGGAACAGGGGCGTAGCTACAGGGGGGCAATGGGGGCATCTGTCCCCGGGCGCAGAATCCAAGGGGCGCCAAACTGATGTTACGACATTTTAGAATTAAATGTTTTCCATCCTTGGCAAGCAGTAGGGGGCGCGAAATCTTCAGTTGTCCCTGAGCGCTGAAAACCCTATCTACGATTCTGACTAGGAAGCCCCGCAATCATACGAAATGATCGCTGTTCTAGATATTATAAGTTGTAATTAAAATGATTTGTGCAAAGGTGTCTGCTAATTCAAACTGAATTACCCAGGGCAGGCGGCGAGGACGCCCCTTTGCTTACTGCCCCACGGGGTTTCCCCTTTCTACTTGCTTAATTGTTCAAATTAGAGTGCAACCACTGGCGGTACATTTCTTAAGAGCCCATCGCTAGCTCAATAAATAAAGGTGATTTAAATAATAAAATGTTAATTCGCATGTCAAAGATCTCTTTGTACACAACATTTCTAGTGTAGATCTTTCCATCATTTTTAAGCGCGCTTTGCAGACGACCATCCATTATTTTTAATTTTACGTCTGTTCATTCACGAACTCTTGAACAGGCAACATATTTGGCATTAACAGGCATTTTGACCGTGTCCAAATCCAGGCTCAGGTAAAAAATTGCCAACACGCTTAAGCGTTTGGCTCTGAGACTTATTGATGGTCATAGCAAAGGCAAGTTTTACAGGAAATTGTCTACGTCTCAATTGAAAAGGCAACCCTGTGCCGTGGCAACTTCACCCCATTGGCTAGTGCAGTTACGCAAGCAACCAATAAACTATCGGCGACAAACAGACACTTAAGCCGCATATATGGGGTGAAGTAACATCATCTCCCCCGAAACGCCTGGTTCCCGGGCTTGGCGACGCACACGGTTGGATTCCGCAGGTCCGTGGCACGCCATTTTGACCAATCGCGTCTTTGTGGTACTTTAATTAGCCGAGATATTAATTAAAAACTAATTTCCCCCTGCTTTTCCCTACATTTTCTACTTTCTTTCTTGGGTTTTCCCTATTAAAGGGATTTGTCTACGTGCCAAATTCTTTTTTCTCGAATATCTAAGGAACGGCGCCGATTTGAAATTCGAGACGCGTATCCTCGGATTCCAAACGATTCTCCAAATCCATCGATACCGTTCTCATCTTCGTACGACTTTAATAAGCCGAGATATTAATTAAAAACTGCAGAGACATTAATTTGCGTACTCATTTTTTCCGAGTGGCAGCAATAAACTATCGGCGACACACACTTTAGCCGCTTATATAAAAATCTATAAAGGTATTTCTACAGTTTGCTTACATGTGCAACTGTATAAGTAAACTGTCTAGGATGATTGTAACTAAATCTAGTTGCAGAATTTCAAATAAAGAAAAATTCTTGAAGTAAATTAGATCTACGCTCCTACAAATTATGGACCTTCTAGAAGATATGATTGAATAAAGCATTTCTACACACCATCCGAACAACTTTTGATGCCTTCTCAGCAATTTCTTTCAGAGAAACCGTTGCGTAGTGGTACTGCGCTACGCCACTCTTTTCATATTGCGTCCTATCTGCGTCAATTGATAAGTGGATTTTTTCAAAATTTAAGCTTTCCTCTTTATACTTTAGCCTTAGCTGGCGGTAAAGTATTTCTTGGTATTATCATTTATTTTAAATAGCATCACTTTATTTTTATTGTGTCATTTTATTTTTACAGTAAAACTGTTATCTTAATTATGTCCCCCTCCAAATGAAGTGCTAACTTATAGTCATTATAGGTTGTTTTGAAATTTTTAAAACTTTTCTGGTTTTTCCCCTTAATTTAAATACCTGGCAATACAGTCAAAAGTAGTTAATTCGGACACCCATAATCCGGAATGATCTATAATGCGGACCTCAAAGCTAAAATCTTTCTGCGCATGCGCCGCGTTGACGCATGCGCATAGGCGTTTTACGCGTGCGCGCAAAACATTTACGACTGCGCATATGCGTTTGCGCAAGCGCAGAATACGTTTTCGCGTGCGCGTTTAATGAATAACGGACGGTATAAGCTCTAATTGTCTATTTCAGTTAATGTTGATGATTGCGTTGTTCCTTAATCTTCGAACTGGATCCAGCCTATTATTTTTTGCAGACTGTAAGAGCAATTTTATAAAAGTAAGCTTGAACTTTCGATTATGTCAAATAGAATTTCCGATGCTGGAGCTCCCAAAGGATCTAGAAAACGAAAGTATGTTTCGATGTCCATCAAACAAAAAACGAATTGCTACAAAAATTGGATAAAGCCATATCCTTTGTTTATCTAAGCGTTCCGAAATCTGTTTATCAATTTCACGCTGCTCTGCGCGGGTGGGGGGACGTCGCGCCGCGCATTGAACTGGAAGTTGATCTGTCAGCACTATCGTTATCTTCAGGGCAGATGTTTTTATTTTATTCGGCTTATAATTCCTTACTAAATGTAGTATTTAATCTCGATGTACTCGTCTTTGATATGATTTAAATCAAATTCCTCGTCATTATAAATATCACGAATACAAATCAAATAGTTTTCTGGTTGCAATTTTCTAATTTCGGCTATGCGTAAGGTATGTTTTACGCATGCGCGCGTTGAAAGAAATGTTTAGTAAAGTAAACAAATAAATATTAAGCTTCTTTTTTTGTAAATTTTGATACCCTTTAGATCATAATTGCTCATTATTTTATAAATTACGATTTCATATTTTTAATTTTATAATTTCTGCATGCCATCTTACCAGATTTATACTGATGATCTATAATCCGGAAAAATCGATAATCCGGAATCGCCGAAGTCCTGACGAGTCCGGATTAAAGACTTTTGACTGTAACTGTTAATTCTAATGAATGTCCTTAAATTAAATGCAATCGAGGGCACTGCTTTTTCTCACCTGTTAATATTAAATTAACGGCGCGCATTGCTCTTAATTTTTAAATCCCGCCATCGGCCTATGAGCAAACTACTATTTTACAGGCTACAACCAGGCTCCCTGCATGTTTGAAGCCAGAGAAGCCACCAAAGCATCAAACATCATGAATTCAGGATGGCTGTATTAAGTCGAACCAAATCTATGATATGTGTAATCATAATGACTTATAAATAAACTGGGTACTAACACTCAATAAAGAATTTCATTCATTAAAGTTCATATAGAATTTTCTGTCAGACCCTGTAATTAAGAAAGAGGATTGATATCTTTTAACTCACTCTCCTATTTTTAATCAGCACCTGCTAACAGAAATCTATAATTTTATATATAATAAATTTACTGCAACATAACAAAATAAGTTTTCCTCTTAGGTTATGTACTTTTATACTAACTAAACGTAAATTATGTATACTATACAAAAAGCCTTAAGAAAATTAAATAAATAACTGTAATGTTTCTCTTCAATACAAGGATATAATTCTCTAGAATGAACATGATTAAAACTAAAGGTATCTTTATCTTATCAAATATATCATCTTGGAAGCTTAAAATTAATCAAAGAAATCAATATGTAATAAGAAATTGTGAATTGAAAGCAAGTGAGCAATGCATGTTAAATATGCATGGGAAAACTTGAGCAGCTGAGGAAGTAAATCTTCTTTGTCAAATTGCAAAACCAACCGGAAGACGAATTTCAACATCTCAGCGATGAGACTGCTAAGTGGCTGATTGCACACTTCCTAATGCGTAAGAATTAAGCAATCCGATCATTTGAAAATGAAACAGAGAGAAAAAAACATAGCTGCTGCCTTATGCTTTATAATTATTAACTTAATAATCCTTCTTTTGTTTAATTATTTCACTTAAAACTTTCGACTTCTTATTTACTTACTTCCAAGTTATCATTAATTTACATGTTTTCCTTTAATTTTTACGATATTTTTATTCATTATTTATTTAATTATTATTAACGTAAATTATAAATATTTTATATCTATATATTTTAAATGATTTTTCGTTATTTGTTGATTTTTATATTATTTCATTTAATCGTTTTTGTGTGTGTGTGTGTGTGATTATGGCAAAGCCTCGAGGGCTATCTGCCTAAGGGGAGGGATGCCTTCGTGGAGGACTTTCTAAGGGAAACTGGCTCGTATACACGTTACACATGGGGAAAACCACGAAAACGCCCATGCAGCCAGCCCGTTCACGGGATTCGAAACTTAATCGTTTTTGCTCCCGTTCGGAATTTCATGCTTTAGATTTCCAGCATTTCTAATTTTAGAAAATAAACCGTGGTTGTAGCACAGAGCGGCACAGGATTTTAGATCCTTCATGAAGACCTGTATTTAAACAGCATTTATTAATTGAGTTTGTATAATTACTTATTTTAGTACGTATTTTCATAAACTTACATACATTACGATGCTATTTACATTATTAAAGAAAGTAAGAAAGCAAAACATCTTAAATTATAAGCCAATATATGCCAAGTAGCAAAACTTCTGATGACCGGATAAAGCCGGTCATAACGCTCAGCGGATTAAGACAAAGTTAGTGATTTTCACGAACGGGCGATGATGAAGTGATGTTCAATAAATTATAAAATGAAAATATCTGTAAAATTTTATAAAAATGCGATAAAAAAGCAACAAAATATCAAATCGATTTATAAATTATAGACATGTCTTTAATCAGTTTGCAGGTTCCCCAAATAGATAAAATTATTAAAATTAATAAATTAAAGCGAGAGTAAATAAATATCGGCACAATTTTAGCAGACATATTTCCTATTGCTCGGAAAGATTTTATAAATTTCATTTAAAAAAGTCACATGAATGCCACGTGAAGGAAATACAGATTTTTGAGTTTATTTAAATCAAAAAGCACAGTCGCGTGTCACAAAGCCAATACACAGGAGAAGCAAAAATCTTGCTTTCGCTGAAAATAGAACTTAAATTTAGAGAAATAGTTAATTTATATGATGGGACAAAGAGGTTGTGAACACAACCAGTGGAAATATCTTCGATATTGTCAATATCAAATTACTTCAAATGGACTTATCCGGAATCAAACTACTTCAAATGCCCGTAGGGGCGACTGACTACATTCGAAAGTCAGTCGACGTTCACACGTCGTGCAGAACGCAACGATAATCGTGCCTTCAGCGGAAGCTAGAGAAACTACAAAAAGATCTCCTGTAGTGGAAAAAAAAATTTAAATTCCCTCTGCAGATTGGATGAAAGATAGCAAAATTCAAGATTTTCTCAACAATGCTTTTAGCTGTACATCAAATACGAGAAGCAAAAATTATCTCTGATAAGTTTACAGCATGCTTCGGAGCTCCTGAAAGGTAGCGCTCAGGCAGAGTGCAAGTCTGTAACTGCTTTTTGGTCGTGGCTCAGGAAGTGATCTTCCTGACGGAAAATTTTTTTCTTTTCACTTCCATGCACCAGAGTTTACTCTAATTTTTTTTTTTTTTTTTTTTTTTTTAAATTCTTAACATAAAACCCTTTTGTGGCATATGTTGACAAAAACAATGGCCTACCTAAAACCAGTACTTTCCCTTAAATTATGACCTGATCTGAGCACTCCGTAGCTACTCCTTCTACTAAAACCCTCATAAAGCCCATCCTATTAAATAAATGTATGTCGAAGGAAAGAGCGTGTTTTGAATTTTTACCCACATTCTGCACAAACGTATATATTTGCACAATTCAGAAGAAATGCACAAAGTTTCGAAAATCACTTACTTTCTGTGTGCTAATTTTGTATGCAACTATTGTTTTTAAGATTTACCAACGTTCTATATCTGCGGATTTTGGATTTTCATCAGTGAAGGTTGCTCTGCTTGATGCTCTTCTTGGATTATTCCATGTTCTATTGGCGTTTTTGCTGTTGTGCTTTTCGTGCCTTGTATTCATCATGACCACCACTTTTCCTGAAAAGATGTTGAATTCGCCAGCAAGAAAATTATCCGATGAATAATAATAAAGAACCAGTTCAATTGATGTTAGCACTTTGAGAATTTGGAGATCTTCAAATTGCTTTAAAGAATGGTAAACCGGTTGAGGATAAGCGACAGCTGCTTTCGCCAAACTCAAAAAGATGTTAAAAAATGAAGGTCTGGACATTTTCAGCTCGTGGATACTGATAATAAGAAGATGGAAAATTCTAAGTCTTTAGAATGTTCCTTTTCTTCTTCCAGAAAAGGAAAGAAGCACAAGAAATCTCATAAGCCTGCAAGTTTAGCTTATCATTATTATTAGTTATCATATTTATTAGTTAACAAATCACAATGATTCAAGAGAGGAAAAAAGTTGGACTATTTCTACTAAATGTGCTAAAAAGACTGTTCTCCCACATTTTCTGAATCTGAAACGAATTCTACCTACACCTTCACCGGTGTATAACGTGCATCTATAATTTAAAGCTATACTTTTTTAAATTTTAGGTACATTCGCTGTATAGCGTGCACCCAATTCTTCACGAAGTAACTTAAAAGACACATGTGCAATGCTCTTATCTTCTGAAATCATTTGGTCAAATACTTGTCCTTGCCTTTCAAATTCTTTTAAAGAATAGTATGCCGAACTGAGAAGCGATAAGGGGAATAGTATATGCTTAGGTTAAATACTTGAAGGAGTAAACATTCCTGCAAGGAAGGTTAATTGTATTCAATGCAACCGTCGAGAAGAATGTTATTATAGGATTTCGAGAAAAGGAGGATGTAATTTGGAGTAAGAATGCATTTCCAACCTGAATGAAATTCGTGGAATTAGGAATTAGATGTTTTCTCTTTCTGTAGCCTTTCGAAAGTGAAAAATTGTAGGCTTTAGTAAATCGCATTTGCTTTAGTTGAAATCCGTTGATCTAGTGTTCCTTTCAATAGTAAATATGGCTTCAGCGAAGAGAAACAACTCAATGTTGGTTTCAAATTTAAAGCATTTATTTTGCGAAAGAAAATGGAAATTGAGCTTGAAGCAAGGATGTTTGGGGTATGTAAAAGCTCCATACGTGAGTGGAAGATAAATGAAGTCACAATAATTGATATGCCAAAGAATAAATGTGCTTTGCGTAAAGGTGTAACGAAATGGGCTTTTCCTAGAAGAAAATGTTGGGAACTGGGTCCCAGGATAGCACCAGAATGAATTAAGAAGCAGTATTATTAGCTTTAAAAATGGGTCAAACAGAGGGAAACCGAAAACTTTAAAGTTAGTTTTTAGTAGATTGATGGTACGGAATAATTTAGTTCTATGAGAAAGCTTCCGAAAGATTTGGATAATAAATTGATTATTTTCCAGAAGCATGTTACTGACCTACAAAAGCAAAAAAAAAAAAAAAAAAGTATTATGTAAAAGGGGCAAAAACGTTTCACTTATAAACACCAGGTCACGAATGATCTCACTTAACCGTAGTGTTTTCCTGCTTAACGGACGGTTCAAAATTAAAACCGTCTTTATTTTTAAAAGAAAGACGATGTCAAATATGCAATTTCCCAAATGTTGTTTTCATTCATGTTCACGAGAAAGGATGGATGGGCGAAAACTGTGTAAAACTATGGCTAAGAAGGTAAAAGCCCTCCTTTTGCCTTAAAGAATCCAGAAATCTTTTAGTCTGGGACATGTCCAGATCTCATCTAATGAATAAAATGAAGAAATTGTTGAAAGAATGTGATACAGACATGGCAGTTATTCCAGGCGGATTAATCACATTAGTTCAGCCTTTAGATGTGTGTATTTAAGAAACCATTCAAAGGAAATTTAAACCGACAGTGCAATACGTGGATATTAGAAAGTGAAAAAACATTTACAAAATAAGGCCAAATGCGTCATGCCACTTTAGAAAGAGTGTGTGAGTGGTTAATAAAAGCATAGAATGAAAGTAAAGCCGACATAATTAAAAAGTTAATTAAAAAGTGCAGTATATCTAACAATCTATATAGAATGGAAGATGATTATCTGTTTACGGATCAGAATAACAATGATTGGTGAATATGAAACAGAATTCGATGATGTGCCTGAAGATATAACAGACGACGAATATAAAGAACTTTTCATGTTATCCAATAATGGAAATTCTGCCTAACTATAACTTTAGTATAATGTATTAGAAAATGCAATGGACCTGTTTTCGGCAATAGGATTTCGACATTCCTTTAGATAATGCTGTGTTAGCATGTGTTAACAGAATCCGAGATATTCACTGCATTTTTTAATTCCACTTAAAGTCTAAATTCCCCTCTTTTACATGCATTTCTTTCCTTTTAAAAAAATATATTTGTTTAATTTTATAGCGCTTTTAAATATTACAGAAAATTAGAGTATTTTTCTTTTATATATGTTTGTTGTATTTCTTGTTTATGTTTGTTGTATTATGTTTATGTCTTTATTTATGTTTGTTGTATTTCTTGTTTATGTTTGTTGTATTATGTTTATATTTTTATTTATGTTTGTTGTATTATGTTTATATTTTTATTTATGTTTGTTGTATTTCTTGTTTATGTTTGTTGTATTGTGTTTATGTCTTTATTTATGTTTGCTGCATTTCTTCTTGTTGTATGTGCAAATTGTATTTCTAGCATTTGAGCTGAGGAGCGGCGCTAACGCAAATTTGTTAGGGATTTTAAGCATGTGTTTGGAGCTTCAGGGTGGTGGCTGCGAGTTGCTGGATTTTGAACGACGCAGATGATCTTTTGAGATCCACCAATAAAGCAAGAGGATTGCCGTGTTCTTGAGTCGCCGTTACTCAGCCAAAGTGATGTTTGAAAAGCTTAGAAAGAGATTCGGTCAAGATTTATGAATTTGAAGTTTCTTGAGTTCTATTGAAGGTAATCGCAGGACAACATTAAAAAGTCCACTAATCGTTAACGATTGCACACAATTTATATTATTCAAACTATATATTTTTAATGCTGTATTAATGAAAAATTCCTCATCTCATTTATTTACGCTGATTTTAATGTTCTTGATAATGATAACTTTAATTTCAAAGAGGGGAGGGAAATTTATAAATAGTAATAATTCTAAATTGTCAAACAAAAACAGGGAAGGCTGGATAATTTGATATCTTTATTGCCTCTGTAAGTCTGTCAGTTCCTAAATTTGCTAGTGAGTATTATTAATTTAAAACTTGAATTTCATCTTAAAAATTTGTTGGTAAAAGTATGTACCTATATTAAAAGTTATGCAAATATATTTCAAACATTTTTTTAAGCATTAAACTGAAATTTCTTCTATAAACTTTATATTACAATATGCTGTGGTAATTCCTATAAAGTTAGTTTCTCCACAGAGGCAGTCTGTCCATTGTCCCTTTATCTAAGGCGGCCTAACGAGTTTCCCAATCCCTCTCTTCCCAGAGCCAAGTCGCTTAAAAAGTCAAGTTATTGACCTTTGCGAGTGGTTGCTTTTTTCGTGTCTTTAACACCACAAAGACCACTGATGTAGGAAAGAATAATGTCTATTCAAAAACCAATTATGTAACCTTTCCAAATTTTACTCTGCCCATTTATGCTATCAGAACTTAATTTAGAAGTCCTTCAGTGCTTTTAACTTTTTTTCACTAAAGGCAATTCTCTCATGTTTTTTTGACTTTTCGTCACTAAGCTTTGGGAATCCCTCTTTTGATGATAATTAAAATATTTGGATGATGAGGGGATAAGAGTTAATTGCCTAAGTGCTGTGTAAATGAACCCTTCCTTGGTACTTCCTGATTGGAGGAGGTTTGCTATTGGGTGTTTAAACATTTCTTAAGAAGTTCCAGAAGAAACCATCCTCCAAATTTAAGTTATTAATCTTGGCATTCCAATTCTAGTTACGATGTTCTGTAATAAGCTCATTAATTTTCCTTGTGAGTCTATTGATTTTTTTGCTTGCTGGCAGAATCTCTTCTGTTGAATTCTTTGCGCAATCTGTAATTCTTTGCGTAATCTATAAATTGGATTATTCTCCAAACATTTGTGTATCATGTGGCCATTTGGATTACTGAAATTACAGCCCCAGTCAACATGTTTCAAGTTAAAGTGTTCACCGATAACTGTAAGGATGTGACTATTGAGAAAGAAATCCAAGCCGAATTCTTTCATTTATCAGGTGGATAATAAAGGACACAGAACCAGATGCTTCCGATCTTAGGTAAATTCATATTCACATACGCAGTACCGAAACCTTCGCTTTTATCAGTCGTGGTGATGCATGAATTAATAGAATGTTTACTCTACCGCCTCTGTGTAAGAGGCGATCAGAACAGTTAGAGCTGTTGTGTTTTCATGATAAGACACAAATATACGTTGTGTACACGTAGAAAGTCATCAAGTTCAACCAGTTTTGTCCTGAGATTTTGCGCGTTCCATTGCGCAATAGTAACTGGCGCAAATGGTCTGACAAATTATTCATGTTGTGAGTTAATTATCGTCACTGGATTTTGGATGATGCTTTCCATCATATTTCAAAGTTGCATGTTTGAATCTTTGAACCAGTCATTGTTCCTGTGAGCTGCGCAATGACTTGTTCAACTTCAGTCAACTTTGCGGTGAGCTCGTTGAGTTCAGGAGATTTTTTTTTCGATGGTTGGCGTTTGGGTACTCGTCGTTATTACTATGGAGAGTGAGTAGAAAGTTCCTTTTTGGGTTGAGTTTGGGGAAATAGGAATATCCACGAGATTACAGCAAAGCCTCGAGGATTATTTGCCTAACAGGAGAGATGCCTTCATGGAGAACATTCCAATGAAAACTGGATCGTATACACTTTGCACATGGGAAAAACCACGACAACGCCCATGCAGCCAGCTGTTCGAGGGAAATGAACCTTGAATCAAACTATCAGTGTTCAGCTACTTTACAGCTCAGCCGCCGGTGAGCGCTACTTGGTCTATCAGAAAATCCACAATTCGCACAGATGGGGGGACATATCTTCATGCAGTCACTGGACTCATGATGCTCCCCATATTTCAAATACTTTGGCTGCAAGCTGGATTGCGCTTGTGTGTGAAACTTTAAATCATAAGATACAACTGTAAATATAAGAGTATGATCAAACAGAAACAAGCCAATGGCAGTTTTAAAAACCAGCATTGTGATAGAAAAGAAATGTATTATGTGTTACCCCTGAATGTATTATAGTTTTGGTGTTGCATTAATGCAGTATTTATATTTCTATTGATATTTATTATATGATTTGTGTAAACATGTTATTAGTCGCTGGCATCGGATAAATAGGATTTACCTTATAAATTATGCTCCAGCTTTCGTTTTCTCCTCCTCTCAGTTTTAATATTCTAAATTCAATAAAAAATAGTATTAATATTTAGTCATTATTTAACATAATTGGTCTAAGTTGTTGGCCGAATTTAGTTGGTAACCTCTAATTAAATTTAATTAGCCGTACAGTCTCGCGCAAAGGTACCCTGGTGTTTGACACCGTTAAAAGGAGTATGCTATCATCTTGAATATCAAATGCTTAATCTAAAATTCATTGCGCACTAAGTACATCTACATAAAGAAGAAAGTATGTTTGTTTGTCCTTTAATTACTCAAACACTACTACAGCTATCGTCGGCAAAGGTTCTACGATTCTTTTCTGAGTCCTGGAAAAGGTCGGCGTCCACTTTCTTCCGAAATAAAATCGCTAAAATCAGAGATATTAACGAAAAACGATAATTTTCGTTCCAATTTTTCCGAGTGACAACAGTTTCGCAAGCTGCAGATGAAAATCTGTTTTATTTCGAAAGTTGTTATCACTGCTCGCTTTCAAATTCTGGAGTTAATAAATTTGCAAGTTTTACAAAATCTACACACATAAAGAAGAATGTCTGTTTGTGTGTTCGCGTTATTGATTTCTGATCAATTATGATAAATTTCTTGCCACATTTAATGGACTAAAATTGAATATAGGTGAAATATTTGATGGAACTTGAGCTAAGACCATTTAATTAGAAAAACGAAAGTCATTAAAAACTGCGTAACATTGTTGCTGATATAACGACTGAGAATTAGCTTGTTTTTATATCGAAATTTCTTATGTGGCTTCCATATCCAAACTATTTCAAATTCAGTTATGTTATTTCATACTTACAAATTACTTGGCTGAAGAAATTATCTTAGCATCAAGCTTGAAGTTTTAAACAGGTTTAGATTTATCGTTTACAATTATTGCGCTCAACTCAGTACGTGTTCGATAGTGGGCGGGGTTTGTTAAAAAAGTAGGAGGAGCCATAATTTGATGTCCTATCCTCCTTGAGAGTGAAATTTAATTTATTAAGAAATTTTAAATTTTCCTTTTTTTTCCAAGTTCCAAATTAATTTTTTATAACAGTGTTGTTAGTTTAATATTAACTTTTTTTGTAATATCTTGAGCGAGAGGGGTGGTAACAAAATGGCGAATTCAACATTTTGAAGACTTAGGTGTCACGTATGGTCAGGCTCCTGGGCGTTAGGCTCAAATATCGCATAACTTTTATTACGCATAACGTAAGTAACACACAGAGCTGAGGGTAAAATCTCATTTCATCCGATGAGTAAGTCTTCGCATATGCTTTTGGAGTTACTCCGAAAACAAAGTCCATTTTGTAAAGGAGTCGATAAAATGGCAAAGATGTTGTGTGCCAGTGCACATCATGGTCTCGAGAAGTCTAGAAGCAAGAGTAACAAATGGGAAGACGTCCGAACCAGGCCGTAGGGTGGAGCTAATTGGTTATGTGTGCACAATCTAATGAGCGACCTTGGAAAGTAAGCACAAATTCCTGGCAGATCAGGCGTTGGTGGGGGCGGGGCCTAGTAAGACTGCATAACTTAGCTGATATTACTGAACAGGATAAGATAAAATTATGTTAAAAATTTGGTTTTCCACTTAAAATAGATCACGAACTAAGATAAATTATGTCCTAAAAAAATATTGAAAAATTAAGGAAGCTAGAAAATACTTTTTTTTTTTTACATGAGAGAAATATGCAAAAGTTATCTGTTTAAATAGAGCAACACTGTACCTGGTCGACCGGGATTGATACATTATTTACTTTCTCGATGTTTCTGAAAAACTTTTTTGCAATACATACACTTATTTTATTAACACTTAATTCCCTATGTATTGCCTCATTTCTAATAAACCATTGGCAATTTGCCATTTGCCTAAGTGTAAGATTTTGTGCTTGCTGTATTTTTAACATTCGAGTATCACAAATATAGCCCCAGACAGGACAGGCTTATGTTATGATGGGACGCAAAATGGATTTATACACCAAAACTTTATTGATAAACCAGAATTTCGGGAAATTAAGGGGTTGAGTAAAGATTTAGTACCCCAAAATTTTTTCAAAATATATGTAACGTGGGGGGCCTAAGGGAGTTTTTGGTCTAAAATAACACCAACAACAACCCTGAAAATGAATATAACCCTGAAAATTTATATCATTTAAAGAATAGAATTATCTAATCATTGCCGCATGTTCTATTCAAATATTATAATAAAATTCAGTTCTCACTTTGCGACAAGGCAAAAATACATAAAATTTCAAAATATCTGTATTAAAAATTACGAAGTAAATCTTGAACACATATTTCCTCGAAAAAATTCCAGAACGGAATCCTAGAAATTTTTTCCTAGAAAAAATTCCAGAATCAGAAAATTCCATGATTTAATTCGCAATAATAAATGAAGGCGTTATCTTTGTTGTTGCGAAGCTAAGTTTCTCTAGATTGGCAACAAATCCACTACTCTGCTGTTTCAAACGTAAACAAGCAATGGCCGCCATTAAAAAAAGGCTTATCGGCACTTAGACAACTTTAAATTGTTGATAATTCTAAAAATATTGCATACAGATTTACTAAAGGCATAAAAATTTTAACCGAAAGATAAGAACAACATAATTCAATCCTTTTTAAAGCAAAAAATGTACAATTTACAAACATATAAGAGTAAAGAAACTGTGATCACTGAGTCGGGTAACAGAGTGGATATATATATAAATATATTTATGTACGTTTGGCGCAGCCGATTGCAACCAAAATACGAGATGCACATCTACATGTTATAGTATTCCTATAGACAAAATTCCAACGGTCTGAGTCTACTTGTTTTTGAGTTATGTGAGATACGTACGTACGTGCGTACATACGTTCGTACGGACGCCACGAAAAATTCTCTTCAGAATTCATTTTAAAGCAGTTTTATAATTTTTTTGGAGGAAAAGAGTCTTTTATGCTGTCCTTACGTACAGATATCACGCAAATACATCGTTAAATTGCATACGATAGCAGACAAAATGGATATTTTCGTTGAAATATGCTGTCTGAATCTTTTCGCGATTAGGACGTTAAAAGGAGACCAATTTCACCAATTCCAACGCGATTGCATTTAATGCAAATCTGGGAAGTGTTTAAAAGAAATGTATTCAATGAAGTTTATCAGTTTTAATGTATTGTAAAAATAAAATCATTATAAGATACATTACTAGTATATAGAAGGAGGGTTAGTGGATCATAGATTCTTAAGGGAGAAGTTGGGCTGCCTTGTCCGTGACACTTAGCCGACAACCACTTAGCCGGCGGGACACTTAACCGACACCAGTTAGCCGACAGGACATTTAGCCGACACAGACAGTTAGCCGACACAGGCAGTTAACTGACAGGACATTTAGCCGACAAGGACACTTAGCTGACAGGACATTTTGCGGACACAGACAGTGAGCCGACAGGGCAGTTAGCCGAAAAGACAGTTAGCCAACAGGACATTTAGTCGACACACAGAATTCGCCGTCAGGATATTTAGCTACGGGACAGTTAACTGTCAAGACATTTAGTCCACAGGACACTAAGCCGACAGTTACGTTTAGCTGACGCGTACCCAATAATTATTTAAACGTACTATCAATTACAAAATTTCTCGACTTCTCCATAAGTTCAATATTAAGTTATTTTTTCACCTATCAGTAAAATTCAGGGTACTTTTCCGTTTCGCCGGCGCAAATCTCGCCAAGCAGACTTTGTTGGCGACAACATACAGTATACACATAAAATATGTTAATGTTAGTTCTAAGCATTTGTTATTTTGAAGGCATAAACATTTTAATATGGTTTAAAATTTTTTAAAAAGCCAATAAATAAAGACAATAAATTCGTAAAAAGACATTAATTTAAGAATTTACTATGCTTTCATAGTTCAACATCCCGATTCGCCAGTTCTTATCACGTGACCCCCAAGTGATCTCATCTCACGTAAACTACGCTACAAAAATCTAATTCTCCCATTAATGATTTACATTAATTTCAAGTTAAATCTTGATTTGGAATACAAGTTAGTTTAAATGCAAGAATTATTTCAATTCGTACGAATAGCTTACTCGGAAATTATGTAAAACCGCACTGCTTTACTTCGCTAGTGCATTCTCATTAGAATGGATGAATTTAAACCTTGATTTTGCCTTTTTTATATTTTCTCCTTCCGATGAGCGGTGTGATTGCATCCTAATTGACTTAATTACCGGGAATGGTCTTAGGTCATAAAATTGAACCATCTTCCAAAAATTCTATGTAATTGTATGGCAGTATTGAAAGAATGGCTGCAACTTGTTTTGAAAATGAAGCGTAAAAGGTTGCCAGCGAAGGTATTCCGTTTGCCATCGGTTGTACCATTATTGGCGACTTTATCGTTTGCGCCGGCAAAACGGAAAAGTACCAAATTCAGTTTTCGATTCTTGAAGATCTCATACGTGCTTTTAATTATTGTGTTAATTTAGCATTGTTTGATATGTATCGTGCTGTTTGGTGTATATTAGTTAAATTGAAAAAGCGATGAAATTTCTCGTCAAGGCATATGAATTAAATTTCGAAAGGAAAATGAATTTGTTTAGCTAAGTACGGACGTCACTTTATTACATTTTAACATGGGATCTTCAAAAATTATCCGTAAAGCTTCTTCATTTAATCAACTTTAACATCATTAATAATTTTTTTTGTTTATTTAATGATATTAATTTTCCAATCTCGCTCTTCCAAATGCTTTCAAATTTATAATATCTTTTACATTACATTACTATTTTGCTTATCACATCGTCTTACGTTCCTTCCCTTAAAAAATCGTTTGGCTCCTCCCACTAATGAAATTTCCTTTCCCTGTCATGAAAAATCTGAAAAATGAAATAAAAATTATTCTTATTCTTGAATTATACTTTTTTATAGAAACATATGGCAGTGAGGGTTAGTTTAGCAAATATATTTTATTTTGTTATTAAACACAATTTAGAAAAGTGAAAAAGACCAGCAAAGACCAGCCAAAGTATAAATCATTTTTGAGCTCTATAATTTGCAGTTCATGCCACCATCCTCACAACTCTACCACATCAGACTTACTATTGCCTTTAGGTATCTCTTCATGAGCTGGAAACAGCGCGGTTCGCGCGCTATCCCAGCAATAATTGTTCGGATCGGATGGACACCATGCTTGAGATAAAAATTCTCTAGCATTTTATTGACCACTCTTCTCACTTAAAATACTTACTTAGGTTAATGTTTATAGCCCTAAACTAGTGCTTAATGTTGAATTTAGAAGTAAAATATTCTTTAAGGTTTTGTTTTAATTATAACTAAAGCTGCAGAAGGAGGCGGTCACAAAACAAGTAGAGCTTAGCAAAGCGTGCCAGATCGTGTCAATCATTACGGTCAGAAAGTCACCGTAATGTGGTGCCATCTATCGATGCAAGATTTAACTAGATCCGTCATGTCAAGGCCAACTTACACTGAAGGCCTGCCAGTGTGAAAATATTCTTTTGTGTTTTCGGTTGCCTCCGTGAAATTTCTACTGACCGCAGGAGGGCGCTACAATTCCGCTACGCTTTGCGACGTTAGCAATGAAGCAGAATGGTACCCGAGACAAATAATTGTCTTGTTATATGCAAAATTTAAAAACGATTAATATGTAGTAGTCAGAAATTATACATTTCTTTTTATTAAAAATATTTTTATTTAGAAAGGAAGCATGAAATTTCAAGTTATCCCATTTTTCTTTTTTCACATATAACCGTCGGATGCTTGATTCTGATTTTAATTCCTTCCTGCATCTAGATATACGCTATTTTTAATTGTACTTAATAGAGTTACCTATTCTAATTTAAGTGTCATTTAGAGCACATGTTTTACTTTAAAATTATTTATAGAGTATGAAGTTAGCAGGTAGCTTCAGAACATAAACTATTTCAGCGCAAATTTTTCATCGTATTAATATCAGTTGTGCTTTTCTACAAAATAATTTGGAGCCACTATTAAATATGTAATTAAAAAATGATGAAAGTAAATTTGTTAATACATAAGAGAAAAAGTATTTCTAAAAGAAATTTGCTTTAGGTACTGAAAATTTTGCTGTGTTTTAATTAATATAAAATACATCTTTCGGAAATATTAAAAAATAAAATTTTAAATAATGCAGATTTAGAGCTCTGAAGAGAAAACGTAACACTATTGATATTCGAAATAATACCAAGCATTTCAATATCACCTACAGCATATAATAATAACATGTATGATATTAATCACAACGAATCATATACTCCCTTTGTCCCAAATTAGTTGCTACATTTGGGTACTGATTATTGATACTGAAAATTTTATGATTTTGTTTGCACATTTTCCAGAAATTTCAGGGTGGTACGTAATCAATCAACATCAACTTTACATACCAAGCATTTCCCCTTAAATCAGTATCAAATTAATTTCAAAAATCCAGCTTTGGCACACCCTTAAGCCACGCCCCATTTCATAAATACTCTTCCATAAGTAATCGCTTAAAATCTTCAGGCTAATTAAATGTCAATTCAATTATCTGTCTTGTCTATACGAGCCAGTTCGCCTTAGAATTTCTTCCACTTAGAAAATTATAGCATTCCTCAGCATAGGCAGACAGCCCTCGAGGCCATAATCACATAAACACGATCTTTCTGAAATACGGGCCTTTCAAAATGGGGCGTGGCTTAAGAGCGTGCGAACCCTCTAAATTTGCTTGGATAAAATTGTCCTAAAATAAGTGCTACATTTGTGGAAAGTAAAAACTGAGAATGAAAACCTAGTATGCAAGCAATACAGTCCTTGTAGTACACCTTATAATTTTACTGATGTCCATGTACTAAACTGCATCGAAAGTTTTTTATGACTCCACCTACTTGAAATGTAGCAGCATTTGAGACAAAACTTTCAACCGAAGTGTAGCAACTAGTTTGGGGCGAAGGGAAAAAACAATTTTGAGACTGCTAATTTCAATATCATTAACAGCATATTTAAAAAAATAAAACCATATTCCCTAAATCAAAAAGTATTACATCTATTAATTACACATACCTATGGATTCGACATGAATCCCTATTACTTCAAGTTCAACTACAAAACACTCAACCAGGTAGACAGAAATTTATGTACAGCATCACACTAATTAAAATGAGATTTGCGCTTTAAAATTCTGAAGCTAGTGCAGACAGCATTCAAATGTTTCTGGATCAAAGATAACGAATATGGGAGCTAAAAAGTGATAAATTTCGTAAAAAAGCTAACGCAATTAGCATTTCTTATAAAATAGATACGTGGATGCATTCTTAAATTTTAATTGCATTAAACTAATATATATATATATGAAAGGTTAAAATATCATTTATGCAGAAAACAGAGATTATCTCCAGAATGATAAAAAAATATTATGATAATTTTATTTCAGGAAGACGAAAACATAACATGAAGCTGAACACACGTACTTACACATATTAAGAAGCTTATGTATATTCAAAAGCAGCGAAAAAACGTAAGAAAAGAATTTTAAAGCTTTAAAATTTTACGTGATGATTGCTTTTGTTTAAAAAATTTTGTATTTGTATTAAATCTGTATTGCATGAAACAGATGGAAATGCTTCCAACAGTTATATGTTGCGAATAATTATTTAAATACAATCGTAAAATTTTTTTAAAAGGAAGAAAACTTTGCCGTATAGCACACAACAATACACCATTCTACGTTACTATTAGTTACAGCGGAACTTTTTGTCAATAACTAGCCACAATACAAATAGAGAACGTGTAGCAGAATGCGAGCGCAACCTAGTGATAAATTTCGCGAAAGCCACTGAAAAACTGGGAACCGGAATTTCGTTCAGTCTGGCAGGCCTTGAGTAGAAGTTCAAGGCCAACTTATACTCAAGGCCTGCCAGACTGAACGAAATTCCGGTTTTCAGTAGCTTTCAGTGGCTTTTTCGTCACTAGGTGGCGCTCGCATGCTGCTACACTTTTGCTATACGTTCTCTATTTGTAATGTGGCTCGTTATTGACAAAAAGTGTATTTTATTAAAACGTGCCTCTGTAACTAATAGTAACGTAGAATGGTATATTGTTGCGTGTTATAAGGCATTCTTCCTTTTAAAAAAATTTCACGATTGTATTTAAATAATTATTCACAACACATAACTGTTGGAAGCATTTCCATCTGTTTCATGCAATACAGATTTAATAAAAATACATAATACAAAATTTCTGAAACAAAAGCAATCATCACGTAAAATTTTAAAGCTTTAAAATTCTTTTCAAATGTTTCTTTCGCTCAGCTTTTGAATATAAACAAGCTTCTTAATATGTGTGTGTACGTGTGTTCAGCTTCACGATATGTTTTCCTCTTCCTGAAATAAAAATATCATAATATTTTTTTTATCATTCTGGAGATAATCTCTGTTTTCTGCATAAATGATATTTTAACCTTTCATATATATATTAATTAAAAGTAAAGTTGTAAAGTTGATGTTGATTGAATATGCAGCACCTTGCGATTTCTGAAAAAATGTGCAAACAAAATCATAAAATCTTCAGTATCGAAAATCAGTACTCAAATGTAGCAATTAATTTGCGACAGAGGGAGTATATGATTCATTGTGATTAATGTCATAGATGTTATTATTATATGATGTAGGTGATATTGAAATACTTGGTATTCATCACTAACAGTCTTAAAATTTTATATAAGATTTATTGTGATTAATGTCATGTATGTCATTATTATATACTGTCGGTGATATTGAAATGCTTGGTATTATTTCGAATATCAAAAGTGTTACGTTTTCCCTTCAGAGCTCTAAATCTGCATTATTTAAAATTATATTTTTTAATATTTCCTAAAAATGTATTTTATATTAATTAAAAAAGAGAAAAATTTCAGTAACTAAAGCAAAATTTCTTTTAGAAATACTTTTTCTCTTATGTATTAACAAATTTACATTCATCTTTTCCTAATTACATATTTAATAGTGGCTTCAAATTATTATGTTGCACAGCACAACTGATATTAGTACGATGAAAAATTTGCACTGAAATAGTTTATGTTCTGAAGCTACCTGCCAACTTCATACTCTATAAGTAATTTTAAAGTAAAACATGTGCTTTAAATTACCTTTAAATTAGAATAGGTAACTCTAATAAGTACAATTAAAAATAGCGTATATCTACACTCATGTCCATAAATTAAGGATAATGCAAAATCAGGCAAAGGAAGAGTTAGAAGCAAAACAAATTTGACTTATTTGTAAAGCTTATTTATTAAACAAAAGGTTGAGAGCAAAAAAAGATGCTATATGTTTGATATTATTAAAAAAATAGCGATTTTTCTCCCTGAAGCCAATTACAAAAAAAAAAAAAAAAAAAAAAAAAAAAAAAAAAAAAAAAAAAAAAACCTATTTACAAAAAAGCAGTATTATATGGTTGGTATGATTGTTAATACATTGTATGTCTCCCAGACGATGCAATACAGACCGTACAATGCCTAGGCATGCTGAGTATCAAATTATCGATCTGATCTTGGGGGATATTGCACCACTCAAAAAGCAATGCTCTCCGAAGTTCCGGTAGGCATGTAGGAGAAGGTTGACGGGCTGCAACTCGTCAGCCAAGCATGTCCCACACGTGTTCTACTGGATTCAAGTCCGGTGAGAATGCTGGCTAGTCCATACGGGTGATATCCTCCGATTGCAGGCATTCGCTTACGATGTTAGCACGGTGAGGACGGGCGTTGTCATCCATAAACACAAACTGTGCGCACATGGCGCCCCGAAACAAACGTACATGTTGTTCCAGAATGACGTCCCGATAGATTTGGCTTGTCATAGTTCCAATTTGAACATGCAGATCAGTTCTGGAACCCAGAATAATTCCACTCCAAACGAGCACTGATGCACCACCGTAACGGTGTCGTTTAATGATGTTTTTTTGATGGTAACGGGTACCCGGAGCTCTCCATATGAAAGTCCGGCGAGAATCAGACTGTAAGCTAAACCTGGACTCATTGGAAAACATCACACAAGCCCACTGTTGCGGTGTCCACAATGCATGCTCTCTTCTCCAGTATAACCTCAGGCGACACTGAGTTCCAGTAAGTGGAATGCATCTGACAGGTCTATGAGCATATAGACCAATCTGCCCTAAGCATCTGTACACGGTCTGCCTTGAAATTGTCGTACCAGTGGCTGAAGAGAGCTGACGAGACAGGTCTGAGGCTGTGCTCCGCCTGTTTCTTTTGGCAGTAACTGCCAAATACCGGTCCTCATTCGACGTTGTAACTCTGTGGCGACCTGTGCTGTAACGTCTACTCACATTACCATCATCTTGGAATCGTTGCCAAAGCCTGGAGATGACACTCTGGGCAATTCCAAATTCGTCTGATACTTCCAGTTGGGTACGCCCACATTCCAGATGGTCTATAATTCTACCACGTAAAAAAATCATCCAAATGCGTCCTTTGTGTCATAACTATTCGGTTATTACACTGAAATGCTGATAAAACGCCTGTGAACAATTTTACTTATTTGCCTGTATTCCTTATATATCACTCTCTTACACTCTCGTCATTGTGACGTACCATCAGTGTCATATGGTTACTTCCTGAAATTTGCATATGATTCTTGAAGATGTGTGTACTGATTTTACAGGTGATATATTTATTTTAGAGTTCGATTTCCGCGTGACTCCGAATTATCCTTAATTTATGGACATGAGTGTAGATGGAAGCAGGAATTAAAATCAGAATCAAGCATCCGACGGTTATATATGAAAAAAGAAAAATGGGATAACTTGAAATTTCATGCTTCCTTTCTAAATAAAAATATTTTTAATAAAAAGAAATGTATAATTTCTGACTACTACATATTAATCGTTTTTAAATTTTGCATATAACAAGACAATTATTTGTCTCGGGTACCATTCTGCTCATTGTTAACGTCGCAAAGCGTAGAGGAATAGTGGCGCCCTCTTGCGGTCAGTAGAAATTTCACGGAGGCAACCGAAAACACAAAATAATATTTTCACACTGGCAGGCCTTGAGTATAAGTTGGCCTTGGTCATGTCAATAGATGATATTATGTACTAGGATCTGAAAGTTGCGATGTGTAATTTTAAGCAGACTTTATTGACGACGACATACACATAAAAAGTTTTAGCGAATGTTAGTTCTAAGAATTTTTTATTTTGAAGGCATAAACATTTTAATATTGTTTAAAATTCTCTAAAAGGCCAATAAATAAAGACAATAAATTTGTAAAAAGTCATTAATTTAAGAATTTATTATGCTTTCATATTTCACCATTCTGATTCGCCGGTTCATATCACGTGACCCCAAATGATCTCATCTCACTCAAACTACACTGTAAAAATATAATTCTCTCTAATTATCTACATTAATTTCAACTTAACTCTTAATTTGGAATACAAGTTTAAATGCAAAAATTACTTCAATTCATACGAATAGCTTATTCAGAAATTATGTAAAACCGCAGTGCTTTACTTCGCTAGTGCATTCTCAATTAGAATTGATGAATGACTTTGCTTTTTATATATTTTCGCCTTCGGTTCAGCGGTGTGATTGCATTCTAATTGACTTAATTACCATAAATGGCCTTGGGGCATAAAATTGTACTATCTGATAAAAATTTTATGAAATCGTTTTCCAGTATTAAAAGTAACAATCAATCTCATAAGAAATAGCTGCTACTTGTTTTGAAAATGAACAGTAAAAGTTTTCCAGCGAGTATATTCCGTTTGGCATCGGTCGTACCATTATTGGCGACTTTACAGTCTGCGCCGGCAAAACGGAAAAGTACCATATGTTATATTAATATTTTTCTTATAAAATATAACTTTTCTCAATATCTGTTAAAAATGTATAAATTTTCATCTCATTTTTCATTCATTTTATTATTTGTTGGTTGTGCATTAGCACTGAAGGCGTAATGAGTACGTTTCCTCAAGCACAGAATTAAAGAATCATAAGTCAAAAGATTTTAACTACGAAATCTTTAATAAAATAGGATAATTCTGCTTAACTTAAGCATAACAAAAAAGTAATAATGTTCACGGACATTAAAATTGAAGTATTCAAAAGAATAACTTACATAGAATCATCATCAGTACTAAATATCATCAGGCTTACCTATATTAGGCAATAAGAAAAATAAGCAGGAATATTCTTTGCCATCGTACCTGAAAGAGAAGAAAGTACTACTGGATTAGACCTTTGGCCAGGTACAAGTAGCTAGGGTGAAAATCAAATATACTGCACTGCACACGAGCTTTACTTTCTCTCGCCAATATATACCTTGGCGCACGTTCGTTTCGTATGCCTTTCGAGTTTCACTATGCAAAATACCTAAATTTATGCTAACATTATTATTATTATTATTATTATTATTATTATTATTTTCTCTCTCATTCCTTCTCTTTCTCGTTTTCGGTTTAGCTACATTGTAATGGGAAAATTTTTGGTGCCCATTTTCCTGAATGTTCTAGCCTAAAAAGGCAGTTTTCATTGGAAGAGACTGGTTATGTATTAAGTAAAACGGTCACTCTATTTCTGTTAGACTCAGCGGTTGCCGAGCGGTAAAGTTACTGAACACTGGCAGTTCAGTCCGAATTTGAATCCCGTGAACAGACAGGCTGTTTTCGTGGTTTTTCCCATGTGTAACATGTATACGAGGCAGTTTTCCTTAGAAAGTTCTTCACAAAGGCATCCCTCCCCTTAGGCAAATAGTACATAAACCAATTGTCGTAATTACATAAACCAAACTTACTTCTGTTAGGTGGCCGCTAAACCAAAAACGAGAAAGAGAAGGAATGAAAGATGAAAAAAAAATTAAATTAATGAGAAACGAAATGAAAATTTATACATTTTAACAGATATTGAGAAAAGTTATATTTTATAAGAAAATCATTAATATAACATATCATATTGCAAATTACACATTGCGACTTTCAAAGCATAGTAAATAATATTATCTGTTTACATGACAGATATAGTTAAATCCAGCATCGTTAGATGGCACTACATTACGGTGACTTTTCCATGGATCTTATAAGAAATAGACCAACCTAAGGAGGTTACAAGGATTCTAACCTCCTTGGGAGGTTAGATTGGAAGGAGGGAGGGTTCGCCGTTTCCTCCACTATCGGGGAATGAAACCTCCGCCGAACAAGCGGCGTCCATGTTTGTGACTTCAAAACATTGCATTACGTCAGTGACATGTACGCATTTCTAAGCTGTTCCGTGCATGTATTTTCCAGTAAAAATATGTTAAATTTATAATGAAATGCTTCGCTATTGTCGAATTTTTGTTTTAAAGTAATAAAGATGATATCCATAATTTACTATGTACAGAAAATTATTAAGACAGTTCGAAATCTAAATGCATGCGCATAACATTAAAACCTTTAAAAAATGATGTTTCTGCATATTTCACGTATTTGTTTAGGTTTCATTAGCAACCTGTTGGGTGTAATTCCCAATTTTTCCTTTAAAAAGTGATATTTCTGATTTATTCACAATATTATAATTTATTAAAGAATCATTTCATATACAAAGTTTAAGGTATAGGAAAGAAAGTTATTTTATTTTACTATGCTTAAATACTTCAGCTTTTTTTAGTTATACACTAAAACAGAAATTCACATATTATTTATTGGCTATAGCAGTTGTAATAGCTAATTTCGGGAGACTGGTACTTGATGCAAATAGTATTTCATTTTTTTCAAGCACTTATTGGCATACTTTAAAAATTTAAATAATTCTTAATTTCAATTAGAAAACACTATATTTATTAATCATATTATTAATCTCAAAGAAACTACCTTTAATTCAGCTGAATTACAGAAATATACCTATATAAGTTTTGGATACATCTTTTCACATGTTCAATTGTGTAAATATTTTACTTAATTTTATCACTATACTGCCCAGAAATTTGTAAGTTTATGCAAAAAATTTTTATCAACAGAACAGTTTATCTTAACTTAAAAAAATGAATAATTATTTATATATAAAGAAAAGCATTGCTTTATTTAGCACCTTTACAATTAATAAAAATAGTAACAATTGATTTCTTACTTTTCATGAAAGTTATAAAACAAATTACCTAAAACGTTCAAATTATACAATTTAAATCCTACCATATATCATTGTATCTTAAGGAACGAAGATAAACAGAAACATTAAAATGCATTTAACATTTTTTGATTATAGTTATATTACATAACATGTTTTGATTATTTAAGCCCTTTTTTTTTCACATCTGGAAAGAAAACAACATGACATTGTGATATTTTTTAACATAGTTGTCATATTACATAAAAAAAGAAAATCAATACTTACCTGTGAAAAGTAATGCCCGGAATTTTTTTCGAGAATCTGTTTGTGCATCCATATGCAACACAAGCTGACATGCTTCAAAAAGAAAAGAAAAAATGTTGCAATGTCAGACTTCTTTGCACAAGTCACGGTGATTAACAGGAAGATGGCCACGAAGCTTCATCCCTCTTTTTATTCTAACCTCTTGGACCAACCCAAATGGCTTTTCTCCCTCTTCTGATGCATTCCCGGTTGTCACCTTCATCACGCCTGGAGGAGTAGGGACGACTTGCAGAAACTTACAATAGTTGACAATTGCAGTGTGTATAATTGTCAAGAAAAAATTGGTTGTAGCGCCTCATTTCACAAATTAGAATTTCTACATATTTTTATTTTTGAAACTCAGATCGATTTAAAACAATTTAGCATATTTATCAAGCATAATTAACGTTGCAAATAATTATAAAGCTGTTGCATGCTTTTAGGGCTGGACATTTTTTCTTCGCTATAAGGAAATTTGTAACTACTTCTTTTAGAAAATAATATTTTAAATCTGAACTAATAGAAAATTTCAAATAAGCAATTTTCTCTAGCAATTTTTATGCTTTTAATTGGTATAAATAAGTAAAAAATACTAAAATATTTTAAACAAATTTTTTAAAGTTTTATTTAAAATTCTAAATTGTGCTGCTTTTTTAAAATTATAGATGAGTATTGTAGCGCAATTTCTATAAAGGAATTTTATTTCAATTATATTTCATAATACATCATGGTGAAAAAACTTTTGACTCCTACATTCAATTCTAATACTAAAATTGTATTTTAACCGTAATAATTAATTTGGTTGTATTTTATAGTGATTATTTTTTAAATTTATTTTTAGTTCTGCACAAGATTTTGTTTTTATTTACTGTTAATTTAATTTATTAGCCCAAAGGGGCAGTAGCCTAGAAAGGCTGTTAGTTTCAAAGCAGCATTTTGTGCTGTTTCACTTTAAATGTCCGTGTCTCCTTGCAAATTGTTTTTACCAAATATTATCGCCCTGTATTATATTTAAAGAAATTAAATAATGAAGAATCCACATGAATACATGTATGTTTCTCGCACTGTGACAAAAACGACGGTATCTAGAGCTTTCAAATTTTGAATAACGTAATCCTCTACCTGAACATGGGCATCTGGACGGTCGAATTTGTTTTCATCTATTTCATATTTTGTAAAACTTTAACGAATTTTTAATATAGGGAACACACAAAATGTTAAAAAAGGTCCCTTTTGGGCGTAATATAAAATCTGAGTGCTTGTAGATTTTATTTTATCTTTTTATTCCCCCTTCGTTACACTCAGAAAATTTTATGCTCGGAATTTTATGAATTATTAAAACAAATAATTCACTTTAATGTTAATAATTTAATGATCATAAAATCAAATAATGGGTTTTTTGTAATGTTTTTATAGTTTGGAAAATCACTGCCTGAAAATGTTCATTAAATTGAAAAAATTATCAGATATTGTTTAATTTTACCTTATTTATTTCAAAGCATCACGTACTATCAATCTTATTTAATTTTATTTTATTTGTACGCAAAATTAAGTTCATAAATTTTGTGCTTAGACTTTTTACCATTTTACCAAAGTAAAGATGTGCGTACAAGAATTACGCGTGAAAAAAATGCGCGAAATGCAGTAAAAAGTGCTTTAATGAGATATATTAAATCCTATTTGAAAAAAACTGTGACTTTCATAATCTCATCACTATATAACGTATCACATTTAATAATTAAAATCAGTTATGTGGTACAAACGCCATGGGTTTCAGTGTTAAAGTAAACCAGATCGTCCCTAGTCTTTCTTGTGGACATGTCGGTGACGTGCGCCCCGCCCACTGGGTTAGTATATCTCTTATATCTTCACGATGTGTCACTTTGCTCCGCCCTACTTTGTCCTCCCCCCTTATGCAGCTTCAGTTATGAAAAAAATCAAAACCTTAAAGAATATTTTACTTCTAAATTAAACATTATGAAATATTTTAGGGCAATAAACATTAACCTAAGTAAGTATTTTAAGCGATAGACGGGGTCAATAAAATGTCACAATATTTTTATCTCAAGAATGGTGACATGAACTGCAAATTATTAGAGGTGACAAATAATTTATACCTTTACTTGTCTTAGAAATTCACTTTTTTTAATTGTTTCTAATAACAAAATAAAATATATTTGCTAAACTAAGCCTCACCACCACCATATATATATATATATATAATGTAATTCAGGAATGACAGTAATTTTTATCATTTCATAGTCAGTTGGGTGGACTTCAAATATCTCCTTGATAATAATATTAATGCTACTACCAAAATGACTACCAACAACTTAATAGAAGAAGCCACAGAAAAACTTAATAATAAAATTATAGAAGCCATCAATAAAGCTACCCTAAATGCAGAGAAACAAGACTACTCACTTCCTCATAATATCAAGGAAGAAATCAAAAATAAAAATAGGCTCAGAAAAATTTGGCAGAGAACCAGAAATCCTAGAGATAACATCAACTATAAACGAGCATATTATAGGGTACAAAAGCTCTGTCATGATCATAAAGAAGACAGATGGAATAGCTATGTCGAACATCTCTCTCACTCTGTATGGAAACTTGCAAGAAAGTTAAGACATCCTTATAATAAAATTGGTCCTATAGAACACAACAATAAATCTATTCATCATCCTGCAGATATAGCAAATGCCTTTGCTGATACCTTTGAAGAGCAATTCCAAATTAATAATATCCCACACCCTACTGATGATAATATTGAAGAGCAAGTTAAAAACTTCATTCATTCCAATAGGAGTAAAGCCAACATACCTACCAGCCCCACTGAAGTTAATCAAATTATTAAATCTCTCAATAGCAAGAAAGCCGGTGGCTATGATAACATTACTAACAATGCAATTAAAAATCTTCCTAAAAAAGCTGTCATATATCTTGTCAACTTATTCAATGCTTGCCTTCGCAATAACTATATTCCTCAGACCTGGAAGATTGCCACAATCATTGTCATCAAAAAACCTGGAAAAGAAAACAAATTTACTTCCAGCTATAGACCTATTTCTCTTCTTCCCTCCATTTCAAAAATTTTCGAAAAAATCATACAAAAAAGGTTACGTCAGTATGCACAAGATAATAGTATCCTCTCACCATATCAATTTGGCTTTCGTATAAAATACTCTACCATTCATCAGATCTCCCGCATTGTGGAAAAGATTGGAGAAGCCTTCAATAAAAAAGAAACTGTTGCTGCTCTATTCCTGGATGTTGAAAAGGCTTTTGATAAAGTCTGGCATATTGGATTAATATACAAATTAATTCACTACAATTTTCCTCCTGAAATCATCAGTCTTATTTATAGCTATTTGAGCAATAGGTTTTTTCAAGTTAAAATCAATAATGAATACTCTACTCGCAGAAAAATTATGGCGGGGGTACCTCAAGGAGGAAATTTGGCTCCCTTCCTCTACTTAATATATGTCAATGTCCAAAAAATGATAAATCAAAGGAAATCTACAATGAGAGATTTCTATGTCATATGAAAATTAAAATTAAAGAGTATTTAGGTAGACAAGGACCCCTGCAATGTTTTCGTTGCCAGGGGTTTAATCATACACAAGCGGGTTACAATTATGCCCCAAAATGTGTCAGATGTGGCAGATAGCCGTCGTGTGCTTTGCCATAATTAAATACACCAACACCTAAACTGCACCAATGTAAGCAGTATGTCAATATGTTCTTCTTAAAATAGATTTATAGGGAATTTATCACTTTCAAAATATCTTTCTGCAGATGGACTTTTAACTTTCCAAAATGTCATTCAATTCAAATCATTCATGAACTACTTATGACATGACATGCAGCTGTAAACACTAGTAAATGATTTGTTGTTTCATTGGCATTACACTTCCTCTTAATTGTATGTTTGTGCTATGCTACAAAATAAAATTTTTGAGCACTAAGTGGTTTTTCTGGTGCTTATGTATCAATAAAAGTGTCCATTCCAAATTCTTTTGAAAAATTGTTCATTTTCTCTATCATTGAAAGCTCTTTCTTAAGCTTGGCAGTATAGCACATAAGGCAAAGCAAAGAAATAAATCAAACTGAGAGAAGAAATTTTGACAGAACCTAGTCATCACTCTGGCATTCATTCGTCAACAATAACCTTCCTGAAAAGGAGCATTTCATCCATTTATTTTTTTAGGTAATATCTAATTATCACACCCCACCACCACCAAAAATTATAAATTTGTTGCCAACTTTGGAGAGAGATGTTTATTTGAGTACTTTTGTGTCTATTTTAATAATGCATCCAGTGCCACCTATTTCTTTTTTTCTACAATACATACATACTCCTTTTTTTTTTTTTTTTTTTTTTTTTTTTTTTTTTTTTTGTGCTACTGTTTGATTTTTTGGACACAGCACTGAAATCAAAATTTTAAAATAAGAAGTTAAAAAGAAAGAGGTCCATAAAGCCTTTAACCCTTTGATGGGCGGCGGGATGGCTTTTTTATCAGTTTTTATCTCCAAGATGACAGCTGCAAAATTCTGTTTAAAATACATACAATAATACCTTTCAGTTTCCTAAATATATAACAGATGGTGGCACTAGTAATTCATAGAAATCATGTAGGAAAAAATTCTTTGCAGGTCTAATTTTGAAGCATTTTTTTTTTTAATTTCTTATGCAATTTAAATCATTTGGACAACTTTTGGTATTAGAATGAATATTTTTTTTCTTGCAGATAAAAAGTATTATTTGAATTCATATATATATATATTAATTAAAAATGGTTGAAATGAAAAGGTGGGACAAATTTGTCCCATCACGCATGTAGGAAATACTGCTACTAGGGGACAGGACTATTGAAAATGTTTTCCGAACATTTGTTCCATTGTGATTTTGTACTTTCGGTTTAATATTCTGAAATTTTTTTGGTAGGTTTATGGTTATTTCTAAGGTATCACAAACTATAATAATCATATGAGATATGTTGATTAATTTGACCACTTAAAAATGTCTATATCAGACTGAGAGAAAAAGTGTCAAATGGTGGCACAGAATTTTTTTTTTCATTTCCTTGATGTTTGTGTAGTTAATTCATTCATATTGTGTAAATAGTTACCCGCAGAGTGAGAACATTTAAAATCTAAAAAAATACCAGAGTCCTGTACATGTAAAGTAATAGTAAAATTAATATAAGTTAATTTTACTAAGACATAGGTCATCAAATGAATTTTCAATATAATGTAATTTTTAAACAATGAAAATTTTAAGAAGAATGTTGCCCCTGAATTTGTCTTGTTATTTATCATAACTGTGAGAGGAAAATTTTGTACAGATTTCCGAATTAAATTTTTCATTATTTTTCTTCTTTTTGTTTGTTTAAAGGTTCTTTGCTGTACAATTTTTTTATTAGCTGGTATGTTTACAGTTGGAGGTTCAAAGTGTGGTATACTCGTATTTATTGCAGATTTATAAATTTTCTCCATTTTAGTTAGTTCATTAGGTGTTGTTATTTAGTAAGCTTGTAAATTTATTCAGCAGTGCTATTTTTCTTTCTGTTAATGTCAAAGTTTGTGATGTACTTTGCATTAATTCATTTACTATTACTATATCATTTGTGTCGTCTATTATCAATGAAGGATCATTACAGGAATCATGAACTGTATCTGCTGGACTGTTTTTCTGCATCTGGCATAAATAATGAATATGCTTACACATACTTCATTTAAATGAGATACTTAACTTAAATGTATATAATGTATATAGATAATGTATATAGATACTTCACTTAATGTATATAGATACTTCACTTAAATGGAATATGCTTACACATATTCCATTTAAGTGAAGTATCTATACATGTGCACATATATGTGTGTATGCATACATTACATTCAGTACACTTCAATTCACAGTTTTGTATGGTATACAAATCTAAATTGTTTTCTGATGAAATAATCCAGCCACTTTCATTTTGTATAATCTGTAATGACAGTGTTATACAAATCTAAATTGTTTTCTGATGAAATAATCCAGCCACTTTTATTTTGTATAATTTGTAATGACAGTGTTATACAAATCTAAATTGTTTTCTGATGAAATAATCCAGCCACTTTCATTTTGCATAATTTGTAATGACAGTGTTAAGCTGGTTTTATATCTGTTTCTCAAGTCTCTAATTTTACTTGTCAATTTTTCTTTATTTGATGTAATGATTCTATCAAACATTTTATCCCTAATAAATTTCATAATTGCATGCACAACCTTATCAAATCTTTTAACATTTTTTCCATGTAAATAAATATATGTACTTTAATGTTCGATGCATTCTTTGTATATTTGTATTTAATCCACAATGAACTCTGTGACAATCAGCCCAAGTAGTTGCATCTTTTAAATAATGTGTCAAAAAATAATTAGCAAAATCAAGTGTATCGGGATCAGTTTTCAAGTAATTTAACGCAGCTTCTGCTGCAATATTAAAACTCTGTATACACATTCTTGTAAAGAAGTGCGGAGAACTTGATACTCTTGGGCTTGTTTTTCTCTACCACTGATTTTTTTAAAATTCTTTCGTCATGCACGGTCAACATGCCATGCACAAAAGAGGCGTTTTTCACGTGTGCCCATCTCTGAAACCTATACATTAAAAAAAGAATCAGCCATATCTGACATGAAAACTTTTGGTTGTAATGTGCAAATGCTTTGCTTGATTATTGAGAAGAATATAGACAAAACTGGTTGGTCACTTCGATTCGAAATTAAAAATGCACAAGGAAATCCTTCTCTTAAATTGTTGACAGTTAATAAAATTATAAGCTCAAAGCCATATGCATTCATGCCATGAGTGCCATCTATACATACAGTTAGTCAATAAAGTCTGCGTACATCAAGAAAAGTAATATCAAATCCAAACTTATGGTGAGAAAAGGGTAGTTTCTTAAAGTTTTTTTTAAATATTTAGTTTCAATAAGGGACTTTGAAATTATTTAACTGTAATATTTTCATATCTAATAATTTATGCAGACGAAATTTTAAAAGATAAGTGGTCAGAAATCAAAGCCAATAAAGTTTGCGTACAACGCGAAGGAGGCGGGGTATTTCTTATCTAACTTTTAAACTTCAAACTTGAGAATGCAAAGAAGGTTACACTTTCAAGGTCATTGACTACCGAAGCAAATTTCACGTTGATTGGAAGTTGTTATTTCTCTTTTCTTTGACGAAAATGACAACCAATAAAGAAATTCCTTTAGTTACGAGACAACTAATTATCAAATTGAGAGATGAAGATAAAACTCTTCGTTATATTGGTAAAACCATTGGAAAACCATTTTCTAGTGGGCAAAGAGTTATTCAAAACTATCTTGACACTGATAGTCTTGCTGTAAAACCAAGATGTGGGAGACCGAAGAAGCTAACGCAGAGGGAAAAAAGAAAAATTCTTTTACGAATTAAACAAAATCCTAAACTTTCTGCTGCAAGCATTGCAAAAGACATTTTTTTAACTAGCAACAAGGAAATTTCTCCTGAAACTGTACGAAAAGTGCTGCGAAAGGCCGTTATCATGGACGCAAACCTAGGTCTAAGCCATACATTTCCGAGACAAATAGAAAGAATTGCTTTTGCCAAAACATATTTAAACTCTTCGCAGGACTTCTAGAACAATGTAATTTGGTCAGATGAAAGTAAATTTACAATATTTAAAGTTAATGGCCACCCTATTGTATGGAGAAAACCAGGAACAGAACTGAATCTGAGAAATTTAAATCCAACTGTCAAACATGGAGCTGGCGGTGTAATGGTATGGGGGTGTATGTCGTCGAAAGGAGATGGAAATTTTCACATTATTGATAAAGTCATGGACAAGTATGCTTATCTGGATATTCTGAAGAAAAATCTACGAGACAGTGCCCGAAATTTAAACCTTTCTAATACCTTTATTTTCCAACAAGACAACGACCCGAAACATAGAGCTAAAATTGTGAAGGAATATCTCCTCTATCACACTCCAAGACAATTGCGTACTCCTCCACAGTCACCAGACCTCAATCCAATCGAACATTTGTGGGCAAAATTGGAGAAACGAATTCGAAAACACAATATTACATCGCGAAATGATCTAAGTAGTAAATTGCAGAAAGAATGGGCGAAATTTATGTCGGATGACACTTAAAAACTAGTTCAGTCAATGCCCAGACGTCTGCAGGCTGTTTTGAAGAATAAAGGATATCCTACAAAGTATTGAAGTAATGTAAAAAACTTATATTTTACTTTTTTTTTGAAAGTGCACGCAGACTTATTGGATGGAATTTCTGAGTTTTTTGAAAAAATTTAAAAAGTATTACACTGATATTATTTACTTTTTATTTAAGCTTACAATTTTAGCTAATAGAAGAAAAATATGCAATGATTAAAAAACATTTTTCTATGCTTTAAGTGTTTTTTTTTAATTTAAAATTTAGTCTGTACACAGACTTTTGTAGCTAACTGTATGCAGTCTGAACTAAATTTTTTTAGCATTTCACTTTGCGATTATTGTCATCATATTTGTCATTATGATGAGAATAAAATCTTCATCGTTAAGGAATGTATGTGTTGGGGATATTACACCTTGTGCCTTATAATATAACACGCATGAAATCTGTGAACTAAGCATTTCATTCACCCACATGTCAACCCTCATATAGTCATTACTGTGCTTTAGCCGACCAGCGGTCGGGCAGTAAAGGTTGTTCGGTACTGGTAGTTCACTAGTACACTGGTAGTTCGGTCCGAGGTTCGAATCCCGCGAATGAGCTGGCTGCATGGGCATTTTCGTGGTTTTCCTCATGTGTAACGTGTATACGAGCCAGTTCCCTTAGAAAGTCCTCCACAAAGGCACCCCTTCCCTTAGGCAGATAGCCCTCGTGTGCTTTGCCGTAATTAAATACACCAACACCATTACTATGCTTTACTGCACTGGAAGCTAACTCAAAACTTCGTTCAATGTTTTGCAGATCTTTTTTTGTTATTAGATGCAATCGTTCGAGGCCAGAATCAGATATGGAATCGTGAATTTCATCCAAAATTGCATTAAATGGTACTTTAGCAGCTATTTTTGATGCAATAAAGGTTCTATCCTTACTTGAAAGGAAAAGATGACCCATATCATTTTCATGGCCTACATGTGTTTTCTGGAAATATGCACAGTATTCCTCTCGTTTTGATTTGACCAATTTTATTTTCGCAGGACAATAAGCATTAATTTTTTTACTGCCCAGTAGCTTTATGTGTCGCTTTCCAGAACTCTGTGAATGAAAATGCCCTGAACGGTGACATGTAAAATATGTAACTGTACCAGTGACATTTGGTTTTCAGATACATGTATTATAAATTTCGACTTCATTTTCTAAATCATCTTTCCATTCAAGAAAACGTTCATAGGATTCAAATTTTAATTCTGATGTTTCAAGTTTTACATCATGAACTTGTAAAAAGTGTTCATTTATCAACTCATTTTCAAAATCCCCTTTACACAAAGGACATTTATACTGTCTCTTAGTTGAAATGTGATCACCATTACAACTAGAGTCACATATTTTGAGTTTGGATGTTTCACATACTTTTAAATTTAGAGACTGCAATATGTGTTCATCCGTTGGATGGCATTTTATTACATGCCTTTTCAAATTAAATTTGGAAAAAAAGAATTTCCCACGTCCGCATGGAAACTTGTTTGATGTAATCATATCCGTAGAAATATCCGAATTAGTTTGATTTTTTTCATCAGATTGAACATTTGGCTCTGAAAAGGGCCCTTTATTAAAGTGATCATTTGGTCCTGAAAAGGACCGTTTTGTTTTAAAATGATCAGAGATATTTGATCAAATTAGCTTGTAAACACTCGACTACGAAAATTGCAATACGAGGATTTCCGTTCACTGGCTATTCTATCATTTGAGATCCCTCCCCACAACCGGAAATGAGATACTGCGAGCGAAGAGAGTGTGGAACTCTGGGATAGATGAGAACCCAATATCTAGGCGTTTGTGAGGACAGCAGCCAGTCAGTTCAGTTCCTCATTTCGAGCTTTGGATCTTTACCGAGTAGGGTGTACTTCACAGCTCTTCTTGACTCTCCGTAAGTATTTCGACTTTTATGAATTCATGATTGACATGCCAGACTAGTATCACGCTTTTTTTACGTAATGGAACCGTACGACTTCATACGGAATCCTGATGCTATCGAAAATCTCATCAAAAAAGGCACTCGTGAGGAGATTGATGCGCAAATCACTCATCTCGCTATCCAAAAAAATCTGATCTTAAACCAAACGGTTCAGGTCACTCCTGATATCTTCAACAATCTTTGTGACACCTATGATCGGCTGGTTGCCAAGAAAATCCTTTTAGATGGCCAATACGAGCAGGCTATTACCGAAAATAATCCCAATAAAGACAACAATGAAAATAGTAACTCTCAAAACTCCAACCTACCTACAAATGATAACACAAATAATTGGTGCATTCCTAGGAAAACACATAAAAGAACGCTGAGTGACGGAAGTAATTCCTCACTAACATCTGTTAAAAATCGTTACACAGCCCTAAGACTTGAAGATGAAATGGAAACAACAGACAATACGCAAATTTTGAACTCACAGATCACCGATGAAGACGGATTTATCAAACCTTACAAAACAACAAAGAGAATCCCGCCTATAATCATATCAGACGTTATTGAATGGAAACCCATAAGGGACGAGCTCAAAAAACTCGTCGAAAAATTTGATAGTAATTTAAAAGGAGGAGACATCCACATCAAAGTCCGAGACTCCGATGACTACAGATCAATAACCAAATTCCTTGATACTAAAGCCATACCCTACCATACTTTTCCACTTCCCCACGAAAAACCAATCAGAGCTGTCATCAAAAAACTACCGGGACATACCAGCACCGAAGATATCATACAAGAGTTAAAAGAATTAGGGATCCCTGTCACTAACGTCAGACAAATCACCAAAAAAGTAGAAAACGAAATAATCAAACTACCCACATACGTTGCAGAAGTCGCCAGAAACAACAATGGCAAAAAAATTTTCGAAATCACCCACATATTAGACTTAGGTGTGCAAATTTGCCCCTTCAGACCCACACCAGGGCACAAACAGTGCCATAAATGTCAACGTTACGGACACAGTAAGGCACACTGTAAACATAATCCTAGATGCCTTAAATGCGGAGACAAACATTTCACATATCTTTGTAAGAAGGACAAGAACCTTCCTGGAAAATGCTGTCTCTGCGGGGGACCTCACGTCTCGTCATATCGAGGATGTGAAAAACATCCAGACAACATAAAAAAGTCCATAGAACAACAGAGAATACAAAAATCTAATTCTACAGCAGCACCTGTACCCATCAACAATACTGTTAATTTCCCACCATTGCCTAGCAGACACTCCACCCCATCCAGTAACAGCGAAACCACAAATAATAATAATAATAGTCAAACTACCAACACTAACGAAGAAAACTCCAACACATCCACCTCTGACATGCTTATGTGGATTAAAAATCTGTTCCATAAAGGAAAAAAACTCCTAGAGAGATTTTTCAATGCCAAAACAATTATGGACAAGATCCAAATAGGCTTGGAAGCCTTTGAACTTTTAGTCAGCTGTAATAATTAATTACAATAGCAACATCAATAATATTCACACTGCTGCCCCCAGCAGCCTAAATATAGCATTTTTTAATGCTAATGGAGTTGCGCACCAGCGCACAGAAATCGAAGACTTCTTATCAAAACATAATATTGACATATTTTTAATTAATGAAACTCACTTACGTGCCGCGAATAAATTCAAACTTCAAGGATATAACACCTTCAGATCAGACAGAAGACACAACCGAGGAGGGGGCACCCTCATCCTCACTAAAAAACACCTGCAAGCTACCAGCTACAATATTAATGGCATAAACAGCTTGGAATACTGTGCAGTTATTGTGCACTCGCACATAGACGAGCCTACCATCTTCATTTCCATTTACAGTGCACCCAACAATATTATTACATATAACGACCTCTATCAACTCACCAACAGCAACAAGCCCATCATCATTGCAGGAGACCTAAACGCAAAACACAGATCTTGGAACTCAAGCATCAATAACCCAAATGGAAACTTTCTCTACAATTTTGCCATCAATAATGACCTAAAAATCCAAGGACCGAATGAACCTACTAGGTACCACCACACCGGCACTTCTGAAGTTCTTGATATCCTCATAACCAATAATATCCACCAAACACCTTACCTAGAAGTCATCCACGAACTTACCTCTGACCACCTCCCAGTGCGATTCATCTACTATGGCTTTGACAATAGAATCCCAATGAAAAAAATAATTAACTGGGACATATTCAATAATTACTTAGAAAAACTTCCAGCCAGACCTGCTCTTTCCAACTCCGCTGACATAGAATATAATATCACCAAAATCAATAGAAGCATCAATACTGCACTGCATCAAGCTACCTGGTATGAAGAATATAAAAAACCTAAATTACCCGAAGATATCCGCAATAAAATTAAAGATAAAAATAGAACTGCAAAACTTTGGAGACTCACAGCTGATCCTAGAATTAAAAACATACTTAATAGAAAAATTAGAAACATCAAAAACCTCATGAACGAATATAAATCCAATAATTGGGAGCTCCTACTTGATTCAATGGATACAAATCAGGACACTGTCTGGAAAATCGCCCAAACTCTCAGGAATAGTAATAGCAGCTTTGGTCCCATCAACACCGTAACCGGAACGGCTTACACAGACAGTGATATGGCAGAAGCGTTAGCTGACCACTTTGAAAATACCTTTACCACCAATAATTATCAAGATGAAGACACTGAAACCGAAGTCAATAATTTTATCAACCAACTCAACTATTATACTGACACTGAAAGCATGCCCTTTACTACTCCAAATGAAATCAAAATTATAATTAACAACCTTAAAAAACACAAAGCCCCTGGTTTTGACGGTATCACCAACAAAATACTGGATATTCTCCCCCATAGTTACATTGTCCTGCTAACAAATATAATTAACGCCTGCATTCGTCTTAACTACTTCCCAGGGCAATGGAAACATGCCATTATCACTGTCTTAGTCAAGCCAGGAAAAAATCCAGCAGAATTAAACTCATACAGACCTATTAGCCTGCTACCATGTATGGGCAAAGTCTTCGAACGGGTTATGAAAAAGCATCTCTCCTACCACCTTGAAAACAATAATATTATTAAAAAAGAGCAATTTGGATTTAGAAAAGATCATAGCACCACCCATCAACTACTTAATATCACAGAATATATGGCAGAGGCCATCACCAAAAAAAATACTATTGCAAGCTGCTTTATTGATCTTGAAAAGGCTTTCGACAAGGTATGGCATGAGGGTTTACTCTACAAGCTATACCTTGCCCGTCTGCCTATCAATTTCATTAAATTAATCTACTCATACCTTAAAGGGAGATGTTTCCAAGTCCGAATCAATAATCGCATATCCAAAAAGAAAAAAATCAAAAGTGGAGTGGTACAAGGAAGTGTTCTTGGCCCTATACTTTTCAACATCTACACCAATGACATGCCCATTCCCTTAAATTCGGAAATCTTCAAATTTGCAGATGATACAGCTATAGTCACCAAATCCCTGAAGCCGCAACTTGCAGCTGATAAACTAGAAATTGCAGTTAATCAAATCGCCCACTACTTCAATATCTGGAAGCTCAAAATTAATCCTACTAAAAGCCAAGTAATTTTCATCAGAAGACACCATAAAAACACTCCCATTCATAATAATATCAAAATTAACAAACAACAAGTCAATGAAATTACCACCATCAAATACCTAGGAGTTTACTTCGACCAGCAACTACAATTTAAAACCCATGTTGACTACTCCATTAGGAAAGCCACCGCTGCTAAAATGGCATTACGACCACTCCTTAATAGAAAATCCAACCTTAGCATTAATCTAAAAAGAAGAATTTACCTCACTCTTATCAGGCCAATGCTCCTGTATGCTGTTCCAGTCTGGGCCACCGTATGTAAATCTTACAGGAAGAAAATTCAAATATATCAAAATAAAATTATAAGAGAAATCCTAAATGCTCCTTGGTTTACAAGAAACATCCAACTCCACAAAGATATAAAAATAAATGCCATTGAAGACGAAATTTTAAAAACAAGCCATAATCTTTACTCTAAAATTACGCATTCAAGTTATGAACACATCAGAAAACTTACAGATTACGACCCAACAGTCATCGCACCAACTAAAAGACCGAGGAACATTTTCCACAATACCAAGTGGTAACTGTAAATAGTGTATATAAAGACTTTATAAAATGGACTTGGTCCGGTACCCGACCGTACATTACTATTGTTATCTTACTCTTATCAACTATATAATCAAGTTTTATTTTCAAATTTTCATTTTATCATATACTATTTAACCAAGATTTTTACTAGTGTATTATATTTACAATATATTGTAAATAGTGTTTATAGTGTAAATACCCCAGTGAAAACTACTAACGGACTTAGTTTACTGCGTAATGACTTTTTACTATTTACTCAAACTCTCTGTGTACCGAGATAGCTTCTCCCTCATTCACGAGTGCCTTTTCACCGCGAGAACATTCATAGGAACCAGTTTCACAAAAGAGCGTTCAAAGACGCTACGTATGGGGTCAATGACCGATCCCGCCATTCACGCATCACCGAACAGCTTTCTTGCCTTTCCAGATTAGCGTTGTCACGCAATGGAGCTTCGCCCTTAACGGCGCGGCGATTGTTTCGCCTTCTCCTTTTAACTCCATCGCCTTAGGGCAAACAACTACAAAAGAATCAGTTAAAGTCGGGATCGACTAACACTGCTACGTTCATGAAACGATTTGATTTGACAGCAGCCAGTTCAGTCTAGCCTACGATGTCTCTCAAGTAACTGCGTGCCTAACACGAAGTGAATGATCCCACCTCACTGCAGATTCTTGCACGATATTCCTACAACCAAGTTTTGCCTAAACAGTATCTGTCAGATAACTATAATTGCTCCCTACGAATATAATCGCTCATCCCCTCCTACTTCGCTAAAATAGTCGCTTCGCATTCAAATCTCCTGAACTTAATGCTAGCACAGAAAAACTTATGCTCATTAATTTCACTTGCTATATACAGAGTAAGGCAATGGCTGGATAATTACATCTGCGATTGCGTGGCTTCATAAGACAGGGAAAGGAAATTTCAATAGTGGGAGGAGCCAAACCATTTTGTAAGGGAAAGAATGTAACATGATGTGATGAGTAAAATATAAATAAAATGTAAAGATATTAGAAATTTGGAAGAGCGAGATTGGAAAATTATTATTATTAAGTAAACAACGGAAATTGATAATCATGTGAAAGTGTTCAAAAATACCCAGTTGATTAAATGAAAAAGCATTACGTTTAATTTTTGAAGATCCCATATCAAAATGTAAATAAGTGACCATCCTAGTTAGCTAAAAAAATTCTTTTTTCCTTTCGAATTTTAATACACATTCCCTGACGAGAAATTTCAGCGCTTTTTCAATTTGGCCAATATACACCAAACAGCACGATACATATAAAACAATGCTAAATTAACACAATAATTAAAAGCACGTATGAGAACTTCAAAAATCAAAACCTGAATTTTACTGATAAGTGAAAACAATAACTTAAATATTAAATTTATGGAGAAGTCAAGAAATTTTGTAATTGATTGTAAATTTAAATGATTTTTGGGTACGCGTCAGCTAAACGTCACTCTCGGCTTAGTGTCCTTTTGACTAAATGTCTTGACAGTTAACTGTCCCGTAGCTAAATTCCCTGACGGCGAATTCTGTGCGTCGGCTAAATATCCTGTCGGCTAACTGTCCGTGTCGGCTAAATGTCCCTGTCGGCTAAATGTCTTGTCGGCTAACTGTCCGTGTCGGCTAAATGTCCTGTCGGCTAAGTGTTTGTGATATCTGGCGACTGTTTCGCGATCAACAGAGCGTGCTTGGCGCAGGTAGTTCTTCTCCGAGAAGGGTTAATGTATTTTTTAGGAGTTGCATGTTAGCCTCGGAAGAGGAAGGTAGTAGATTGTACTATGCGGTAGGAGCGACGTACTGCTCTGAGTCACTATTATATTATGCTTTGAATCATATATTTAATAAATGTTTGTTTCATCTTGCTAAATGGTGCCTTGTTAAACCACGAAGTCATCACAACACGCTCTCTTACGAGATAACCAGAGAGGTTAGAAGCTTAGAGCGTTGAAAACGGAAGAGGCGTAAAGGTAAGCCTAACTAACGAAAGAAGTGCGCATTTGCAAAAGGGAGTAGAAACGTGAGAATTATTTAATCGAGAGTTCGAAAAGCTTGATTCTAAAGGAAAATAGAAGAAAATGTTCAAAAGCGCAAAGAAAGAGGATTTAGTAACAGTTCTATTGGAAATTGGCGAAGAAGCATCCCCAGATTTGAAGCTGGTAGAACTGAAACACAAACTCCAGAATAGCAAGGAATACATCGAAGATGCTGATTTCGTGAAAGAAATTCTGATTACTACAGTGGAGAATAGAAAAAGAAAAGATGAAATGGAAAGAATGCAAATGGAAGAAGAAAGAATAAGAACAGAAAGAGAACACGAAATAGAACTAGCGAAGATTCGAGCAACTCAAAATGAAGGAAGTAGAAGTCCAACACCTTTAATCCAAAACACAGAACGAGAAACCGAAATTTCCCTGGACAAGCTGATCAAAGGAGTAGAAACACTGACTATACCAGTACCGAAGAGAGCAGAAGAATGGAATATATTTTTCGATTCTATCGAAAGAGCATTTAAGCACAAGAAGGTTCCCGAAGAATACAAATCAGAAATATTATTGAAATTAATTGGAGAAAAAGCTTCAAATGTTCTTGTTTATATAAAGGAGGAAGATCTGCAAAATTACGAAAAAGTGAAAACTCTTGTTCTGAAGGAATATCAACCTACTCCTCAAACCTGTTTAGAAAACTTCAGAAAAACTAAACGTTATTCCGGCGAAACGCATATCCAGTTCGCTTCAAGACTAACAGCTACATGGGACTATTACTGCAAGTCAAGAGAAGTAAAGAATTTCGAAACACTCAAGGAATTAATTATTTCGGATAAATTATTCCAAGCTTTAGATGAAGAAACAGCTGCACACGTCGCAATACGCCAAGGAAATAAATGGCTGAAGCCTCAAGAATTAGCTACAGAATGTGATATTTATTTCACGGCCAAAGGAAAATCTTTCGGCGAAGTTCGAAATGGAATTGAGCAATCACCGAGATTCCTGGATACAACATGTGCACAAGACAAATATATTCCGCCACCCATGAGAAAAGAATATCCAAAACACGAAAGATCTCACGCGAGAAGAAAAGAATGTTATATTTGTGGAAATTATCAACACATCGCAAGAGATTGCCCAGGCAAAAGAAGAAAGAACGAAACTGCAGTAAATAAGAAGGGAAAGGATGATTCCAAAACTAAAAAAAATTCAAACAGAACATTAAAAGAAGAAGCCATCGTAGCTAAAGTAGACTCATCCCATCTACGATCCGAATTCGCAGAACGCATCGTTCAACCACTGCAAAAAGTAGATATTTTTATTAACTCTGAGAAAATCGAAGCTATCGTAGACTCTGGAACGCAGATAACAATCGTACATTCATCGCTCATTCCAAATTTAGAGGAGAGAGAAGGAGGTAAAATATTGCTAACACCTGCTTTCGGACAACCAATTGAAGCAAAAGTTTGCCGTGTACCTATTTACCATAAAGATCATGGAAGCAATATATTTAATTTTGTGGATACATTAATTGCAGTGACTGATAAGCTAAATGTGCCTTGCCTAATAACTCCAGATATATAAAAAGTGTTGATTAATCCTGCGGCAGAAGAACCAAACGCAGAAAGAAATAATTACGGAAGCGAAAACGCTCGAAGTTTATTCGCCAATGCACAGTCAAACGACAGCGATTCCCCTCCCCCGCTAACCCTTATGGAGGAGAAAAACGAAGAGGAGGAAGGGGTGAAGGCGAGTGTTTATGTAAACTCAGACTTGTCGTCTGCTGAACGCCTACGCGAAGAGCAAGCTAACTGTCCCTCGCTGAGAGAAGCATGGAAGCTAGCAATAGAAAAAAAAAAGGAAATTAATTTACTTATTGATCATCTTTTACATCACGAAGAAAAAATATTAGGACAGACTGTTTTTCAGTTAGTGCTTCCGCTTAGTAGAAGAGCACAAGTGTTGGAATTAGCACATAGTTCCATTTTCGGTGCATATCTTGGAATAAGAAAAACAAAAGAGCGAATACAATATTCATTTTATTGGCCTGGATTAGCACAAGATGTCGAAACCTTTTGTAAAACGTGCAAAGATTGTCAGTTGAAAAGTCCAGAAAAGCGATCTGACAAGATTCCCATCGCACCGGTCAGAAGGCCAGGATTACCTTTCGAAACAGTTAACATCGTCGTTATTGGACCTATTGAACCTCCCTCTGCTAGGAAACATAAATATGTGAAATGTCTGGTAGATCAACATTCCCGATGGCCAGAAGCCATTCCACTGAGAAGTTTGACAGCAAAAGCCACTTGCGACGCGCTTTTGGAGATTTTCATGAGAGCAGGAATCCCTAATACAATAGCTAGTGACAACGGAAGTAACTTTGTTTCAAAATTAACTAAAGAATTCCAGAAAAGACTAGGTTCTCACCCTAGGTTCGCTACACCTGCTTACAGTGCTTCAAATGGATTAGTAGAAAGATGGAAAAGTCCTTCAAGCAAATGTTACATCGTGTCATCAGAACTGATCCTTCGAATTGGGATAAGTACATCCCATACCTGCTCTTTGCATACAGAGAAGTACCAAACTGCACCACGGGTGTCTCACCATTTCAGCTGATGTATGGAAGACAACCAAAAGGTCCTTTAGCAGTACTGAAGTCTTCATGGTCAGGAGAAATACCTATACCACCTAATCTAAGTGAGTCGGCAGTGGCTTACTTACAGCTTTTAAAAATAAGGTTAGAACAAGCAGCCGAACAAGCCAATTTAATTGCAAGTGATAAACAACAAAAATATGCTGACTACTTTAATCGGAGATCAATACCAAAAAATTTCAAAATCGGAGAACAAGTTTATTTACTCATACCAGATTCAAATAACAAACTCTATGCACGATGGACTGGTCTAGGAGAAATCGTGAATCATTGCCCACCTCATTCCTATAAAGTAAAACTACCTGATGGAAAGATCAAACATGTTCATGCAAATAAAATTAGAAAATTCCAAGCTAGTGTCAATGCAGTTGGAGTGATATTTGAAAATGAAGAAGAATTTGGAGAAATTATAACTTTGCCAGGAAAAGATCTCTTGACCCCCCTGGAAGATTTTAAAATAGATGCAAATCTGAATTTAGAAAATTTGAATCCGCAGCAGAGAAGAAAATTGATAGCTCTTATCAACAAACACCGAGCACTATTCACCGGAAAGCTGAAAATAGCTAAAGTTGAAGCTCATAAAATTAGATTAATACCCAATATGGAGAAGAAGAAACCTTACATTTATAGGATTTTTGAAGCATTGAAACCCAAGGTCGATGAAGAAGTAGAAGAATTATTGTGTGTGTGTATTTAATTATGGCAAAGCACACTAGGGCTATCTGCCTAAGGGGAGGGATGCCTTTCGTGGAGGACTTTCTAAGGGAAACTGGCTCGTATACACGTTTCACATGGGGAAAACCACGAAAACGCCCATGCAGCCAGCCCGTTTGCGGGATTCGAACCTCGGACCGAACTACCAGTGTTCAGCGACTTTACCGCTCGACCGCTGGTGGGCCGAAGAATTATTGAAATCGGGACTAATAGAAGAAAGTAATGCAGAAATAGCTCATCCAGTAGTTTGTGTAAGCAAAAAAAAAAAAAAAAAAATGGAGATATCAGATTGTGCTTAGATTATCGAGCTTTGAATGCAGTGACGAAGCCAGATGACTTTCCTATGCAAAACGCCATTGATTTAATGTACAGTTTAGGAAGAGCTAACGTCATAACAATTTTAGATTTGCTGAAAGGATATTGGGCAATTCCTTTCAGCAAATCTATATGAAAGGATATTGGGCAATTGCTGAAAGGATATTGGCTATGGAGGAACAAAGTAAAGAGTACACATCGTTCAAAACTCATCGAGTTCAATATCAGTTTAAAGTGCTACCCTTTGGATTAAGGAACGCAGCAGCAACTTTTCAGAGTGTAATGAATAACGCGCTGAAAGAATTTCAACAATTTTCAAGAGCCTATATTGATGACATAGCTATATTTTCCACGGATTTCGACACTCATCTCCAACATCTGGATAAAATTTTCACCAAATTAGAGTCACTTGGATTTACTATCAATTCGAAGATGTGTTCGTTTGTAAATCCTCAAATTAAATATTTAGGACACATTATTGGATCAGGAAAACATCAACCAGATCCCGAGAAAATAGAGGCAATCAAGAAGCTGGAAACGCCGAAAACGAAGAGATCTTAAAGGTCTGTTAGGATTATGTAATTATTATCGCGATTATATCCCAGGGTATGCAGAGATCGCCTACCCACTCACAGAACTCACGAAAAATAAACAACCGGAAATACTCGAATGGAAAGAAATTTATGAGTCAACATTTCAACAACTGAAAGAACGATTAGCGATGTCAATGGAGCTGATCACCCCAACACTGCACGATCCGTTTGTCATTCATTCTGATGCATCCCAAATCGGAATAGGTGCATGTTTATCACAGCAAAGGGGAGAGAAGCAATTTCCCATCTGCTACGCGAGCAAGAAATTATCGAAACCTCAACAGAGCTGGGCGACTATAGAGCGTGAAGCTTATGCTATAGTATGGGCTTTGAAGAAGTTTGAACCTTGGATATTCGGTTCATCGGTAAAAATTGTGACTGATCATAATCCTCTAGCCTTTACAGTCAGAAATGCTCCGCAATCGTCCAAATTACAACGATGGGCCATAGCTTTGCAGAAATATAATCTCGAAATAGAACATTGGCCTGGAAAAAAACTGTCAAACGCGGATGCATTATCCAGACTTCCCACCTGTGAGCTTTGAACATTAATTTACTGTTCATCTTCACGAACATTTTGTATAGTTAATAATTAGATAGTTTTTCTTTGCTTTTCATAATCATTTTACAATTTTGTGCAAATAAGATGTTTATGTAATTTGAAATAGATAGAGAAATGATTGGATAACAAATATTCGAGGTAAGTGGTAAATTTAGATATTTATCTCCCAAGGATTTAAATCATGCTGCAGCATCATTAAGTAAAAAGAATGTTAAGAATATAATTTTATATATATATATATAAGAAACTTAATAATTTTACTGTCATCATTGGAATAATACTAGGGTATATTTTAACATGTTTATAAAAGAAAATATCAAGTTGGTTTCTTTGAATTAAGAATTGATAAATTGTTACAATAATAATAAGGTTCGGAACAAGTGAAGTTAAAAATGAGTTATCTATGTTTATATATAAAAATGTGTTATTTATGTTTATATATGTTTATGTAGTAAATTGAGGTGCAATTGTAGGTATTATATTGCAAATGTCTATAGTAATTGAGATTTGAAAATTAGGATAGAATGTATAAAAGTATATGTAGTTTTTTTTTTTCTTTTTCACGTTGATCGCAAACAGTTGCTAGATTTTAGTTTCCAGATCGCTGATTGATTTGTAAATAATATCAACAACAATCTTACGATGGGGGTGTGATATCTGGCGACTGTTTGGCGATCAACAGAGCGTGCTTGGCGCAGGTAGCTCTTCTCCGAGAAGGGTTAATGTATTTTTTAGGAGTTGCATGTTAGCCTCGGAAGAGGAAGGTAGTAGATTGTACTATGCGGTAGGAGCGACGTACTGCTCTGAGTCACTATTATATTATGCTTTGAATCATATATTTAATAAATGTTTGTTTCATCTTGCTAAATGGTGCCTTGTTAAACCACGAAGTCATCACAACACGCTCTCTTACGAGATAACCAGAGAGGTTAGAAGCTTAGAGCGTTGAAAACGGAAGAGGCGTAAAGGTAAGCCTAACTAACGAAAGAAGTGCGCATTTGCAAAAGGGAGTAGAAACGTGAGAATTATTTAATCGAGAGTTCGAAAAGCTTGATTCTAAAGGAAAATAGAAGAAAATGTTCAAAAGCGCAAAGAAAGAGGATTTAGTAACAGTTCTATTGGAAATTGGCGAAGAAGCATCCCCAGATTTGAAGCTGGTAGAACTAAAACACAAACTCCAGAATAGCAAGGAATACATCGAAGATGCTGATTTCGTGAAAGAAATTCTGATTACTACAGTGGAGAATAGAAAAAGAAAAGAAGAAATGGAAAGAATGCAAATGGAAGAAGAAAGAATAAAAACAGAAAGAGAACACGAAATAGAACTAGCGAAGATTCGAGCAATTCAAAATGAAGGAAGTAGAAGTCCAACCCCTTTAATCCAAAACACAGAACGAGAAACCGAAATTTCCCTGGACAAGCTGATCAATACTGATGAATACTGAGTACGTCGCTCCTACCGCATAGTACAATCTACTACCTTCCTCTTCCGAGGCTAACATGCAGCTCCTAATAAATACATTAACCCTTCTCGGAGAAGAGCTACCTGTGCCAAGCACGCTCTGTTGATCGCCAAACAGTCGCCAGATATCACAGTGTTCATGTCGGCTAAGTGTCCTTGTTGGCTAAATGTCTTGTCGGTTAAGTGTCCCGTCGGCAAGTGTCCGCGTCTGCTTTATAATAACAGTCATGTGGAGGTAGGAATCTGCTTGACTCATTAAGGTGCCAATCACATTATGTTTCGCCTCGCGGGACCTCGAAAGGGACAATTCTCAGAACCCGCACAATTCCAGGAAGCGCATGTAGCTAGATTACCATTTTCACTTACTACAAAGACTTGAACGCCAGTCATCGATTATCGCTCAGGGCCCACCAGCGGCCGAGCTTACCGCTCGAAATCGCTGAACACTGGTAGTTCGGTCCGAGGTTCGAATTCCGCGAACGGGCTGACTGCATGGGCGTTTTCGTGGTTTTCCCCATGTGTAACGTGTATACGAGCCAGTTTCCCTTAGAAAGTCCTCCACGAAGGCATCCCTCCTCTTAGGCAGATAGCCCTCGAGGCTTTGCCATAATCACACACACACACGATTATCGCTCAGATTTGGATCACGTGATCCTTCAGAAGCATAACTTTCATCTGATTGGTTGACTCTACCCAGGACGGAGCTCCAGCTGAGGCATTTTAGGTGAAGTTTGAAAAATTCCCGGGTAGCCGGATCATCGTTCCGTAGCTAGGCGGGACTTCGCTTCCAGCCGTGCTCCATTCTCTAGGAATCCTCCCGTTTAAACCAGTGCTACCAGAATCTTGTTTCTTAGAAAGTTCCGTCTAGCAGGGACTGTCCAATAGAAGTGATAACCCGTTAAGAGGTACACGAAGTAAGTAAATCTTTTTAAGGGTTACGCGAAAGAAAAAAGAATGGGAATTGTTGTCCTATGCTATTTGAATTAGGAATAAAACAAAGACAAAAATCTTACAATTGTGAAGTCGCTTTGTCATCACTATTAGTAGATCGATATGCGTACTATTCCAAGAGCAGAGAGAATACTTTCGTATGAGGTTGGGTAGAAAATGGAGAAACTAACAGATTTAGAACAAAGATTTATTGACATAAGTACAAAATTCTATGTAACATTTATCAAAATTTTGTTGACACGGAATTTTATTAACATCAGTATCATATAATTAAATACTAAATTGCATTAAGATACAAATAATCTGAAAAGTGAGAGCGAGAGATAAATGAAATTTTAAAATTTACCAAATACGCATTTGGTATTACTAATATCCATATGAATCTTTTGCATAAGAGAGAAAGATAAGGAAAAAAATGACACTTGAAATTAGAACTGCGGTCCGTAAATCAAAGAGCCGTAAGTTATATTTTATAATTGGGATGGTATTTAATGAACACAATGGAATGTGTCGTTAACAGAATAACATCTCACAAACTTGAAGATTTTTATGGTTATATACAGCTAATCTATCACTGTCATAATCAGATAAACACATAAATGGTTCTTCCTGTCCTTCTCCATTGTTTCCTTTCAGCGCCTGTAAATGTTTGTGTTCGAGATGGCGAAACTTGCCGCTATTGAAAATGTCACAGCAAATTTAAAGCGCTTAGAGCATATTTTTTAATCCGAATTTTTACGTACGACTACCAGTTTTTACGTAAGATTCTATGTTACCGGTATATGAATTTTTTAGAACAATTATAGATTTTTCCTTATCGTTGCATCGGTATATCATGTAGAAACCACCTTGTACGTAGATACGAGGTGTTTATGAACAGTAGGAGGAATAGACAAAACAAATGGGTTTTCACCCGCGCCCGTGGCGTTCCGGCTGTCACCTTGATCGCATCCGGAAGAGTAGGGAAACCAAGATTGATTTTTAAAAGTTTAGCATATTTATCAAACATAATTAATGTTTTAAATAATTATAAAGCTGTTGCATGCTTTCAGGGCTGGATATATTTTTAGCTTTTCCTATGATGTAAGGAAATTTGCAACTACTTCTTTTAGAAAGTAATATTTTAAATCTGAACTAATAAAAAATTTCAAACAACCAATTTTCTCTTGCAATTTTTAATACTGAATACTAATATATATATAAACGAATCTTTGAAAGTTTTGTTTAAAATTCTAAATTGTGTTGCTTTTTTAAAATTATAGATGAGTATTACAGCACAATTTATATAAAGGAATTTTATTTCAATTATATTTCATAGCACATCATAGTGATAAACACTTTTGACTCCTTAAATTTTATAAATTTAATTCTAATTTTAAAATTGTATTTAACCATAATAATTAATTTTGCTTGTATTTTATACTGATTATTTTTTAAATTTATTTTTAGTTCCGCATAAGATTTTCTTTATTTACTGTTAATTTAATTTATTAGCCCAAAGGCGTGCATGAATACATGTATGTTTCTCGCACTGTGACAAAAACGACAGTATCTAGAGCCATCAAATTTTGAATAATGTAATCCTCCACCCGAACATGGGCATCAGGACGGCCGAATTTCGAATTTGTTTTAATCTATTTCATATTTTGTAAAACTTAACGAATTTCTGATTAACAAACTCAACGAGTTCAGAGCGAGCAATGTACGGAAAATAACAGTTTTATCTCCAGTGCGGAAATTCTAAAGATATTTTCAAATGTATGTGGTTTACGGACGAAGAACATGATATTCAATAAATATAGGTAACACACAAAACGTTAAAAAAAAGGTTCCTTTTGAGCGTAATATAAAATCTGAATGCTTCTAGATTTTATTTTACTTTTTTCCCTCCTTCATTACACTCAGAAAATTTTATGCTCGGAAAATTATAAATTACTAAAATAAATATTCCACTTTATGTTAATAAGTTAATGATGATATAATCAAGTAAACGATTGTTTTGTTATATTATTATAGTTTTGAAAGTCACTGCCTGAAAATGGTCATTAAATTAAAAAAAAATTATCAGATCTTGTTTAATTTTACCTTATTTATTTCAAAGCATCATGTACTATTAATCTTATTTAATTTTACGTTATTTGTACACAAAATTAAGTTCATAAATTTTGTGCTTAGAGTTTTTATCGTTTTACCAAAGTAAAGATGTTTGTACAAGAATTACGCGTGAAAAAAATGCGCGAAATGCAGTAAAAAGTGCTTTAATGAGATATATTAAAATCTTATTTAAAAAAATCTGATGTGCACACCACATGACTTCCTTGTATTGGAATATTAAATTATACGCATTTTCCCTTGCATTTCATTTAAACTTATTGGATTGAATTAAATCTACTTCGCTGACAGCGCATAAACCACAATAGAATAAATGCATTCTTTAAAATTCACTCTAGTATTTGTTTACCATAGCGAAACTCTGGCGCTAGATTCACTTAACAGTATAAATAATTATATAACAGTTAACTTATCTAATAATTATATAACATAAACAAAGTTAACTCTTATATAATCCAATAATTATATAACAGTTAACTTATATATTTCTTTCATATCACTCATAATCCACAAAATTTATATCATTTAAAGAATACAACTATCTAATAGTTGCCACATGTTCTATTCAAATACTATAATAAAATTCAGTTCTCACTTCGCGACAAGGCAAAAGTACATAAAATTTCAAAATATCTGTATTAAAAATTACGAAGTAAATCTTGAACACATATTTCCTCGAAAAAATTCCAGAACGGATTAAGCATGATTTAATTCGCAATAATAAATGAAGGCGTTATCTTTGTTGTTGCGAAGCTAAGTTTCTCTAGATTGGCAACAAATCCATTACTCTGCTGTTTCAAATATAAACAAGTAATGGCCGCCATTAAAAAAAGGCTTAGCGGCACTTAGACAACTTTAAAATTGTAGATAATTCTAAAAATATTGCATACAGATTTACTAAAGGCAGAAAAACCTTAACTGGAAGATAAAAACAACATAATACAATCATTTTTAGAGCAAAAAATGTACAATTTACAAACATATAAGAGTAAAGAAATTGAGATCACTGAGCTGGGTAACATAGTGGATAAATATATAAATATATTTATATACGTTTGGTGCGGCCGATTGAAACCAAAATACGAGGTGCACATCTACATGTTATAGCAGTCCTATATACAAAATTTCAACGTTCTGAGGCTGCTCGTTTTTGAGTTAAGCGAGGTACGTACGTTCGTACGCACGTACGTGAATACGTTCGTACAGACGCCACGAAAAATTCTCTTCAGAATTAATTTTAAAGCAGTTTTATAATTTTTTTTGAAGGAAAAGAGTATTTTATTCTGTCCTTACGTACAGATATCACGCAAATACATCGTTAAATTGCATTCGATAGCGGTCAAAACGGATATTTTCGTTGAAATATGCTGCCTGAAACTTTTCGCGATTACAATACTTCCTTTTTACTTCGAGGACAAGGAAGTAAAAACTGTGACTTTCATAATCTCATCACTATACAACGCATCACATTTAATAATTAAAAAGAGTTATGTGATGCAAACGCCATAGGTTTCAGTAATCCGTATTGTCCCTACTCTTTCTTGCCGATATGTTGGTGACGCGCGCCCCGCCCACTGGGTTTGTCTATCTCTTCTAAGGTCCGTGGAGGTGGTTTAGGATAAGTAAGGAATGAAACCGATCCAGGCGTGAGTACGTTACTTTAGTCGGTCTAATCTATACCTTCGTGCCTGAATAAATAATTTGTGCGTTTTCATCGCCTTTCGCAGCAACTACTGTCTCAAATCCCAACCATATCCTTTTGATGTTTGCCGTCTGGTACAGTCCACTAAAAAGAGCGAGTGTGTAGAAGAAATATTGCCGAGGTGGGTAGTGATGGGCAAGGCCAACTTATACTCAAGGCTTTCCAGACTGAACGAAATTCCAGTTCCCAGTTTTAAGTGGCTTTCGCGAAATTCATCACTAGGTGGCGCTCGCATTCTGCTATAACGTTCTCTATTGGTAATGTGGCTTCTTATTAACAAAAAGTGATTTTATTAAAACGTGCCGCTGTAACTAATAGTAACATAGGATGGTATATTGTTGCGTGCTATACTGCAGTGTTTTTTCCCTTTTAAAAATTTTTTTACGATTGTATTTCAATAATTATTGCCAACGTATAACAGTTTGACGGATAGCATTTCCATCAGTTTTATGTATTAATATAAATACATAATACAAAATTTCTTAAACAAAAGCCATCATCACGTAAAATTTTAAAGCTTTAACATTCGTTTGATATGTTTCTTTCTCTCAACTTTTGTATGTAAACAAGCTTCTGAATATGTGTTTGTACATGTGTTCAGCTTCATGTCATTTTTTTTGTCTTTCTGAAATAAAAATATAATTTTTTTTTATCATACTGGAGATAATCTGTTTTCTGCATAAATGATATTTTAAGCATTTCGAAATTACTGAAATGTCGTATAAAATATATACGTAAATGCATTCTTAAATTTTAATTGCATTAAACTCCTATATATCCTATATAACAGTTTGACGGATAGCATTTCCATCAGTTTTATGTATTAATATAAATACATAATACAAAATTTCTTAAACAAAAGCCATCATCACGTAAAATTTTAAAGCTTTAACATTCGTTTGATATGTTTCTTTCTCTCAACTTTTGTATGTAAGCAAGCTTCTGAATATGTGTTTGTATGTGTGTTCAGCTTCATGTCATTTTTTTTTGTCTTTCTGAAATAAAAATATAATTTTTTTTATCATACTGGAGATAATCTGTTTTCTGCATAAATGATATTTTAAGCATTTCGAAATTACTGAAATGTCGTATAAAATATATACGTAAATGCATTCTTAAATTTTAATTGCATTAAACTCCTATATATCCTATATAACAGTTTGACGGATAGCATTTCCATCAGTTTTATGTATTAATATAAATACATAATACAAAATTTCTTAAACAAAAGCCATCATCACGTAAAATTTTAAAGCTTTAACATTCGTTTGATATGTTTCTTTCTCTCAACTTTTGTATGTAAGCAAGCTTCTGAATATGTGTTTGTATGTGTGTTCAGCTTCATGTCATTTTTTTTTGTCTTTCTGAAATAAAAATATAATTTTTTTTATCATACTGGAGATAATCTGTTTTCTGCATAAATGATATTTTAAGCATTTCGAAATTACTGAAATGTCGTATAAAATATATACGTAATATTAAATTTTAATTATATTAAACTCCTATATATCTATATACATATGAATTTAAATGCATTAAATAAATATATTAAATGCAATAATATATATATGTATGAATATATATATTATTATTTTTTAGCTCTTGTATTTGTTATCTTTCATCCAGAAACATCTGAATGCTGTCTGTACTAGCTTCAAATTCTTAAAGCACATTTCTCATTTTAATTAGTCTGATGTATCAATATGCTGTGCATGAATTTGTGTCTACCTGGTTGAGTGTTTTGTGGTTGCACTTGAAGTAATAAAGATTCATGTTGACTCCTCGTATATATATATATATATATATATATGAGGAAATATTTTTTGTTTTAGGGATATGGCGTTATTTTTAAAATATGCGGTCAATAATATTGAAATACTTGGTATTCAACACTAGCAGTCTCAAAATATTATATTCCCTCCTTCCCAAAGTAGTTGCTGCACTTAGGTCGAAAGTTTTGTTTTAATTTATTTGCTACATTTCAAGTAGGTGGAGTCAAAATAAATTTCGATGCAGTTTAGCAGATCAACATCAGTAAAATTACACAGTGTGCTACAACGAATGTAACGCTGCATACTAGACTTTCATTCTCAGTTTTTACTTTCCACAAGTATAGCACTTATTTTGGAATTTTATAAACGCAATATTGCACTTATTTTTATAAACGCAAATGTAGAGGGTTCGCATGCTATTAAGCCACGCCCCATTTTGTAAGGACTATACCGCCCGTATTTCAGAAAGATGGTGTTTATGTGATTAAGGCAAAGCCTCGACAAGGTGAAGGATGCCTTCGTGGAAAAATTTCTGAGGCAAGCTGTCTCATATAGATGAGGAATATAACTGAATATAAATTTAATTAGCCTGAAGATTTTAAGCAATTACTGATGGATGTGTCTTGACAAAATAGGGCGGGGCTTAAGGGTGTGCGAAAGCTGGATTTTTGAAACTAATTTGGTACTGGAAAAAAAAAAAAAAAAAATCTCTTTTAGCAATGCTTTTTCTCTTATGTATTAACACACTTTAGATCATCATTTATTAATTACTTAATTACATATTTAATAGTTGCTCCAAATTATTTGGTTGCACAGGACAACTGATATTCATATGATGAAAATTTTGCTCTGAAATAGTTTATGTTCTGAAGCTACCTGCTAACTTCGTACTATATAAATAATTTAAAAGTGAAACATGTGCTCTAACTTACCCTTAAATTAGAATAGGTAACTCAAATAAGTACAATTAAAAGTAGCGTATATCTAGATGCCAGCAGGAATTAGGATACTTATCAGAATCAAGTAGCTGAGGTTATAAACGAAAAAAAAAGGTGGGGGGGTAACTTGAAATTTCATGCTTTCTAAATAAAAATGTTTTAATTAAAAAGAAATGTATAATATCTGACTACTACAGATTAATCGTTTCTGCATTTTGCATATAATAAGACAATTATTTGTCTGGGGTACCATTTTGCTCATTGTTAACGTCTTGTCCTCTTGCGGTCAGTAGAGATTTCATGAAGGCCACCGAAAACACGAAAGAATATTTTCACACTAGTAGGATTTGAGTATGAGTTGGCCTTGTATAAGCCAAGGCCAACTTTTATACTCAAGGCCTGCCAGACTGAACGGAGTTCCGGTTCCCAGTGGCTTTCGCGAAATTCATCACTAGGTAGCTCTCGCATTCTGCTACACTTTTGCTATAAGTTCTCTATTTGTAATATGGCTTGTTATTAACAAAACGTGTATTTTATTAAAACGTGCTGCCGTAACTAATAGTAATTGCTAGATGCTATACGTGGTATATTGCTACGTGCTATACTGCAAAGTTTTTTTTCCTTTAAAATAATTTTTACAATTGTATTTCAATAATTATTGCCAACATATAACTGTTGGACGGATAGTATTTCCATCAGTTTCATGTAATACAGATTTAATATAAGTACATAATACAAAATTTCTTAAACAAAAGCCATGATAAGTTAGCCTTGCTTTTACCTAAGTAACTCTGTACCATTAGCAAAAGCCTGCGGCACCTTGCAGGCTTTTGCTAATTCAAGAATTCTCATTTTTGCGCCCTTTTTAGGGCCATTCAATAACTGATGGCGACAAAATCGCCTACCCTCTTCTTCATATGGAAGATACTATGCTCCTTTATGGATTCATTTATGCTTACTAAGACTGCCCAACAGGGAAAATAATTGTGGAGTAAAGACCTTCGTGTCGAAGACTCGTCACGACCGTAATTCACTTCAATTCAATGGTTTTCAATGAAAATGTGGAGGCAATTAAAACTGCAGTGAAAGAATTATTGGATTTAAACAATAGATCTGGAAAGTGGATTTGCTCTTGATATGTTCAGTTCTTGATATGCTGTTGATATGTTCATCCAACACAGTTCAGGCGTTTGAGTACACTATCCTCTATTAAGCACAAATTTATTAAAGAATCGTAAGTTAGCATAACTATAAGATCTTTATTTAACAAGTTAGAGAACTTGCTTAACTCAAATAGAACACAAATCAAAGCTAACAGTCTTTAAAAAAATTTAATTTGAAGTGTGAAACAAAGAATTTACAGGATACTCATTTGTAAGTTTTAAATATCTTCACGCTTACTTTTTAGGCAATATTATCAAGAGTATACTTCATAAAAGAAGGTAACATGCTGAAAAGAAGAACCACAAGTATAACGCATGTATAAAATCTTTTTAAAACTTCTGCATTTATAAAAAACATTGGTAGAATCCTCTCTCGCGAATATATCGACTTAGACTCTATTTTATACAGAGCTATTGTTGGATGCAACTTTGTTGGTTCTTGAATTAAAGCCCGAATTATACATGACTCACAAGTTCCAAAAAGTGGGAAAAACTCTGAACTCAGAAAAGTGAAATCTGAGGTAACAGGAGAAGGACCACAAATCTGATGGGCGGAGCAAAACAAGACATCAAGAAAACTTAAAAGTAAATGTAATGTTGGGTCATCTGTTGGGCTTAGAAGTAACTAGATCAAAAATGAATTATCAATCAACAACATTTACTTACCAAGCGTTAAATCCAAGGCCAACTTAGACTCAAGGGTAAAATCCTAGTATACCGTGCAGCCTTGGCGCGATTTTGAAAATTATCACCAACACCAAAAATGATCCAAAGAACGTCTATATATATACTATACCCTATATACTATGTGTGTATATACATAGTATATGTATAACTATACATATTCTTTGAATGACCCCTTTACTACTCATCCTATGTGTCCCGTTTTTACTGCTCATCATAAAGTCGCCAAAAGTAGCCAAATTCCGTGTGCACCGGATACTAGGATTAAACCCAAATTTGTTGTTACATTTCCAGTATGTGGAGTCATAAATAACTTTGGATCGTCATAAATAACAGTTTAGTAGATCGACATCTGTAAAGTTATAAAATGTACTAGAAAATCCTCAATTTTTACTTTCCACAATTGTAGCACTTATTTGGGGACAATTTTATTGAAGCAAATTTAAAGGGTTTGCAAGGTCTAAGCGACGCCCCATTTGGTAAGAACTGTTCCACCTGTAAATCAGAACGATGACGTTTCTGTGATTAAGGCAAAGCTTGGAAAGGTTGTCTGTTTTGATTTTGCATCCTGTCCTCCGGACACACGCATACGTTTGCTATACCTGCAGTGCACTTATTAATTTATGACAGCCAGTATTTGCAAGCTACCATGCACCTTATAAGAAATATACCAACAGAAATGAGTTTTGTCCCTCGTCTGACGTGTTCCCGACTGTCACCTTACTGCGATATACTGTATTCTACTGGGTTTCTATTGTCGGAGCAATACTTCCCAGTCATGCAAAGAGTTCCATACGGAGCCTGGTATTAGAAAATTCCTGATTGAGTTTCCTCTGAGGGGAGAAATAACAGGAAGAAAAGGGAATTACGGCCCAATTTTCGCCTGGGCTCAGGAGCTGACGGGAGCTATTTGCAACACTGGTCCAACCAAGAACAAGTCCAAAGTAATTACTCCAAAGTCCGTAAGATGGTCGTAGCATGCAGGCATTAACTGTGATTGGTCGAAATCTAGCTTGAAATCCTTGTCAGTAGAGATGATGTGGAAAGATGCACACGGAGCTTCAGCACTGACGAGTAACAATTAATTATTGGCTTGCCTAATTGAGTGTGCAGCATAAGGTCGGGTGAGCAAATCGTCCGGGATGATTTCATAGCGCTCAGAATATACTCAAAGTTAGCTGTACTGTTGGTCTTTGCTTTCCTGAAAAAGTTTCCATTTATCTTGGATAAGTAGTCTTTGATATAATCAATATGAAGGTCCCGATGTAAAACTTCATTTCGAATATAGTATGGGGGCGTTCGTGATGGTTCTCAGGATATTATTTCGCAGAACTTGCACCCGGTGAATTTCACTTGCATTAGCACTTGCGCAGGCCGGGAGGCATATGTGATAACAGGCCTGACAATTGCAGTATGAAGCCTTCTTTTGCGTGCAAGATTTAATATACCAACAGAGTCTTCAGAAACTAGTGGGTAAAGCTTTTTCAAAATGCCGTACGCTTTTCTACACACACTGTTTATGTGTGCATTCCAGGTAAACGATCGATTTAAAATGACTCTTAGGTATTTTGCCTTACTTACATTAGGACTGTTTTCCCGAAGAGCGTAACATTACAGGTGAGGGGGGTCTGTGGTCTTGAATTTTCTAATAACTAAAACTTTTGACTTCTCCGGGTTGATCAGAATTTTCCATCGTTGATACCATGCTTCAATATTAGGAATAATCTGCTGAATCTTTTCCAAGACGTGGTTTGGTCGTCTGGACTTCGCGATGATGGCGGTGCCATCCGCGTAGCATGTAACATAATATTAAGGTCTCGTTTGAATTTCGGGAAGTCATTTACGTACGACTGTCACCTTGATCACATCCGGAGGAGTAGGGACGACTTGCAGAAATTTAACAGTGGTTGCCTATTGCAGCGTGTGTAATTGTCAAGAAAAAGCTGGTTGTAGCGCCTCATTTCGGAAATTAGAATTTTTACATATTTTTATTTTTGAAACTGCGATTGATTTTTAACAATTTAGCATATTTATCAAGCATCTAGGATCGTATCTTTTCTTCTGGCATCAACTTCTAGGAATTCTAACCAGTAGTTAAACATTTTACCAAAGACTTTTAGTAATCATAATAAAAGGTGTATTGAAAAGTACACCACACCCGAAGGCTTAATCGAAGTCATGAGATAAACTCAGTAAATAGTAATTTTTAAATACAATTAAATGGCATGTCATTAACAGTGGTCGGTGCAAAATAAGTCCTAAGTTTCATAAAATTGCTTAATAAAACGTAAAATAAGGCTGTAAAAGTAACAGCACGTGATGCGAGATGGCCGGTAGCGAGTGAAGGAGTCATAAGACCGCGAACTAAAATTTTTCACTGTAAGCAAAGTCTTTGCTATAAAACACTGTAAAGTACTAAATAAATTCTTGGTAAAATAGAAATAATAAGTAAAATAAGTAAGTAATATAAGTTGCAATCATAAGCTTTGTCAGAGCATAGTCTATAAGCTTTGTCAGAGCATAGTCCAAAACATAAGCAAAACCTGATTAAATGAAGGGTATTAAAATACGTGAAATAAGTAGAATAAAATATATATGTACACTACTACCATAATGCATTATGATGGATAGTTCGCGGTCTTTTTACTACATGCTCCTCTGTAGTTTGTGAGTTCTTTAATAGCCGGGTATTGCAAGTTTTTCATTTTTTCAAAGAAGTTGTGTGCAGTAGTTAGTATTTGATCGTGAATTAGCAGAATCTTTAAATCCTTATGAATTTGCGCGTTACGCACAAAAGGTGCTTTGGTAATGCTTCGAAGAATCTTATTCTGTAAGACGTTTATTTTCTGGCGTTCAGTTTTTTCAGCAGTCGCCCAATTTATCAAGCATCATCATCATCAATATTGCCGGGATATTGCTGTTTTGACGCAACGTTTCCGGCTCTTGACACTTTGGCCCGGAGGGTGCATGACGGTAGTTGGCATTGACAATTGAAAGGAGGCATCAGTAGGGAGAAGAGGGGGTAACTGCAAGACGTCACAAGTGTAGAGAAACACGCAGACGAAGCCAGACCAGGAGAGGCGATGACAGGGTGAAAATCTGACTTGTTCAGTTGTTCCTGATAGGTACATGTCATAATAAAAGTTATACAAATAGGATTATACAATACAATTTATTAGAGTAATATAAATACATACGAATAAAAATCGAAAATGAATACATAAATTATATATGGCTAAATAAGGTCAATATACATATTTACAGCGACGTTGCACTAGGGATAAATTTACGTAGGGAAATTCGAGTCTCGGGTGAGAAAGGCCGTGCGTCTTCTGCAAAGATCTGATAATCGAACAATTTGAAGTGTTGCATATGTGAACATTTTCGCGCCTTTTCAAAAAACTTTCTATTGGGCTTATGAAGGAACTCTTCGACTCTGTCGATACGTAGGTCTCTGTGCAAGGTCTCATTAGAAACATAAAAATGCGCATTAGTAATAACTCTGAGAAGCTTGTTCTGCGTATCTTGAAGTTTTTTCATGTCACTCTGAGTGTAGGTAACCCAAGCAGGAGAAGCGTAACAGAAAATTGGCCTGATAATTTTGCCGTATAGATGTGTCTCTTTCTTCTTAAGATCATGTCTGGAGTTTTTACCTATTAGTGGGAGGAGATTTTTGATAGTATAAGAGGTCTTCCATTTAATAATGTGGATGTGTTCTTTCCAGGTAAATCTGTGGTTTAAGACTACCCCAAGATATGTAGCCTTCTTGACTAGTGGTACTTCTTCATTAAAGATTCTAATTTTCCTGTCCATAGGGATTCTAGAGTGTTTTCTGCCAATGATAATTAACTGGGATTTTTGTCCGTTAATCGCTATTCTCCATTTAATACACCATTCCTCAATGGCTGGAATTTTTTCTTGAAGTTTTACCAATGCGTGCTCTTGACTATGTGACTTCACGGCAAGGACGGTGTCATCAGCATAACATCCGAGGTAAGTATTGAGGACGGCACTGGTGTTGGGTAAATCATAAACGTAAGAAAAGATACAAAATAGGACCAAGAATAGAACCTTGTGCTACTCCGGCCTTCAGATACTTTGTCTCAGAGTGTTCATTTCCAAAATTTACAAAAAATTTGCGGTCCGTATGAAGGAATTGATTAGTAATATGAGATCTCTGCTGAAATCAAGTGTGATGAGCTTGAAAATGAGTCCCTCATGCCAGACGCGGTCGAAAGCTTTCGCCACGTCTGGCATGAGTAAGGCAACACTTTGATGTCTGAAGAAGATCCAATGAATTCGCATAGACGAACAAGTTGTTTTGTCGTTGATAGATTTCTACGGAAACCAAATTGTTCCATTGGGAGCTTATCCATATACGGCTCAATTCTTTTATAGATGACCCGTTGGAATATCTTTCCTAGTCCTATGAGTAGACTAATCGGTCGGTATCCCTCTGGTTTGGTAGCATCTTTTCCCGGCTTTGGCAGAAGATTGACTTTCGCCTTTTCTATTTTTCGGGAAAATAGTTATTTTTCAGGCAGGTATTGAGGATGCTAACATATTTTGTGACCGTGTTAAGAGGCATATTCTTAATTGCGACATTCGTAATTTCATCATATCCAGCGGATTTCCGGTTTTTCATCTTTCTTATAATATTCCTAACCTCCATCGGAGAAGTATATTCAGTGCGGTTTTTGGCCCCGGGACCTTCCAGCCAGTCTTTGATAAATTGCCTTCTATTATAGGAGAAAAGTGGGTCACAAGGGTCTTGATTCGGCACGAATTGTTGTTCTAAGTGCTCTGCCATAAGGGCGGCCTTTTCCTTGTATGTAAGCGCGATTCGGCTGTTGCTATAAATTGGTTTATTGCAGGGGTACTTGCGTCTAAGGTTTCCTGCGAAAGACCAGAAATCATTTCCAGATTCGTTGAAACTCTCAATTTTATTATTCCAGGCCTCATCCTGATGTTTCCGAATCTTGCTTCTCATTTTATTATTAAGTCTGTTAAGTTCTTTCTTGACCCCTGGGTCCCAAGAGATATGCCACCTCTTTCTTAATCGGTTTCTCTGTTTAATCATATCTCTGATTTCTCTGGGTAACCTTAAATCATCTCTATCTACTGGGATTTTCTTGGTAGCAATGTTGTATGCACCGAGGATACTATTCTTGAGAATTTCAATTGCCATTTCAATGTCATCTTTATTCTTAAGTGAGCTGTTAATTGGGGGGTTCTCTAACAATTGGGTGTAATATTGCTGCCAGTCGGTGGCTCTTTTAAACTTGTTATCTTCACATCTGTTAGTACCTAAAATAGCAATAACCGGCACATGGTCTCAGGTTAATTCAACTTTAAAGTCTAAATACATTGGTATGGCGGTATTCGTGAGCACAATGTCTAAAATGTCTCCTCTTCTAGGATTATCTGGGAGGTAGGTATAGTTTGAAGGCGCATAAAAATAAATAGGTTAGTTATTAATAAATTCGAGCAGGACTTCGCCATTGTTGTTGATTCTTCGACAGCCCCATTCTGTATTTTTTAAGTTCAGATCTCCAGCCAGGATGATATGTTTATTATTTGGGAGAAGCTCAGCTAGTTTGTCTATGTCAAGTAGATTATTCGAAGGATTATACAGTGCAATAAAATAGACAACTCCATAATATGGAAGTAGAACTGCAGCTGTAACTGCTTCATAGCCGTTATCGCGATCCTCGCTGATGAAGCAAGATTGTAGGGAGCTTTTCACAAAAATCGCGACCCCCCACCTCTATGACTCAGTCTGGCACATCTGTAACACCTATAGTTTGTGATATTCATATTGTAACAGGGAGTCGCAAACGTTTCTGTGATGAGTGCAACGTCAATATCATACACAAGTAAAAAGTTATGGAGTTCCGTAATTCTATTCTGGACGCTATGCGCGTTCCAGGTCATGAACTGAATAGCGGTCCGACTATTCCTGTATTGACCCATGATCTAAAGTCTGTGTTTTAGTAGCTTCTAGATCGGTTTGAATAGTCTGTTTTGTTTGTTGTGGTAATTGCAAGAAGCCAGCGCCTTTAATGATTTTTACTAGCTCTGCTAGATTAGCAAAAACTGTTTTTGCTTCATTGATTGTTTCCGAATAGAGTCCTGATGATATGCCCTGTGCATAACTTTTACCTTCTATGATACGGTTTGAGTATGTTTTGTTTTTGGCAGTATTATTTGTGCTGCTATTGTTCTTGGGATACTTTTCACAACCGTTAAAGCTAGATGTGTGAGGTCCCCCGCAGTTCGCACAGACTAGGGGCTTATCAGGATTTTTTCTGTCAGGGCATTCTTTAATTGAATGGCCTCCGCCACATCGGACACATTTCGGAGCATAATTGCATCCGGCTTGGGTGTGATTGAAACCCTGACAGCGAAAACACTGTATGGGCCCCTGTCTGCCTTTATACTCCTCTACCTTGATTTTTATGTCGCAGAGTTTGTATTCATTATAGATTCGTTTCGAGGCGTCGTTCTTTGGTAATGTTACAAGAAACAATTGGAGTGGGATGACTTCCCCGCCTCGTCGTCTTGACATTTGTTTGATTTCAATAATTTTGTAATTTAATTCCTCTAATTCAGTTTGAACTTCCTCTATATCTGAAGTAGTAGTGAGTCCATTTATGACCACTTTAAAGTTTTTATCTTGAGGCAATATGTAGGAGTGGTGCTCAACTTTGAGCTCTTTGAGTACTTTAACTATGGCTCTATAACTTTCATCGTCTCCTGCAATGACTTTTATGTCATCGTTCCTCAAGTTTTGTCCAATAAATGAGAATTTTTTGGTATGAAATACTTTTTTTGATATTTCCCCAAGTCATGACGCCCACCAGCGGCCGAGCGGTAAAGTCGCTGAACACTGGTAGTTCGGTCCGAGGTTCGAATCCTGCGAACGGGCTGGCTGCATGGGCGTTTTCGTGGTTTTCGCCATGTGTAACGCGTATACGAGCCAGTTTCCCTCAGAAAATCCTCCATGAAGGCATCCCTCCCCTTAGGCAGATAGCCCTAGTGTGCTTTGCCGTAATTAAATACACCACCACCCAAGTCATGACATTTTCTTTAAGAATTAGTGGTGGGAGTTTTCTTTGCGTGTTACTCTCTGAATTTTGCGTATTACCTTCATTGCGTTCATTATTTGTTATCGTCTGATTATTTGGGTTATCTTGATTTTCTGTTTCGCATACATTGGTATCCATGTCATTATCTGTTTCATTATCCTGACTAGAATCTGCATGTGTTTGCACACTATTAATCGACTCTTGATCATTTGTGCTGTTACAAGCTTGATTAGCCATAACGATCGGTGAGATTATTTATGTGTGCGTACTGAGTTTTACTTTTTTAGCATTAGGTTTGTGAGTTTTTGTTCTAACGATCTGGTTGCCTCTGCGGCGTTTAAATGGTTCTTCATCAGAACTTGTGTCTTGATCAAGTGTTTTTTCCTCGGTACTGTTAGTGGGATCATCATGTAAGTTTATTGGACTTCTGGCCCTGCTGTTTTCATCAAAGTTTTTACCTGTGTTAGCTGTAGGTGTGTTATCATTGACATTATTACTTTGTTCTTTTAAAGCATTTACAATCTCAAGGGAGCTAAGCAGAAAATTGTAAAATGTTTTTTCAATATCAGATAATTTCCCATCATTTTTGTCTCTGATTTTATCTAACTCCTTAAGATGATTTGTGTAAATTTCCACGAGCCTCTCCATGGTCCGCTACGCAGAAATAAACGCAACAAAATCCAAAATCCAGCGCCCATAAAAATGGAGTCCTGCACCCCGGAATGGAGCCCTGGCTCGACAGCCTTCTCCACAGACGGATGTGCAGGCGAAGAACACACGAGGCCCCTGACAGTCACCTGAAGTGAGAGCTTGGGGGTAACTACGTGTGTTATCCGATCCAAATATCCAAAGTCAAACGCGCAAAATATTTTTAATTTTATCCAATTAAATATTCAAAACGCGCAGTTAATCTTAATGATAAGCAATATGGCAGTATTAGTCGCAATACCAGCAATCAGGCAATTTGGCAAGATACGTGGTAGTGAAAATCAAAATTTTTCGAAATAATCTTAAAATAATAAAATAGTGAAAGCATATAAGTCAGCTACCTTTTTTTAAAAAAAATTTATAATATAGCAACTTATTCTAACTCCACCCTCCTACAACTGATTGGCTTCCGCTCGCTTCTGGCTCCGCCTCGAAGTGGACACGTGACCTGATTTTCGATTTTTGTATTTCTTTCCGAAAATCAGCTCAACAGCTACTGCAAGTCTACCAGCGGCCGAGCGATAAAAGCCGCTGAACACTGGTAGTTCGATAAGGGGTTCGAATCCCGGCTAATGGGCTGGCTGCATGGCCGTTTTCGTGGTTTTCCCCATGTGTAAAGTGGATTTTTTTTGGATACTTTTATGCCGGGCAGTCGCTATAAAGCACGCGACGTAACCGGCTCGATGATACTTATCCCAGAATGGGCACATGACGTTGAAATGTCTGGACGGGTAAGTGGGCGGAGTCGGAGATGGAAAGAGGGAGGTGACAGCTGGACGTCACAGGTAGAGGTGGGACTTCAGACTTGATCATAAGGCGCATCCAGCAGAAGAGCCCACGCCATCGGAATCTATGAAACTAGAATATAAAACTAGTAAAACCATCTTACCGAGAAAAAGGAGAAATTACAAGTCCATTTTCAGCATTTGCTCTACCATTCCCAGACCAAGTAGAACTTTTTCTTGCGGAGATTCAATTTTCTTGCGTTTTTGCACAAATTCTAAGAATTTGAGAGCAATTAACTGTAGACTTTCATCCATCGTAATATCCGTCTTTGCAGAGCTAGCATCTGAGTGGGATTTTGATGGTAAATTTTCATCTTTCGAAGCAGGGAATTCAGACAACGGCGGCGATATAGCTGATAAAGCTTTCCGCGCAGGATTCAGTTTCTTCGTAGTAGCTGCTTCTTCACGAATTTTCGGCCGAAATTCGCACATTTTCAACGTCGCAATACGTTCCTTTTTGCAGTTCGGGCAAGTAGGTTTCTGATCTTTAGGAAGTTTGCAGGTGTAGGTCAGGTGACCTTGTCCATACTTGAGACATCTTGGTGCATTATTGCAGAAAATTTGGCCATGGCCATAAGGCTGGCATCTAAAGCATATCATCGTGCTTCGGTTACCTCGGAATCTTCGGAACTTGACCCGGAGATCAAGCAGTGTTTTCTTTCTGTAAATGCTCCTGCCTTCATCATTCCTCTTGAATGAAGCAAAGAAAACTGGGAGCTTTACTTCCTTTCTCTCGATTTTCCTTGTGAACTGCGAGACGCTAAGTACAGGAAATCCATCTCTCATAAGTTCAGCCTTAATTTCTTCAACAGCTGAGTCTTCAGGAAGGCCACGGATAACAACTTTAAGAGGTGTTTCCTTCTTCTGCCTAAATGCGCTAAATTGCACCTCATCCTTCATGAGCACAGCTAATGCTCTGTCTCTTTGATCGATTGAGTTAAAAATCAGAGAAATTTTGCTTCTAGTCAGGACACGACGTAATCCATAATGCTGTGTTTGTTGAACTTTCCTCTCAAATCACTCCATTTCACCTCTGGTCTAGCACAGATAATCGGAGGAGGTCTTACATTTTTTCCATCAGTCTTATTCGTCATATCATGCGAACTATCGGTAACTTCTTTTTCTGCATCTCAACACAGTCGATGGGTACAGGAGCAGGAGCTGTAGTAAGAACTTTGAAACTATTCTTCGTGACTACCTTGGAAGTCGAGGCAGCAACAGGAGTTGTTTTGGTATTGGATTTCATCGGTTCCGGGGCCGGAGCGGTGATTTTCTTCGCTGCTTTGGTCGGAGTTTTCCTCTCGTCATCTTTAGGCTTATCAGGTTTGAGAAACTGCTTTCTCTTCCTTTCAGCTTGCCTTCTATTAAATTCCATCACTACCGGATTACTCTTCGGAGAATCCTTAAAGTAATCTTTTTCATAAAATTGATCCGCACCATAATGTTCCCTTAACATTATGGCGTAGAAAGACTTTTCAGCTTTGCGCCGCGCCGATTGCACAGGCTTGCCATTTCTTAATTCCTCTTGCAAAACATCTACTTTATGCTGAGCTTCAAAAATCTCTTTGCTGTCAGGATCATCAATTTCATGACCAAACGACTTAAGAATAGCATAAGCTTGGTCGAGAATGACCGAGCGATGTTCATTAGGCATAGTGAAAATGCGAGACATGGGACGTACGTCTATAAAAATAGCACATGGTAAAAACCAGATTGCAGCGTAGAAGCAGACAACCTTCACTTGTAAAGGCCTTCCATCGAAAAAAAAAAAAAAAAAAACCGTAACGTGGAATCTGAATCTGAATCTTCATTTTCATTTTTAGTTTCAACTACTGAGAGTTTTTACTAATATTTCAGGTGTGCCTAAGGCCTTTCGTTTATTTATTAAAAACTCAAAGGTGCATGAGCACCGCGCCCGAAGGCGAAAAAATGGTCGGAGTGGCAAGTCATATGGGAAGGCAATTGTTGGAACCAATCCAAAATCTACTTGTATTTTTTCAATCAAGATTTTACATACATATCCCTAACATCGCGGCAGATACGAGAGAAGTCACATGATCTTGCGTTGCTTCCTCATTGGTTGGAATTTGTTTGAACATAAAATTACTTTTTTGATGATTAATCGAATTTCTTCAAGTGATTGAGTCCTAAAATAATATTCTATGAGTACTGAGGCAGTTCGCTTTATGTAGAAATTTAGTTTTCAGGCTAGTAATTAACTATAATTTTCTATTTCTTCCTATAGTTGTAAAAGGGGCGAGAAGTCACATGATCCAATTGAAATTTTCCGTGAAGTCAAAACGATTCACTATACATAAGTTAAACATTTGCACAAGTCCTTTCGTTAAATAGTCAATAACGTGCAAAAGTAACAATTAACATGAAGAGAACAAACTAGAAAAAAATATACACTATTTACACTATATACACATTCACCATTTTGAATTATGGTGAATGGAGCGTGGTCGCTTGACTTTACTTTCAATTGTAGGATCGTAGTTTGTAAGACTTTTGATGACTTCATTTTGAGAATTATTTATTTTATTAAAGAAGTTATGTGCTGTGATAAGGATTTGCTCTTGAATTTCTTGAATTTTTAAATCATCGTAGAGAATTGTGTTCCTTACAAACCAAGGAGCATTTGTTATTGAACGCAAAATTTTATTTTGCAGAACACTGATTTTCTTTCGGCTTGTTTTATTTGCAGTAGCCCAGGTCGGAACGGCATACAGAAGAATCGGACGTTCAGATAGAGTGTTCGTTTCGTACTTAAATTCAGTTTGGAATGTCGTCCAATTAATGCGTAAATTGCCATAAATGCGGCATTTGCTTTATTTGTAATATAGTCGATATGTTCTTTAAACGTGAGTTGATTATCAATATGAACGCCCAGATATTTGTACGAGTTTGCAGTAGGAATGGGAATATTGTTGATTTGAATATCAATTTCTACCGGGAGGAATTTTTTGTATCTTCTATACAGAACAATGCAACATTTTTCTGGATTTAATTTAATTTTCCAGGTTTTACACCAATTTTCTATAATTTTAACTTGCTGCTTCAATTTATCTATTGCGTGCTGTGGGTTGAGAGAGTTAGTTAGGATAACAGTATCATCTGCATATTTAAGAATTTTTGAATTATCTGGGTTTGGAATGTCATAAGCATAAATGTTGAAATTTCTCGGAGAAAGAACAGAACCTTGAGGTAGTCCTCTTTGAATAAATTTCTTAGATGATAAGGTATCCCCGCATCTAACTTGGAATGATCTTTCTTCAAGGTAAGAGATGATGAGTTTGAGGAAGCTATTAGGAAGTGAGAATTTGGCCAATTTATAAATCAGTCCTGCATGCCACACTCGATCGAAAGCTTTCTCGACATCGAGGTAGCACGCAGCAACTCCATTTTTCTTGCCAATGCCAATGATTTAAAAATTTCGGAGTGCCTATGGTTCAAAACCATCTACCTCCACATCAAAATTACTAAAAGAAATTCTCCAGCAATAAATTCAACTAGATTTGATGGGTGGTGGAATGACCAAATTGTTGATTATCAATTTTGTTTATTTCAGCAATGTACGGGTTAAGCCTTTCGCTTATAATTCTTTCGAAAACTTTACTAATAGCCGGTAATAAGCTTATCGGACGATAAGAAGAAATTTCTTTAGGGTTTTTTCCAGGTTTGATGAGCATTATTACTATTGAGTGTTTCCATTGTTTGGGAAAATAAGTTAATCTAATGCAAGCATTAAAGAGATTTCTTAGTATGATGATACAGTTAATCGTAAGGGCTTGAAGAGCTTCATTGTTGATTTTGTCGTAACCTTTCGCTTTTTTCTTTTTCAGGTTCTTGATAATATTTTTAATTTCAGTATTAGAGGTGAAATTAATAAAATTGGAGTTTCTTTTTAAGCGAATTTCTTCGACTGTGTTGTTAATTGTATATTCTAAATCTTCATTTTCTTCTGTGTGTCTTTCATAGATTTTTGCTAAATTCGAAGCCATAGCCTCGGCGATCTCTTCTTCAGAATTTTTTAGTTGTCCTTCATAGTTAACGGGATAAGTTTGATTAGTTCTTGAGGTGCGGAGAGACCGAGCAATTTTCCAAACAAGGTGTGGTTGTAAATCCATGTTTTCCATAAGGGAGTCCCATTTATTTGAACGGAAATTAATAATTTCTTGAGAGATTTTTCTATTTAAGTAATTAACTTGAGCTTTAATTCTAGGACAGCGGGTGAGCTGCCAGCGTTTTCTTTGTCTGTTCCTTTCTTTAATAATATTAAGAATATTTTGAGGGAGCTTCTGCATGCTATTGTCTTTTATGGTGTAGGTAGCAGTGGAAATTGCATTTTGGATATTCTTATTAAGTTTACTGATTTCCTTTTCAATGTCTTCAGGGTTATTTATGCTTTTATTGCATGGAACTTTAATTAGTTCATTTTTAAAAATTTCCTAATTTACTTGAACTCTTGGTTTGATTAGCGGTGGGTAAAACCCATAAAAGTCAAATTTGATCGGATAATGATTGGAATTAAGTTGTTCGATCACTTGCAGATGTGGAGTGATGTTGATATTTTTTAAAATAACAATATCAATAATAGAAGTTCTTCCATCATAGTGATATCTTGTAGGGATGTCTGGGCCAATAATCCGGATATCCGAGTTATTTGCATAGTTGTATAATCTTCTACCATTTCTGTTGTTAGAGCGGCAATTCCAATTTGTATTTCTTGCGTTTAGATCACCCGCAATAATAGTGGGGTAAGTAAAATTTGTTAAGGCGTTTAGATCATTATTATTGAGAATATTGCTTGGAGGATTATAAACAGAAATGAAAAGAAAGGGTTCATTGAAACTTGTATATATGAGAGCAGCTGTATTTTCAATATTTCCTGTGTTTTGCACATCGAATTTGGTATTTTTAATGTGGTTTTTGATGAGTATTGCAGTGCCTCCTCCTCTGTTATGTTGTCTGTCCGTCCTGTGAGTGCTATATCCTGGGATTCTAAATTTATTACTTGGAATTAAATGGGTTTCATTAATCATCATTACATCAATGTCGTGTGAATTAAGGTAGTTGATTAATTCATCTTTTTGTCTGATTATGCCGTTTGCATTAAAATAAGAGACTTTAAGAAAACTTGTAGTAGTTGCGATCAAATTTGGGTTATAGTTATGAGGCCTAGAATTCATAATTGAGGTTTGTAAAGTATTCTATTGCTGTCATTCCGACTTCAATTTTTTCCATTATCGTTTTTGCGGCTTTGAATTTCCGGAAAATTCTTTAATTTGCGTGAATTGATTTTTGATCCTATCGAAAAAATTAGGTTCGTTTTGATTGGTGTTTATCCACGAGGGCGTATTTGAGATTTCCTGCGGTTTTTTACTAGGAAGTTTTGGAAAATCTTCTGCCTTTAGTTTAAATTCTTTTCTTTTTGTGTTTTGTTCAGTTTCTTTACGAGTTTTTTCCTCTTCTATTTTTCTTTTAATATTCTCCGGGTTTTTACTACAACCACGGTAAGAAGATACGTGGTCGAGTCCGCAAAGGACGCAAATTGGAGGATCTTTTCCTTTAGTAGATTTACATAAGTAAGTTTCATGTGTCTGGGCGCATTTAAGGCATCTAGGAGTATAGTGACATAAGTCCCTGGTATGGCCGTACCTTTGGCACTTATGACATTGTACGCGTCCGGGCCTTGATTTATAATTAGTTATAGTGATATCTAATCCACGTAATTTTTTCAATTCGAATATTCTTTTTCCAGTTTCATTTCTTTGTACTTCAACTACAAATACAGGTAAATTAATTTTTTCTCCGTCCCGTATTGCGGTGTAACGTGGATATGAGCCAGTTTTCCTTAAAAAGACCTCCACGGGGCATGCCTCCCTTTCCGTGTAGTGCCTAAGGGCGGAGCACATAATAAGTAAAAAACAGCTACTGCAAGAAAACATGACTGGCAGATGGCGCCACACCTACGGTTTACTTCATGATTTCTCTGACATTGAACTCTTACTGAGACAAAGTGTCTCAAATTTCTCGCATACACATTCGCGTTTCGAGCGCTTTACTAAGGAATTTTCATCACAAGGCCCATGGTGGAGAAAATTAATAGAACAGGAAAGTACTGTCTAATGCAGTAGAATGCCTGTATAAAAACACATAAGTATCCAAGTATCCGGATCAGTGACGGTCCCTGGACAAGCGAATGAGGTTCCCTTATCTACCATACCTGAAGCGCTACTTGTCAACCTCTTCTTGTCTTCATGGGGCAACAACTGAAATAATCGGAATTCATATCGTTCGAAAGAACATCTCTACAAACAGGTTTTGAACAGTTTGCTTCTGATTGTGGCCAAAGGACAAAACCATATTTCAAATAGTCTGAGATATAGTGCCTTACAAAGATTTTTCTTTTTTGGGCAGATTGAGGACTATGTTCACCTTCATATGTGTTCGAAGGGGCGAACGACGTACTTGGTTTTGGGGAATCCTTTCTTTGCACAAAACTGAGTAAGGTGCCTTTCGCTTCCTTTTTACTCATCCGGTTTTTAATTTTAATCTAACTAAAGTTAAAGAAATAGTAGTTATAGCACAGTATTAAATTCAGTGGTTATTAAAAACTTACGCTGATGTATAGTTTTCAGTTGTCCATGCGTGCAGAAGAATGTAAGCAAGATAAAAAGCGAAGCCTAACCTAACAAGCCTTAAACACTAAGCTAGATATTTAGCGTTCAAGTAATCAGCGATACTCGAGTAAGACATGGATACACTAACTAGTGTACTAAGTGCACCACGGGAATTTATTGAAAGGTGATTAGGTACACAGTTGCCAGTTTGTTATATTTTTCATCATCATATTATTCGATCATATTATTTTCTAAACTAGTAAACTATTGTTATTTTAGTGTAGGTATTATTGTAATATCCGTTGTCGGCCGATGACACTTTGGGTTTTGGACAAATAGATGGATATTTCGCGGGCTGGCAAATATTTCTTGCGCACCGGCGGTTGAAAAACACTGATTTAGAACATGAACTAAAAGAAATCATATGAGTAGTGTTCTGTAGTAGTAAAGTTATGAGAAATTGTGTACCCGTTATGTATTCGTTGCTAAATTTTTTACTCAAATCAACTGTATTCAAAAGTATATTCAGGACTTTACTAATTTTGACATTTGCGCAGTAGGATTCAAATGACTATTCACTTGCTCCTAATTGGACTTAGCTGATCCCATTCTTGCCGCCAGTGAGCCTGCAGAGACAACGTGTCTCATTTTATTAATCTCAAGTGTTGACATTTTTACGGTGAAACAATTAGGAAGAGCCGTTATGTGTGATGGGATTCCGTGAGGATAAATTCCTGCTGAACACCAGAATAAGCACTCAAAAGCTACAAATTTAATATTTTTATCAACGACATAGCTAAACCCTTAGGAGAAAAAATTCGAAAATATGCTGATGATACTTTACTATCTTAACTTACACAATCAACCCTATTCCTGTTTTCAGCAAATACAAACTGCAGTATGTTTTCAGTTATGTTTGTAAATTTTACAGGACCAGTTTCGATAGTTTGATTACAGAACGAACAGCCTCAGCTGCAAAAGTGGAAATGCCTGGAAAATTTGCATATATAACGCTGATTGTTGTTTGGCTTTTTCAATAATCATTATTTGGCTTGTTATTTTAATCTAAATTAAGGCCAATTTGTTGAGAAATTATTTGAAAATAAGTATATATTTTCATTAGAAATGGCGAGGATTTTTCTTGCTTTTAAAAGCTACTCTATAACGCTTTTTATGCAAGTGCGCCCACTTAAGCGGTTAATCTGGTTCTCATATCATATTTCTGAGGGTTTGGAAAGTGCACGAAAAAAGTTGCTATGTTTATATATTTTTAACATTTATAATAATTTTTGCCTCATTCTCTTGCTAAAAACAGTTTAGAAACTTGAGGATTAAGGGCATTTAAATTTATATAATTTAACATTCAGAATCAAAATATTCAAGATTAAATGAGAATTAAAGTTAGAGGTATTTTAAAAATGATGAAGCAGGCTAGAAAAATGTTTTACTAAAATGCTATTAAAAAAGTCATTTTAATTTATTGTCATTACAACATTGTTATGTAAGACAAAATTTTCTTAAAAATAGTAAAATACATTTTGACAAGTAGAGAGACCTTTTAATAGGAAAACACATTTAGCTTAGAAAATTCACTCGGTTTAGTAAGAATTAAGCACATTTCCCTACTCTTTCTAAGTCCCACATACTGAGGCCATACTTCTTCCCCTCCGTTTTGTCTTCACTTCGACTGCAACGAGGGCATCTCCATGTATTCTAACCTCCTTGGGGTGTGCGGAAGTTTCGAAATTCTTAAATAAGTGTTTCAGTAAATATTTTCAACTCTCTAAAAAAGTTTAATGCACCTTTCCTCTGCAATTTCTCATCCATGAAATTGGAAAAGGAAATTTCGCTTCTTCGAAACTTCAAATATCTTGTTCTCTGTTCACTGTCAACAGGAGAAATGCAAAAGAAACCCTCACACGGAATATTCAGATAAGTAACATTCTGTTCGCTATACAAAATCTTATTCTTTACCACCAAAAGTGCCATTACATTTCTTTATTTATTATTTTCATAAGATTCTAGCATTATACAATAGTTAGTAATTAGTAGTAAGTCATGTGGTATTTTTTTTTTTTCGTAACTATTCCAAAGAGACACCACATTCCTTATCAGTAGTTCGCACACCCTTCGGCAATTCACACCCTTCGGAGGCGCCCCCCTTTTCATGCTTAGGAATTTCTTGAGCGGGAAAAATGGGATTGTCTTGAACATCGATGAAAATCGATTCTGATTTTTGTAACTAAGATCTCCGACTTTTTTCAGGTCTCAAACTTAAATTTATGAGCAAATATAAATACAGGATGACGGAATTTCTTAAACTTGTACTATAATAAATTACAACGGTTAAATTAATAAATAAATTTTATATTTAACTAATATTTAAGAAAAATAAAGTCTATAATTAATTTATTTATTTTTGCTGATATGTTCTCACGCTGTGTATGGATTTATTATTTTGTCAATTACTGTTTTTCTGAAATATACATGAATTTTTTGCGAACGGTAGTAGTTAATGTTACTTTAGTTAAAATAATATGTACATCTCTGTGATGATGTGTGTCTTTTGTTGTTAGGTTTCAAGATAATGGCATACACATTGCCATGTAAGAACTTATTATTTTTTTTAACTTAGCTAAAATTTGCTTTTTAATGCTCGTATACTAATTTTTGCAAATGAACACTGCTTCCTCCCCTTTTGTTTACACTCATGGACACAATCGTATTGTAGGAAATTTTCTACTTCCTTTCCTTTTCTCTCTATAAGGCAGAGTCATAGCTAGGGTTTTCAGCGCCCGGGGACAACCGAAGATTTCGCGCCCCCTACTGCTTGGCAAGGATGGAAAACATTTAATTCTAAAATGTCGTAACATCAGTTTGGCGCATCTTGGATTCTGCGCCCGGGGACAGATGCCCCTTTGCCCCCCTCTAGCTACGCCCCTGCTATAAGGCCCCCTTTTTTCCTCTATTACATTTGGGCCATTTATTTTTATTTTCTTTTGTCCCATCTTTTCGTCTTGGCCTTTCGAACTCGTATAATATGTACGAAGTTCTTTTTTACTCTCCTCTGAAATACCGAAACTGCCCTTTTTCTATATACCTTTCCTTCGCACCTAAGCTTGATTTTTCACCCATCGGAACAGAAAGGCTTAGCGGGTGCAAAACAAGACATCTGTCTACTTTGTAATGTTCTCTCTGCGTTTTGATAAAGAATTTTTGTTTTGTTGTTTGACAAGATAATGTGCAAGAAATTATAAACACTACTGAATCCTTTGAATACTTTTACTTTGGCAGGTAAATATAAATTCAATGAAAATGTGGAGGCCATTAAAACTGCAGTGAAAGAATTATTGGATTTAAATAATAGATCTAGAAAGTGGATTTGCTCTTAATATGTCATGCATCCAACACAGTTCAGGCGTTTGAGTATATTATCCTCTATTAAGCAGAGATTTATTAAAGAATCATAAGTTAGCATAACTATAAAATCTTAATAAAGTTAACAGTCTTTACAAACATTTAATTCAAAGTGTTGAAATAAAGAATTTACAGGGTACTCATTTGTAAGTTTTAAGTATCTTCCCGCTTACCTTTTAGGCAATATTATCAAGACTATATTCCATAAAAGAAGGTAACATGCTGAAAAGAAGAACCACAAGTATAATGCAAGTACAAAACCTTTTTAAAGCTTCTGCATCTAAAAAACATAGGTAGAATCCTCTCTCGTGAATATATCATTTGGCGCTCGTCTGTTTCTGACGTTGCCGAGTTTTGTTATGAAAAGTGACACTAGTTTATTCTAACAGCTCTCCCATTTACAGGAGTAATATAAGCCATTAGCGGAAAAGACCTTGTAGAGTCATTGGGATTTTTGAAGCAGGAGACGTGAAAAATGTGCGATGCCCTCTCCAGGACTCGAACTCTGGATCTCTAGATTACGAATTGAGTATGCTTCCAATTACACCACGAAGGGAAGAAAGAAAGGAGAAAATACCTCCTAACCTTTTTACATAGATGTAAACTTTCCATAAACCAGTCATGAATTCCCAGGCATCCTGTATTTTTGAAAATGGCCAAATGATTTTCTTACATAAAAGGATTTATAATTGTTACAATAAATCCCTTATAATTCGAATGAAAATAAGCACATTTGCAGGATAGAATCAAAACAAAATGAAGGATCTGTGAGTGTCTTGAGGATATTCACGACAGCCCAACGATGTCAAACTGCGGTCCATATAAAACTATTGAGGATCTTACTGCCTGGGAAAGCACTTCCATGGCACTGATGTTTATAGCCCATCATAACGTTCTTTTTTCAGTGTAATGGAACATAATAGAGCTCACATGGCATCGATACTAGACTTTTCAAGGTATTTTCAAGATAGTATGAGGTTTTTTTCGAGATAGAACTTGAGAGCTACAGAACTTTTGAGGCAATGACTACAATAACATATTAACTCTATTATTATTTACATCTGCTATTTATGATATTTCAATTTTATAACGTATTTTGCTTTTGGTAGTTAAAAAATATTGATAAAATAAGTAAGCACATACAAGTTTGCATTATTTTATCCAGTTAATATTTTTAGCTGTTCATACGGTTTCCAAATGCATTAATTATATTAGAGGCAAAAATTCATGATACATAAAATTTACAATCTTTGAATAGCACCCTTCAGTTTAAAGAAGAAACACATTCACTTCAAAACCAGTAATATAGCAGAAAGAGAACTCTCTTCTTTAAATATTTTTTATGCCTGTTTAAAAATAAAATTAATTTCAAGGGCAATAAATGTGTTGTAGACTCAGTTTGATTTCCTGGAATACGTAGGGAAATTCAGTCATATGCCTTTATTTTGTCTACTATAGTATTTCCCCACTTTCCAACTGCATTCACTGTTGATTTCCTGCAACAGAAAAAAGATATTAACGACAAATTATGTTTCTGAAATGATATATATTATTCATCTCAAAAAAATTTTTTTTTTGCAAATATTAAATACACTTCAATGTGATAAAAGTTTTAACAGGTAGGAAACAAAGCACATCCAAATAAAATTACAATATTTTTTAGTTTGATTTAAAAAAATTAGTATGTGTAATATAATCTATTCATTGCAATATACTAAGCATCCCATCATTCTGCATTATTTCATTACATTAAAATAATCATTTCATCACTCTATCTTTTCCCCAGCTCGCATGCGTTATATTAGTACTGCATTGAAATGATTGTAATAATATTCTTGCATGCATGTTGAAGTCATTTTAAAATTAATAATCTGGCAAAATATTTCGAATAGACATGAGAAAGAAATCTCAACCGGAAATTAAGTAATGAAATACGTTACTTGCAATAAACTTACAAATTAGCCAATGAATTTATATGAATCACCTTTTAAGAAATGCAGTAATAAGTGACTACAAAAATTGAATCGTCTTTTAAGAAATGCAGTAATAAGTAACTACAAAAGTTGAATCGCCTTTTAAGAAATGCAGTAATAAGTAACGAAGTAAATCGATTACTTATAAAATTCTCAAAAAATTTTAAATAATGATTTTAATTGAATGTAATTCTCAATTCCATTAAATTAGATATTCAGAGTTTCATAGTATTACAGTCAAAAGTCTTTAATCCGGACGACCATAATCCGGACCTCAAAGCTACAAATTTTCTGCTCATGCGTGCGCTTACGCATGCATAATATCTTTTACACATGCGCGTTTAATGAATAACGGACGGTATAAGCTAAGCTAAAATTATCTAATTATCTATTTCAGTTAATGTTGCAGATAGTATTGTTCCTTAATCTTCTAATTGGATTCGGCTTATTATTTTTTGTAGACTGTTAGAGCAGTTTTATAAAAGTAAGCTTGAACTGTCGATTATCTCAAAAAGAATTTCCGATTCTGAAGCTGCCAAAGGATCTAACAAAGCTTGACGTTTATCAATTTCAAGCTACTCTGTGGGGGAGGGGGAAGGTCGCGGCGCACAATGAACTGGAAGTTGATCTGTCAGCACTATCCTTATCTTCAGGGTAGATGTTTTTATTTTATTCGGCTTATACAGTCAAAAGTCATTAATCCGGACTCGTCGGGACTTCGGCGATTCCGGATTATCGATTTTTCCGGATTATAGATCATCAGTTTAAATCTGGTAAGATGGCATGCAGAAATTATAAAATTAAAAATATGAAATAAAGAACAATTATGATCTAAAGGGTATCAAAATTTACACACACACACACAAAAAAGCTTAATATTTATTTGTTTACTTTATTAAACATTTCTTTCAATGTAAGTTGTTTAAGTTGCTTCGTTTTATATGCTAATGCTTTCTCTTTAATTCTATAAACAGACATAATTTCTTGCTCAGTTATAAAGTTCCGCTGTTCAAGTCCTGTAATTGCTGTGCCGAGAATACCGACTAACTTGTCAATTGAAATTTTTTCGTTTTCACTAACCTCTCTATCATTTTCTTCATGCCTTTATCCATTTTTTTTTTTTTTTTTTTTTTTTGCAGCAATTCCACTTTTTCTTTGATGGACATCGAAACATGCTTTCGCTTTGTAGATCCTTTGGCAGCTCCAGAATCGGAGACTTTTTTTGAAATAATCGAAAGTTCAAGCTTACTTTTTATAAAATTGCTCTATCAGTCTACAAAAAGTAATAAGCTGAATCCAATTAGAAGATTAAGGAACAACGCAATCTGCAACATTAACTGAAATAGATAATTTTATAATTTTAGCCTAGCTTATGCCGTCCGTTATACATTAAACGTGCATGCATAAACGTATTACGCGCATGCGTAAACGCATATGTGCATGCGTAAAGGTATTATGCGCATGCATAAACGCTACGCATGTGCAGAAAGTTTGTAGCTTTGAGGTCCGGATTATAGATCATTCCGGATTATGGACGTCCGGATTAAAGACTAGCTGAGTAGCTACGGAACGAAAAAATTAATATACTTCATTTTTTGTTATTGAAAATGGAACAAGTATGTAAGTGGTTTGCTGATTTTTCTTGTCTGGATTAAGATTAGTGACCCATGATTCTTAAGACGTTTTTCACGAAGGTAACCTTTATAAAAAAAAAAAAGTGCCTTGTTATTAGAAAATAGCCTACTTCTTCTACATTGCTTATGAAATGAATTAGCCTACATTTTAATATTTCATTCCATTTATTGAATAATAACATGAAAGTAAATTGTGCCATGCATTTTACATTTATAACAGAACAAAAGAAAGTAGACACCTACCTCTTGCACAATAAGCAAACGATCAAAAGCAGCACAAGCAGGATCAAGCAAACCAAACTTCCAAGAAGGATAGGGAGAATCATATTTTCTTGCTTTATTTCTGTGTGACGAAAAATGGTTTATTAATATGGTAAAAGTTGCATAATATTTGTTCACAGTTGTTCAGATAGCATTAGCCAAATTTCATTAAACAACGAAAAATTTAATAGTTCTAAAAATTTCAAAGCGATTTAAATAATAAATACAAATGTGAAAGAAATATGCGTTTATACATAAATATAGGCATTAATAGGATTTTAATTAAAATGAAAGCGTAAATAATGCTAAATCACAAATAATGAAGCGCTTGTCTGTCATACCTAAATATTTGTTCACAAACTATTCATGCTCATAATGTTTCTGAAAATTATTTGAATGATATTTAACCTTGGTACCAATAACATGAGAGTGCACCTCGTTTCCGTTCTAAGAACGAATTCCTGTCAGAAACCTAAGAAAGAATTTCCTTTTCCACTTCTTTAGAAAGCTTTTATGAGTTGCGTCTAGATATATTTCATAACGCATCAGCTCAATCATCAGTGTTTAATAGTTTGAACTGTTTCTTCAGTGTCTAACCACTCTTAATTTTTTTTTAATAACTTACAGTAGTTATGGATGTTATGTTTTGTTTTGTGCATCTTCTGCATCATCATTTACTTAACAGACTTGTTATTTAGCAGCACTCTTTAGTTTTTGAATACGTATGCCAATATCAGTTATAGTTTCACAGTATTGAGGACAATGTCCATTAGCATTCCCGAATGGGCAAAATGGTGAAGATTTTGTTAAACTATTTTGAGTTTTAGAGTAAATATTTAGAGCTGTTGTAGAACAATTTAGTATATACAGCACAAAGTCTGAAATCCGGACGTCCATTATCCGGAATGATCTAAAATCCAGACATCAGAACCAGCAATAACGTTTTTCTCATAGGCTTTTATGCATATGCATTTGATTCCCCCTCCATGCATAATAAAACATCCGGAGAGTCCCGATTCTTAATTTGACTTGGACACTAAATAAAATACCATGTTATTGAAGAAAAAATCATTTTAGCATAAATTTGTACAATCAGTAATTCGGCTTCGTTGGTGCGTATCTGCTCGGCACACATCTCAAACCGGAATATTCCACATAGATACATCGTTGATCAGACGCCAACCTGGCGAATTATTATTTATTATACCTTGCTTTCATCACCGCATGTTTATCAGCACATGATAATTTGAGTAATGACTGATGTAGCGATACCTAAAAAATTTTTTAAGTTAGTAATTGAATAACAAAGGAATGGGTCCGTGACACTTAGCCGACAGGACACTTAACCGATACCAGTTAGCTGACAGGACATTTAGCCGAAAGATCATTTAGTCGACATGGACAGTTAGCTGACAAGACATTGAGCCGACAAGGACACTTAGCCGACAGGACATTTAGTCGACACGGACAGCTAGCCGACACGGACAGTTAGCCGACACAAACAGTTAACTGACAGGACATTTAGACGACAAGGATACTTAGCCGACAGGACATTTGGCCGACACAGAGAGTTAGCCGTCAGGACATTTAGCTACGGGACACTGTCAAGACATTTAGTCAACAGATACTAAGTCGACATTGACGTTTAACTGGCACGTACCCAATAATTATTTAAACTTACTATAAATTACAAAATTTCTTGACTTCTCCATAAGTTCAATATTTAAGTTATTTTTTCACCAATCAGTAAAATTCATTTTTCCATTCTTATAATCTCATATGTACTTTTAATTTGTGTTAATTTAGCATTGTTTGATATGTATCGTGCTATCCGGTATATATTGGCCAAACTGAACAAGCGCTGAAATTTCTTGTCAGGTAATATGAATTAAATTTCGAAAGGAAGAAAGAATTTTCTTAGCTAAGTAGGGCGTTACTTAATTACATTTGGGATCTTCAAAAATTATCCGTAAAGCTTCTTCATTTAATCAACTGGGTTCTTTTGAACACTTTCACATCATTAATAATTTTTCTTTGTTTACTTAACAATATTTATTTTCCAATCTTGCTCTTCCAAATGCTTTCAAATTTCTAATACCTTTACGTACGTCATGTTACATTCTTTTCTTTACAAATCGTTTCGCTCTTCCCACAAATAAAATTTCCTTTCCCTGTCATGAAAAATCTAAATAATGTTATAAAAATTGTTATTCTTGAATTATACATTATACTTTTTATAGAAACATATGGTGGTGAAGGGTTAGTTTCGATATATATATTATTTTGTCATTAGAAACAATAAAAAAAAAGTGCATCAAGACAAACAAAAACAAAGGTATAAATTATTGACCTCTATAATGGGCTGTTCATGCCAACATACATGAGATAAAATTCTGTAACATTTTATTGACCACGCCTACATGCATTAAGATGCACCTTTGATTTACTAAAAAACCCGTGAGCGGCCAATGGCTACTTGAATTATTGGTAAAAACTCCTAGTAGTTGATACCATATAAGGTCCATGATGTGAAATTGACGATTCAAGATTGACCACGCCTCTTTCTTAAAATACTTAGGTTAATGCATGGAGGTAGGAAGTCCTTTCCATGGCTTATTGCTTATAGCACTAAACTGGTGCAGTATGTTTAATTTAGAAGTAACGTATTCTTTAAGGTTTTATTTCATTCATAACTGAATTCTATTCTTAAAAACTACATTTTTCACTCTTCATATATCGAAAACGTTGCTGATATGAAATTCCGGGCGTTGAAAAAATCTCCGAAGAGAAATCGGAGAAATCTGCAGAAGGAGGAGCACCAAGCAAGGAAACCCTTAACGGTTTTCACTCCTCACTTTAGCTATGCTTAATCTTAATTATTCAATATTTTCTTAACGAAGTTGTGGAGGTTATTGCATTTATTTGCAAAGGTACTCCGGAAGCAAAACGCCTTGGGCCAAGCAAGGCGGAGGAAAGCGAGACATCCTGAAAAGTCACCGTGATGTGGTGCCATCTATCAAAGCTAGATTTAACTAGATCAGTCATGTAACTAGATAATATTATGTACTCTGTTTTAAAAGTCGTGATGTGTAATTTTCAATATATGTTATATTGTGTCATGTTTTTCTCATAAAATGTAACTTTCTCAATAACTGTTCTGTTAAAAATGTATAAATTTTCATTTCACTTTTCATTAACTTAACTATTTTTTCCCTCTTTTATGCCTTCTCTTTCTCGTTTCTGTTGTAGCTACATTAACGTTAACTTTTTTTTTTTTTTTTTTTTTTGCGTGTCTTTCATTCCTTCTCTTTCTCGTTTCTGTTGTAGCTACATGGTAATAGGGAAATTTTTGGTGTCCTTTTTCCTGAATGCATTTATAAACTTCCAGCCTAAAAAGGCAATTTTATTGGAAGAGACTGGTTATATATTAAGTAAAACGGTTACTATATTTCTGTTAGGCCCAGCAGCGGCCGAGCGGTAAAGTCACTGAACACTGGCAGTTCGGTCCGAACTTCGAATCCCACGAACGGACAGGCTGCATGGGTATTTTCCCCATGCGTAACATTTATGCGAGCCAGTTTTCCTTAGAAAGTCCTCCATGAAGGTATCCCTCCCATTAGGCAGATAGCCCTCTGGCTTTGCCATAATTACATAAACCAAACCTACTTCTGGCCGCAGTCGACGAGCGATGCCTGTAATTAATGCCTAACCTGAAATATGCGATGCCTAACCTGTAATTGTAGTTACCTGTAATAAATATGCGATGCCTAACGTGTAATTATATAGGGTGTAAATAGCATTTTAGATAAAAAAAAAAAGTAGTTCCAGTGTGGTGAGGAGTAGTGTGAATCCCTCTACTTCCTGACAGGAAAAGGAAATTTTGTTACTGGGAGGAGTGAAACGACTTTATACGGGAATGAATGTAGTGTGATGTGTTGAGCAAAGTAGTAATGAAATGTGAAAGTATTTGAAATTTAAAACCATTGGGAAGAGCGAGATTCACTGCGGCTTAATGTGAGGTCGGCTAACTGTCCGTGTCGGCTAAGTGCCCTGTCGGCTAAATGTCCTGTTGGATAACTTTCCTTGTCGGCTAAACGTCCTATTGGCTAAGTGTCCCTATCGGCTAAGTGTACATGTCGGCTAAGTGTCTTGTCGGTTAAGTGTCCTGTCGGCTAAGTGTCCGTGACCGCAAAGGAATATGGTAACTATTATGTTGATGACGCTAATTACAGATTTAAGTTTGTTGATTATTACAGATTTACCTTTGTTGGAACACAGAAACCTTACAGCCTTTTGATTACAAAATACACTACAGCTTTTTGAGCACCCAGAACTACAAATAATAGAACAAAAACAACAATGACAAATAATCTTCTCCGTTATGCAACGAATCCTTCGTAAAAGGAGCCTGAAAAGAATGTTGTTATGCTTGTGTTATCTTCTACTATTTTCCTTTCTTATAACTATAAATAAATATGCCTCAACCATTTAATTAAGTTGAGAACATGTTTACTTTATTCGAACACAAAATGCATCGGCATAAACAATTATGAAAAAGAAAACAGAAGAATCTATCATAAATTTCCACTGGATAATCGACAAAAGACAGCCGAGCCAACTTTCGAAAAGCGAAACTCAACTAATATAGTTTGTGCCCTGAGTACTTGAAAATGGAAGCAAAAATGGCTTCAAGGTTGCTAAGATAAGTATTCAATTAGGAAATTAAATAATTATAATTATCAGCAATAGACCTGAAAAAATACTTCAGATTCTTACATGTAAGTAAGTAAACAACAAAAGTGAAACAGATGAGGCATGAAGGAAAAATATTCAAATCACTTATCAATATAAATGATCAGTTTCCTCCTCATTTCATAATTTTTTGATTTTCACAGCGCTGTCCAGAGAAAATTTTCTTGAATTTGTATAACAAATTTTCTCAAACGACACTCAATCTTTGTCATTTCTACTATCTAAAAGAATCTGATGTGTACAAAACATGACTTCCATTTACAGAAGATTAAATTATATGCGTTTATTCTTGCATTTCATTGAAAATTATTGAATTAAATCTACTTTGTCGATAGCGCATAAACCACTATAGAATAAATGCATTCTTTAAAGTTCACTATATTAGTTTACCATATCACAGTGACACTTTGGCGCTAGGTTCACTTAACAGCCTTACATTTCATTCATGTTATAATCAGAATGCACAAAATTAATATCATTTGAAGAATTATCAAATCGTTGCCGCATGTTCTATTCATATACTACAATAAATCTAAAACGATGTATATAAGATATTAAACAACAACAGCAAAAAAAAAAAAAAAAAAAAAAAAAAGTTTTCACAGACGATTTAGTATTTCTCATTCAATTAATTCAATTCTCACTTCGCGACAAGGCAAAAATACATAAACACTCAAAATATCTATATTAAAAATTACGAAGTAAATCTTAAACATTTATTTCCTCGAATAAATTCCAGAAGTATGATTTAATTCGCAATAGTAAATGAAGGCGTTATCTTTGTTGTTGCGAAGCTTAGTTTCTCTAGATTGGCAATAAATCCACGATTCTGCTAAGTTTCAAATGCAAACAAATATGGCTGCTATGGTAAAAATACTTAGGCTTAGCCGCACTAAAACAACTTTTAAATTGTTGATAATTCTGCAGCTTTAACATGCAGGTTAACTAAAGGCATAAAAACCTTAACCGGAAGATAAGAACAGCATAATTCAATTATTTTTAAAGCAAAAAATGCACAATTTACAAACAAAATATATGCAAAAGCACACAAACAAAAAATATGCAAATTTACAAACAAAAAACATACAAATTTACAAACAAAACATTACATTTGTTGGAACAAACCAAAAAATAAGGGGGGAAAATTGTAAAATATGGGTTTACAAACAAAAAATATGCAACTTTTGTTTTATAAGAATAAAGATCCTGAGCCGAGCAACAGACTAGATATATATATGTACATATATTTATATACGGCCGATTGTAACTAAAATACGAGGTACACATGTACATATGATAGCAGTCTTACATACAAAATTTCAATGTTCTGAGGCTACTCGTTTTAGAGTTATGCGAGATACGTACGTACGCACAGATGCCACGAAAAATTCTGGGGAAAGTGTCCTTTACGTGTGGATGTCACTCAAAAACATAGGTAAATTACAGTCGATAGCCGTCAAAATCGATATTTTCGTTGAAATATGATCCCCGAAAATTTTCGCGATTATATTACTTTCTTTTTACTTGGTACAAGGGAGTAATTAAGCTCAATGCATAAGATTTAAATTTGGTGTATAATCTAGCTAACATAAGCATCAAAAGTTACTCTGTTCGACGGTGCTTCAGTATAGTTTGAAAAGAATTAGCCTAACAATTTTATTTAGCCCGTGATATACTAGAAATGTAATTGACACGGCAATAATCATTGGAATAATCGTTTATATTCATTTACGTAGTAGAAAATACGGATAGTATCATCTGATATTATATTGTTGTTTGAGGCTAACTTTTTGGTAGCATGTACAAATTGATTTAATACTAGTAGTTAATACTAGTTGTTAATTGATTTAATACTAGTTGTCTTAATTACTAGTAGTTGTTTTATCCAGCTTGTGTAAGACATAACCAGTTTCGTATAAAGCAGAAATCTTGTAGAAACTTTCCATATGATTTATGCCTTAAGTTTAAACTAAATATGTGCTATAAATGAATACTATACATAAGTAAAGATACGAAAATATAAAGCACGTGAAAAGGTAGAAATAAAAAATTCATCTGATATTATATATGCATGACCCCGTATTGTTGTGGCCTTCTAAAGTGAAATATCGTTTGAAATGAACAGGAAAAGTTGGCCTAACTATAGGAATTGTAGGGTTTATGTGTTACAGAAAAGCCTCGAAGGCTATCTGCCTAAGGGGAGGGACGCCCTGGAGGACTTTCTAAGGGAATTGGTTCGTATACACGTTACACATGACGAAAACCAAGAAAACGCCCATGCAGTCAGCCCATTCGCGAGATTTGAAACTCAGACTGAACTACCAGTGTTCAGCGATTAACGGGCCTAAAAGTTGCGTGGGAGAAGTAGAACAAGAAAAGCTGAGACCAGGAAAAAAAAAAAAAAAAAGACTTAAAACCTTTTTAGCACTGCCCACCCACACGAAAAAAGCTTTTCGAAAAAATATGTCTTATATTTATTTACCTGTCGAATATTCGCACGTAATTTTGCACTTTTCGAGAATTTCAAGCGAAAAAATGCAAGAATCACAATTTAAATACTACAAATTAGAAAAATTAAGCATCCAGCTAATGCATGAATAAGAAACAAAGCATTTGAATGAAATAAAAACTTTCTAACCTAATTCACATTGCTTTCCAAAGAAAGGTTTCTCGCATTCGCACATGGAATTCTGTCCAACAATGCATGTTCCTCCGTTCATGCAGGGATTTGAAGTGCAAGGATCTGAAAGTGACAGGAAGTGACTTAATCAATTATAGTGTGATGGTGCAAAAGTTCATTCCGGATTTTAATTTGTTTGTTACTTACCTATTTCGCAAAGCTTTCCAGAGAAAGGTTTCGGACAACTACATGTCCAGTTTCCTTCAACAATGTTGCACATTCCTCCGTTTATACAAGGATTCGGCGTACAGGGATCTGAAAGCAATTAAGGAAATGTGTTGATAAATTAAAGTGGAACATAGGTTAAAAAACATGTTGCACCATATTGTGTCTGTCACATGCCTATATCACAACGTTTTCCAAAGAATGATTTCGGGCAGTCACATGTCCAATTTCCATTAACAACTTTGCATTCTCCTCCGTTCATGCAAGGATTTGAAGTGCAAGGATCTGAAAGTGGCAGAAAATGAATTAATCAATCATAGTGTGATGGTGCAAAAGTTCATTCCGCATTTTGTTTTGTCTGTTACTTACCTATTTCGCAACGCTTTCCAGAGAAAGGTTTTGGACAACCACATGTCCAGTTTCCTTCAACAACGTTGCACTTTCCTCCGTTCATACAAGGATTCGGCGTACAGGGATCTGAAAGCAATTAAGGAAATGTGTTAATAAATGAAAGTGGAGCAGTGGTTAAAAAACATGTTGCACCATATTGTGTCTGTCACATGCCTATATCACAACGTTTTCCAAAGAAAGGTTTCGGGCAGTCACATGTCCAATTTCCATTAACAACTTAGCATTCTCCTCCGTTCATGCAAGGATTTGAAGTGCAAGGATCTGAAAGTGGCAGGAAATGAAATTATCAATCATAGTGTGATGGTGCAAAAGTTCATTCCGCATTTTGTTTTGTCTGTTACTTACCTATTTCGCAACGCTTTCCAGAGAAAGGTTTTGGACAACCACATGTCCAGTTTCCTTCAACAACGTTGCACTTTCCTCCGTTCATACAAGGATTCGGCGTACAGGGATCTGAAAGCAATTAAGGAAATGTGTTAATAAATGAAAGTGGAGCAGTGGTTAAAAAACATGTTGCACCATATTGTGTCTGTCACATGTCTATATCACAACGTTTTCCAAAGAATGGTTTCGGGCAGTCACATGTCCAATTTCCATTAACAACTTTGCATTCTCCTCCGTTCATGCAAGGATTTGAAGTGCAAGGATCTGAAAGTGGCAGGAAATGAATTAATCAATCATAGTGTGATGGTGCAAAAGTTCATTCCGCATTTTGTTTTGTCTGTTACTTACCTATTTCGCAACGCTTTCCAGAGAAAGGTTTTGGACAACCACATGTCCAGTTTCCTTCAACAACGTTGCACTTTCCTCCGTTCATACAAGGATTCGGCGTACAGGGATCTGAAAGCAATTAAGGAAATGTGTTAATAAATGAAAGTGGAGCAGTGGTTAAAAAACATGTTGCACCATATTGTGTCTGTCACATGCCTATATCACAACGTTTTCCAAAGAAAGGTTTCGGGCAGTCACATGTCCAATTTCCATTAACAACTTAGCATTCTCCTCCGTTCATGCAAGGATTTGAAGTGCAAGGATCTGAAAGTGGCAGGAAATGAAATTATCAATCATAGTGTGATGGTGCAAAAGTTCATTCCGCATTTTGTTTTGTCTGTTACTTACCTATTTCGCAACGCTTTCCAGAGAAAGGTTTTGGACAACCACATGTCCAGTTTCCTTCAACAACGTTGCACTTTCCTCCGTTCATACAAGGATTCGGCGTACAGGGATCTGAAAGCAATTAAGGAAATGTGTTAATAAATGAAAGTGGAGCAGTGGTTAAAAAACACGTTGCACCATATTGTGTCTGTCACATGCCTATATCACAACGTTTTCCAAAGAATGGTTTCGGGCAGTCACATGTCCAATTTCCATTAACAACTTTGCATTCTCCTCCGTTCATGCAAGGATTTGAAGTGCAAGGATCTGAAAATGGCAGGAAATGAATTAATCAATCATAGTGTGATGGTGCAAAAGTTCATTCCGCATTTTGTTTTGTCTGTTACTTACCCATTTCGCAACGCTTTCCAGAGAAAGGTTTTGGACAACCACATGTCCAGTTTCCTTCAACAACGTTGCACTTTCCTCCGTTCATACAAGGATTCGGCGTACAGGGATCTGAAAGCAATTAAGGAAATGTGTTAATAAATGAAAGTTGAGCAGTGGTTAAAAAACATGTTGCACTATATTGTGTATGTCACGTGCCTATCTCGCAACGTTTTCCAAAGAATGGTTTCGGGCAGTCACATGTCCAATTTCCACTAACAACTTTGCATTCTCCTCCGTTCGTGCAAGGATCTGAAAGCCATTTAAGGAAGGGTGAATTAATAACTTTTAATTGATTAGTGGAGAAGATCAGCTTCATTACGTTTCGTTTGTTACTTACCTATCTCGCAGCGTTTTCCAGAGAAAGGCTTCGGACAGCAACACGTCCACTTCCCTTCAACAAAGTTACACTTTCCTCCATTCATGCAAGGATTTGAAGTGCAGGGATCTGAAAAGCATTTAATTAAACGCGTTAATTAAATATATTGAAGCACTAGAAACACTACGCTAATATTACTGTCTGTTATTTCGCAACGTTAACCCAAAAAGGGTTTCACGCATTCACATCTTCTGGTTTTTAAAGTATTTCGCATTTTCCGCCCTGTTGGTGCAAGGAATTGCATGCACGGATCTAAAAGGTGGTTAAGGAAATAAATTAATAAAATATTGTAGACATGGTAAATAAAGACCGAGATGAACTTCGTACTGATATTTCCCAAAATGGTCCACGTTTTATCGCTTTTTACTTTATTTGTTATTTCTCATATTAAGAAAAACTTAGAAAACTGAATTCTTATCCATTTTGATAATGGAAAACGAAAATAACAAAGGCTGATTTGCTCTTACATTCAATAGCAGGTATGGAGCTTTTATTCACGAAAATAATTTTTTTCGGAGCAAAAAATTCCCACGTATTGAACAATCCAAATGTAAGCTGCCCTTAAATACCTTAAATAAAGCCTAATCATGATTAGGAGAAATGATAAGCATAGAAAATTTTCTAAGTTCACACAAAATATAAAATACATTTATAACAACATTCGACGTCCAAAATTTGGGCTTTAAAAGGAATATGTTCAGATGTATGACTACATGTGTTTAAAATTTAGTGGTTCTTGGAATCGCCATTTTTCCATAGTTTGTCAAAATAACAGAGATTATAAGAGCATTGTATGGCCCATTATCAGAAACCATGATATACTGTATACCAAAAATGCAGCATGATGTGCCTAGGAATATTTAAGTTTCATTAATTTAACTATTTTAAGTGAGGTTGTGTATAAACAAATCGTTTCCTAATACTGGGTGTTGTTTTTTAACAGGAAATTGGTTGAGATAAAAAAAGCAATTTTTGCAACAAATTCATCTCATAGGGAATGAAGTTTTCCTCTCAGAGTTCCTGTTTTAGTACAAAATGTTTTTAACAAATGGCGCAAATGGTTCTTTCCAGTTTTGATGTATGTAAGTCTCCATGACTTACATGCATCAAAACCACCAGATATGCATCTTCAGGAAAATACCAAATATGCATCTTCAGAAAGGGTTGATGTGTTGACTTAAAATGAGTGTTATCTATGACTAGACAAGCAGTGTGACTAAACAAGCTGATAAGAAATTCTATAGGAATGTGTTAAAAAGGACGTATTCCTTGGAGAAAAGGATGAAAGACACCGGTCAGCTATTACAGAAGCAAATATATACGTCACTGAGGAAATAATTACTGCTTCCCTAGAAAATATTCGGAAAATTGCAGCAGCATTTCAGTTGAGTAAAACTGCCGTGCATAAGATAGTGCATAAGGACCTGGTCTTATTTTCGTATGAAATTCAAACACAGCGATCTCTTCCGAGCGTATCCGTAAAGAAAAGGAGCATGTTTGCGAATCAAATGCTGGAAATGATTGATGGTGGTATTATTAAGGTTATAACCAAAAACTGTCATTAATCCTTTTACATAGGCCCCACCAGCGGCCAAGCGGTAAAGTCGCTGAACACTGGTAGTTCGGTCAGAGGTTCGAATCCCGCGAACGGGCTGGCTGCATGGGTGTTTTCGTGGTTTTCCCCATGTGTAACGTGTATACGAGCCAGTTTCCCTTAGAAAGTCCTCCACGAAAGGCATCCCTCCCCTTAGGCAGATAGCCCTAGTGTGCTTTGCCATAATTAAATACACCACACCACACCACACCACCTTTTACATAGTTTTAATCAACAAAGCGAAATTAAGATAAAACATTACAATTAAGGGTGTTATAATTACACATTTAAGTTACAAAGTAAATCTCGGGGAACAACATCTCGGGGAAACATCATGCTTAGTTCATGACTCCCGCACATCGACTGAAGGCTAGAGTCCTTTTATTTGGCTGGTGTTTATTCCGGCGGCCGCTAGGTGGCGCTCGGTGAGCCGTGGGGTTACAATGTGAATTTGTATGGTTTTCAGACGGAGCACCTTTCCATCTCAATTGATTAGTCAAGCAAAATTAGCGAATTTGGAGAACTGAGAACTCTCATGTGTGAGTTTCATAAATCTTCTATTCTCAAAAAGTGATTGTATGGGCAGCTGTTTTTAGAAGAGGTATAACCGGACCTTTCATTTGACGTGACACAGTGACTTTTGATCGGATAGTTTCAAATTTTGCACAATTTTGTGGCCATTGAATATTATTTGGTTGAATCTTCTGTGACATCCTGGTTCATACAAGATGGTGCGAGGCTTCAGCGAACTGCTACAGATTTCAGTTTCTTACAGGAATATTTTGAGAACCATGTAATTGCTTTAATTTACCCATGCTTAACAGGAAAGAGAATAGAGTGCCCACCATGTTCACCAGATTTGAATCCTTGCGATTTCTTCCCTTGGGATCTCTTGATGGATGCAGTGTACTCACCGGACATTTGAGAAATAATTGATGACTCATGTGAAGCCATTCCACTGGCCTCTGTACAGAAATTATATGCTGATTTGGTCATCCAGATACGACATGTGATTGTGGCTGATGATGGACATTTCGAAAATATTGAAATGTAATTTTCATTCATTACAAAAATTTGAAAAATTGCGATGTGATTTTAAATGAATTTTTCTTTGACTTTCATCTGCAGCGTCATCTGTCGGAAAATTTTTTCAGTTATACCAAGAACTCTGGAAGAAAAACTATATGCCATTTCGCATGAATTTTCTGCAAGAATTTCTTTTAAGCTTAACCTTTTTCCCGTTATAAATTTTTGAAAACTGTCAGTCTGTTTTATCACACCCACTATATGTGAATAATTGCACAATAAAAGTAATATATTAAAACATAAAAATACATATAATGACTAAGAGAAGCACATCTAATAGAATTTGATATTTTACTGAATTTCAATGATTCCCCCCCCGGGGGTCGACGTAGAGAACTCTGCGAAGCTACTGGCTAGGATCTGTACCTAGGCAGTCTCGGCCACGGGGGTATAAAATTTATGAACTTGGTGGTTCTGAAGGCTCTGGGAAAGATCACTCATTGGCCGGCCTCGGAGTCTGGCACGTCCTAGCGCGGCGTGGTGCTAGTAGCCCGGGGGTTTTCCCCTGGGTTCGCTGGGTAGTGTCCCGCTGCGACGGGCTCGCCCAAGCGACTGGTAGGAGCAACTTGACGACCGGTGCTGCCTGGTGTCATATCCAGGTGGTGCGCCGCTCCCTTGGAGGGTAATAGTGGAGGTTGAACCTCCACGAGGTGCCCAAAGGGGGAGTGGACATGTTATGTGATTGACTTACACGAGGCAGGGAAGCCAATATTGTTGTTGTTGAATTTCAATGATTAACTCAAATATTTTTCGAAATCTTTACATCTTTCTAGCAATTAGCAAAAAAGTTCTAAATCTGAGCATTTTCGATGCTGCAACTTTGTCATTGTTTTGTTATTCAGTAGCTTTGTCAGAATTTATTATTCAAATAAATATTTGTGTAATGAATCGTGAGAAAGCTATTGCTCATATGAAAATCGGAAAAAAATGATTTTACACCATTTATTTCGACTTGGAAATAAATTTATTAAATATTTTAAAGCTTATTGTTATAAGTAAATTTTTACCTGTTCGCTGTTTAAGAATTTGTTAGCAGAATTGTATCACAGTTAACTGATATGTAATGTAAAAATATGAGTATGAAAGAAGAGATCTATATCGAATCCTGAAAAAAAAAAATACTAAATAATATTTAATATTATCTTATCATTTATTTTAAGTAAATATATTTTTAAGCAATGTAAAATCATTTTGACAAGAAAGAAAAATTAGTGCGATTTAAAATTATCACTAATATGATTTTATGGCATTAGAAACTGTAGAAAACATTTTATTGAAACAAAATTTTTTAAATTTCATAATTGGAATTACGCTCTTTAACAGATTAAGGATTAGAATTTCAATTTTACTGCTTTAACATAAAAACGTTCCCACTAATATACAGAATCGTATGTATACATGAAAGGATATTTGTCCCTTCACTTACAGAAACATAAAACGTATTTATATACTTATATCCAGCAACACATGTATTATATTACGTTAGCATACTCTATGTACTAACGAAAGTCTATGGAAAGAAATTGTTATTACAACAGGCAGAACCAAACATATAATACATATAATATATATATATGACGAATGACGAATATAGAAGAAAACACTCATGCTTTTGCAAACGAATTTAAAAGAAAAATTAATTTTTGAAAAATAACGGAACCTAAGTTTTATACTCGTTATGAAAAAATAAAATTAGAAGAAGTTTGACTTCTATACGACAAAAATTGAGCAGGATATTTAATTTCAAAATTTGAAGTTTCTCAAATCGATTTCAGCTTGCTTTGACAAATCGTTAATTAAGTTAGAATAACTGGAGGAAGCAAGTTTAAATGAAGCACAGCAATAAATATGCATAACGTAAACAGTCCGTGCAGAGAAGTCATGTTATATTAACATGAGACTTTTTATAGTTACTAAACTCTATTATCGAAATGCAGCTTTTGTTGCTATTGTAAGGTATGGTATGAGGTAATTTGTATGTTATGAGGAAAACGTAAAAAAGTTTAAAATCTGGAATTTCAATATTATTTATTGTCTGCTCAGCAAGCTCAAAAAATACAATTTTTCGCAATCGTTGATAATTTCCATTTTTTTTTCAAAATTTTTAGTAAACAAAAGATGAATAGAAAATTCTGGCATAATAAATCTTTATAGAAGGGTCGTATTAATCAAGTCGTCTCCTGCATCACACATTTTTTTTAGATGCTTGTGTGAGGAGTTTGACACGCCGTTCTACAGCATGGGTGTGACAAAGGAAGCTTTGGAAATACGGTTGCAGCGATGTCTCAAGATTTAATAGATTTTGATGTCCCCATCCGTAATGTTCCTTAATCCTAGAGGGGGAGAGATATTGCAACTATCCCACAAAATCGTACTGATACTGCAAGTTGCTTCGAAAATGAGTTTTAATACGGTGAAATTTCAAATACTTTTTCTCTTGGAAAGTGGCCGAGTTCTCAACAATCGGTGCAGCCTTAGTTTTCTGATATGTAATTTTTCATTCACAATCCTTGCAAGAATCAAATTCTTGGGATGAGCAAAGAAAGAATGAATTACTAGGAAAAGAAAGAATGAATTCAGCTGAGTTACTGGGTTGATGACTTACAGTAACGTTTGAGTTAAATATCGTGATGTTTCGATGGTTTCGAAAAATATCTTTGAACCATTTTCGGAAATTATGCTGGTTTTCATCTTGAACCAGAGAAGCATGTAAAAATTCAAAATAAAATGTAACAGTTGTTGAATCTCGTCAGTATGTTTTTCTAAACTCACGTAAAGTTCAAAAACTGGATTTGCCGTCGTCTGACCAGGAATATGAGCTTCTAAATCTTCTAAAATTGTTCTTGAATTTATGGCGGCAAAAATATCAAGTAAAATTTATCCTTACTTAATGCTTTTCTGTCAAAATGAGGAAGAAAGAATATAATAAGTTGAAAGCGGACCATCGGAAGGGTTTTGAGAGCCAGCGATTTTTTTCTCGATCGATTCACTGAAGATAATTGGGATGTATGGTTTACGCCATCCAAGTGATGAAAGAAATGATGGAACTGCAGTTCCATGAAATGTAAAATTCTACTGCAGTGGTCACCCATTGGGCAGTTTAATTAGGTAAATAACATTATTTTTCATACCAGCATCATTTACAATTTCATCTCTCCCTATCACGTCGAGTTCTTCAGAAGGAATCTCATGTGAAGTCAAATGGGTAACTAATGTAGGAGCTATATTCCTCTTTTTCAGCTTTTCGGAAGCCGCTTTGAATTAAGTTTTTTTAATTACCATAGTGTTTTGTTTCTTCCATCAAACTGCAAAGCAGGTAGCGTTTCCTAAATAGGTTGATTGTGCAAATTATTTCTGTTATTAGGACTTTTTCTCTTCTTATTTCATTTTTTGACAACGACGTGTGAATTGTCTGAATCAGGACTGATGTTCGTTCTAATTGCCTTTGGTAACATTTACTAATCTTGAATGGGAGCATGGACCATGCTCGTGTGTGTAGCACCATGCCACCTCAAATCATGCTCGTGCGTGTATAGGACAAACAACACCACTAAGAAGGGTCAACTTTACCCTTTATTTCTCTCCGTACAGCCACTCCCGAACTTTGGGCAAAGACCAACACTTTTGGTCTAAAACGTAGAAAATAAGAAATAAAGTAACTTAATAAGAACTAAACTTAAATGCTTTACAGAGAATTAGTAACGTGAATATTGGCCTTTTGACACTACGTATGTAGTGAGCGAAATGCAGAAACTACAATACGTCAAATATCAACAGGAACTAAGTTCTGGCCTTAAGGGGCAGACATGAACTGACTAAAAAAAGCACGCGCGTAGTAAGGCAGCAAGAAGTCTCTCTCTTCTTTTGGCTAAAAGGCCACATCTTAAATACCAATACAGTTTGCAACCACATTAGCATAAGCAATTCTACTCGCACTTATAGCAATTCTACTCGCTAATCTGGCCGGAAATGTAAAATAAGAGAGGATAGCAAAGTTTTAAAATAAAATAAGCGTTAGTAAAACTTAAAATCCTTACACAATTACATAATACTTGCAATACACAGAATATAGTTACAAAATATTTGATAATTATAGTCACTCTTTATGAAGGTTTGTATAAATAATTACGAAATATGGCTACGATTGCAAAAAAAAAAAAAAAAAAAAAAAAAAAAAATGTATTTTATGAGTATTTTACGTAAACAATAAATAACTCGAAATTACAGATTTTAAACATTTTTTCGCTTTCCTCATGCCCTAAAATTCGCATTAGAACCTATGATGTTTTGATAGTAGGGAGTTAAGTAACTATAAAAAATTGAAAAAAATACATCAAAGTTTCACATTTTGCAAAACTTTGTGTGTAATACGAGATAGAAATATATTAAAAATCATAAGCTATTAAAAATATTTTTTTATTTTGCTTAGATAGGCGATAGGCAACTTTTACGGGATATTTGAATAGAAAAATAAAAAAAGGTATTTTTTTCACTCCACCCTAATGTAGAAGCTGATCTCTCTCTCGTACTGAAACATTATCTAACACACTATCCGAAACAGAAAATAAATTTTTACCCAACTTTCATTTTCCAATTTTTCAGAAATCTTATATAGTGTTATGCTGTATCTTCAACGGTCAGTAGTCAATGAATCTCAATCAATGGCATATCATTGCTCAGATATTCTTGTATTGTTGGTAATGAAGCAACTTCATAGCTTTTCATGTTCGTGAGGTTTTGTCAGGTTTTTTAACACAGCAGTCTTTATTTTGTCATGCATAGCAAAGACTAACATATCAGATACTTTTAAATAATTAGTTCAGTCAGTTAGTTCAGTTTTCCAAAAATAACGCACAAATAAGCTAAACATGACAGCTAGAGTGCATCAATAAAATAATGACTGATTTTGAATTTGGATTTTGTTAGTAATGTTTGGTCCTCTGAGTAGTGTTGCGAGATGGTGCGAGGTTTTACAAATTTTCTGTTTTTAACAAATCTGCGTTACTAATATTTATGAGCTTACGAAACTGCAAATTTTCCGCTTCTCCATCTTTTTCCTAGGGCTACGTTTTGCCACTTTAACAATGTTTTTAATATTTAAGTCAAAATTTTAAAAGCTAAGTCCCAAAAGCTTGCTCATGATTGAACTTACTGTCTCATTATATTTGCGAAATTCCAAGACATCAATCTTTATATTTTTATACGTATTGAAATTCTTTACAAAAATTAAATATTAAGTTCCAGGCATCACTTATTTATTTAATTAATAATATTAGCTTAGGTGACCCATACAACTTTAATAAAAAGAGTGATATGTATATCTTTATATATATAAGCAGCTTAAGTGTTAGTCGCCGATAGATTATTGTTGACACTCGGAAAAATGAGCGCAGAAAATGAGAACGGTATCGATGGATTCGGAGAATTTTTTGGAATCCGAGGATACGCGTCTCGAATTTCAACTCGGCGCCGTTCCGCAGATATTCGAGAAAAAAGAAGTTGGCACGTAGCCAAAATCCCTCTAATAGGGAAAACCCAAGAAAGAAAGTGGAAAACGTAGAGGAAAATTAATTTTTAATTAATATCTCGGCTAATTAAAGTCCCACGAAGACGCGAGTGGTCAAAATGGTGGGCCACGGGCCTGCGGAATCCAACATTTGCATTAGCAATAATCTGTTTTTGAAATGGTTTACAACTTAACGCAAATTGAGCGTGTCAGGGGGGAATGTGAACATTTGTCTGCATTAGCAATCATCTGTTTTTGAAATGGTTTACAACTGAACGCAAATTGGCAAAGCAAAAAGTAAATTTTCTAGACGCAAATTGCAATTTAAGACGCAAATTAAAAAAAGCAAAGGGGCGTCCTCGCCGCCCACCCTGGGTAATTCAGTTTGAATTACCCAGGGCAAAAAATAACCTTTGCACAAATCATTTTAATTACAATTTATAATATCTAGAACAGTGCTCATTTCGTATGACCGCCGGGCTTTCTAGTGTCTATATAAAACAATAATGTATAATTTCAGAAATGAAATCAACAGGTTTGTAAAATTTGTACTCGAGCTGCTTCACGTTTGTATGAATTGAGAAACTTTTTCTTTGAACTCATAAGTCACTGATAATCTATATATATAAAGAAGAGCTATCGTCACTAAACTTTCTATAATTCTTTTCTGGATCCTGGAAAAAGGTCGACGTCCACTTTTTTTCCAAAAACCAAGTAGCTGAAATCCGAGATATTAATTAAAAACTCTTAAAAATGATAATTTTCGCCCTCATTTTCTCCGAGTGGCAATAGTCTCGCAAGCTGGAGATGAAAATCTGCTTTATTTCGAGAGTTGTTGCCACTGCTCGCTTTCAAATCCTGGAGTTTGTTAACAAAAAATTTTTATGTTTTATGATGAAATAAAAATAGCATAGCCAAACATTAAATACATCATTCCCGAATCCAAATATTCGTGGGAAGCCATTTCGACTATTTCCATCTTGGTGCGACTTTAATCAGCGGAGATATTAATTAAAAACTCTAAAATCGCTAATTTTCGCACTCATTGTTCCGAGTGGCAACAGTTTCAAGCATTGGAGATAAAAATGCTTTATTTCGAACAGTGTTGCTACTGCTCGCTTTCAAATCATAGAGTCTGTTAATCTAAAATTTGTACGTTTTACAAAATCTATACGTACAAAGAAGAACCTCTGTTTGTGTGTTTGTTCGCATTATTTATTTCTGAACAATTATAGTAAATTTTGTGCCACATTTAATCGACTAAAATTGAATATAGGTGAAATATTGTATGGAACTTCATCTTTTATGACCATTTGATTAGAAAGAGGAAAATCATTAAAAACTGTTTGCCATTGTTGCTGATTATAATGAGAGAGAATTGGCTTATATCGTTCTCTCTGCTGTTAGGTGCATTACTCTCAATCTAACTTAACTGGCATCGGGTTCATCTGCAGTATTGTATAAGTGACAGATAGGCCAACTGCGTGAAAACAGTAGTAATAAGCGAAAAGATGTTCCAAAAAAGTGTAAAAAAATTTATGCACACTTTTTTTAAAAGTAGTGGTATTTTTATTGCTCTATAAGCTTTGTTTTTAAATAAATTTGCTTAAAAATTTTATTTTTAATCTTTTCAAATATATGGCGCGTGGGCCAGAAACTAAGATTCGTTCGCTTTGTTGGTTCGCGCCATACATTTGAAAATCATTCTTCAGATTTTTATATTGCTAAGAACTAAATAAATGACTTAAAAATGAAAGAAATTAACACCAGATTTCTAAAAACAACACAATTTAATAATGAATGTAAAACCTTTTTGTTAGCAATAATAATCTGATGAAGTGACACGTGTCGCCTTAGAGAGATTCATTCCGTAGATGCAATCTCTCTAAGACGACCACCTCTAAAAGATAAACGTATCTCTGAGAACGTGAGTATATATTGGCATTGAGCATCACCTATCTAAGGCAACCACTTGCAAAGATGAATTTTTATTTGCGGCTGGTCGCCTTAGAGAGACCTCGTTGTGTGTATGGTGTATTATGATTACTGTTATTGCTTCCGAAAAATTTTTTTTAAATCAAATAAATAAGCATATTTAGTAAAAACCCTCTCTATAACAACCACCTGCGTTTCCAGGTTACTCTGATGGTCTTAAAGAGATCATATTTTCATTCTGTTAATTTTATTGTTTACAAGAAGTCTATTAACGTCAGATAAAAAAATAGCGTAAACCCATATAAACCAACAGAAGATTTATTATTATATTGATACCAATAAGAAAACCAGTAAAAGTCAATATAAACCTATAGAAACCAGTACAAAGTTCTGCCATTGGGGGGGGGGGGAAATGTTGGTTGTATGGGTGTCAAGTGATACCAATAAGAAAAACCCACAGAGATCAATAGAAACCAGTAGAAGTCAGTATATACCATCAAAAATTCTATAGGTACCAGTAGAAAGTTTTACTGGTTTCTATGGGTCATTTTGAAACCAGTAAGAAAAACCCACAGAGACCAACAGAAACCAGTAAAAGTCAATACAAACCCATAAAATCTTATGGGTACCCATAAAAAGTTTTACTGGTTTCTATGGGGCATTTTTAGCAGGGACAGCTGTAACTATCAGAACGAGATATTAATAATAAAAGAAGAAATAATGATTAAAATGATAAACTGGCAACTCGAAAAAATTAGTAGTAGTTGTTTTTGTTTATGCTTACTTGTCTGTGTTGTAGCCAAGCCCTCGAAATTCCTCGTGGCAGGTTAGCCATAGATTATGCCTGCCATTGGAAACAGCCTTACACTAATTTTCTTAAAAATTTCATCCGCTGTCGTATGATTGAGAGCAGATTCGCAGAACTAGATCGTAATATCATTTGCTTTATAATTTCGTTTAATGACTGATTTACTTGATAAGGTTTACTATTGCTTACTTGACAAACTGAGCTATTTCATTTGAGCTGCAGTTACATCGTTTTCTTGAGTTGCAGAAACATCGTTCAATTTGCCTGCTGAAATAGGGTCAAGAATAGATGCACAGTATATTTAGTTGCAGATAGCATTCATGTTTCGTCAATAGCACGTGGTTTTACAGTTTGAGCAATTCCGAAGCTAATCAAATATGATGTTTCCATTGCTCGTTCATTGCACCTGCTTACCTGTGGTAGACTCCCGGTGCCACCGTTCTCCATCACCTGTCATCTGCTCGTTCATTGTCTGTGGTGAAGAAGTGAAATTAAACGTACGTTAGGTTTCATTTTAGTTCTTCTTCGTTAAAAACGTCGAGAGGTTTTACCTGCTAAATTGTTAAGTTTATTTCAAAATTACCACAGCAGAAGCGATCCTTCGAAGTTGGATGATTATTCGTAACACTTGGGCCTGGAGCCGTTTTCATCCTCGTTTGAAAATATGCATTTTCCAAATAATTTCGATTGTACTTTATTGTAGCAATAGCTCTTATTTTAAGGAATCCTTGGTGAGATTTAGGTTTCAAACTAAAAACTGTGTCAGTACCTTTTGCTAGTGATTGCTCCTTTGATTTTTCTATTCCTAATCTTTTGCTATTATAATAGGACGGAACCCAAAATGTAAATAAATAAAATTAACTATGTAAAAATGTGAAGGAGCCAGCTGTAGTTATTCGCAACGGGAGTGTGAATCACTATGTTCAGGCTTAAGATTGGGCGTATGCATTTAGCTGTCGGAGTGAAAGGTAAGTAAAAAGGCAAATCGGAGTGATGATACAATTCGCTAAATAAAAGTTTTAGAAAAGTACTACCGTTCCACTGTTAGCGCCAATGTAGTAGCTAACATAAGTTCGTTGTCCTAGGCGTCAAATTAAGGGGGACCTAAAGAACGGAAAACATATACGCATTTAATTAATCAAGACTAAAACAAAATCTCAAAAAGGGCTTCCTTTTACATTCTTTTGGAATACTCATTTAAATCTTTTGTATTGAAATTGTATCATCAAAAAGTATGCAATGTAACCATAAAATGATACATATACCATACTCTAAGAAACCTCTAAGTGGTATAGGAAAAAATATGCTTATGACAATTTCTGTCCGTTACTTACTTTCCTGGCAATACTCTCCAAAGAAAGGTTTTGGGCATTCACATATCGAAGTTTCTCCAACTATTTCGCATTTCCCACCGTTCTTGCAAGGATTTACTGTACAAGGATCTAAAAGCAGTAGATGAAATGAACTAATGAAATACGGTGAGGCACAGCAAACATCATACAATTATAGGTATGAACGTTTGTATCGTCACTCACCTTTCTCGCAATTCTCACTAAAGTAAGGTTTCGGGCATTTGCAAGACCATGTTTCTTCAACAACATTGCATATTTTGCCATTTGTGCATGGATTTGATGAGCAGGGACCTGAAAAGTATTTTGAAATCTTTCCTTTCATCTCTTGTAATGAAATGGAGTACAAAATGGATCTCAAAATTACTGCACTAAATATGAGAAATTTTTTGTTATACTGTTTTACCTATAAAAAATAAAAGTTGTAAATGCACGCTTCCTTGCATTCTCGTGTAACATTATTTCAATAAAACCACGTTACAGTTTGTTTCTAATTCCATATTTTCATACATAAACATGCAAACTGGTTTTCCAACGTTTTTTCCTGCACTATGTATGGAGTATTTTCTTGCGCAAGAAACTACTAAATATGTTATTGCAGCTATGAAGGCCATTTCAAGAACTTGATGTATATTGGAACTTGATGTATATAACTGCAAACAGTACTTTCTACTATTGAAAAATGTATTTTAATTGTACGACTTTATTAACAAAATACGCATACTGCAATTTACACTGGTTATCATAAATTAAGGAAAAATCACAAAAATCACGATCACCGAAAAAGTTACATGTAGAATTTAATGAAACTTACCCACAATATACAACACATAGTAAGGTATGAAATAACATAAAAAGAAATTACCAGACAAATATGGTAGTATAGAAATTAGCACATGTATAAAATGAACAAATCGAAGGTGTCAGTGCTATAGGAAAAGTACCTTCAATATGGAATATGATCGCCTCTAGAAGCAATACAGCACATACAGCGATGTGTGATGCTTTCAATTGTGCGGTCTATCAGTTCCATAGGAAGCGAGAGCCATTGCTGTTGCAAAGCAGTTGAAAGCGCGACAAGGGCCTGAAAGAGCAGATTGAGAGCAGCTAGACGTCTCCCTAAAACATCCCAAACGTGCTGGGTAGAATTCAAGTCCGGGGATCGAGCTGGCCACTCTGCGCATAATTGTTTTCTGTTAAAGATAATCATCTACGATGCGAGCCCTGTGTGGTCTTGCGTTGTCGTCCTGTAACAGGAAAGCATCACCTATTGCCCCGGCATATGGGCGCACATAAACATCAAGGATGTCATCTCTACAAACTTGAGCATTATTAAACATATTCTTCTATTGTTAGTATTACTGAATGTCTCCGGGACTGTTCGGGTCAATTTGAGCATGCCGATGTCCTGTGTGGAACATTTTATAGCTATGTATTAATATTATGAGAGTTACTTTAAAGTCTAATGAATTTTATAGCAAACGTTTGGTAAGTTAACATGCCCGTTTGTGGTAATCAATCTGTTTCTTTTCAAGATAATGGGGATACGACGATTTTTATGCTTTTGCCTTTGCATAAGACGCGAAATAAGAATCTGTTAACATTTATATGGAGAGAGAGGAAACACTTCTACCTGTTCGTCATATGCATTGCTAAAGTTTCTATTTTAACTTTTAATCTGAACACCGTTGTCAAACGGATGTTTTCTTCTGTTGTGAACATTTGGTATGAAAGTGACTACATCGTGAAATAGGAAATTAAATAGAAATATAAAAATTTATTCTTTAGACAGTATAAAGCTTGAATCTGTTAGAATTTCTGATATTAGGTTTATATCACTTTTAATGGAAGTCTGACGGGCGCTGAAAATTAACTTTTTCTTTTGTAACTATATTTGCAAACTGCAAAAACTGTAGTTCCACGGTAAGTATAGTTAACCATTTCATGTTTATGCTGTGAAAAAAGGAATCGAATAGGATAAAACAGGCAGCATTACAGTGTACATATTTAGAATATAAAACTGTTAATTTAGTTCTGCATAATAGCCTTTTGTATGTCTTCTTAAAAAAATCTGATGTGTACACCACATGACTTACTTGTACGGAATATTAAATTATACGCATTTATTTCTTGCATTTCTTTTAAACTTATTGGATTTAATTAAATCTACTTCGCCGACAGCGCATAAACTACAATAGAATAAAGGCATTCTTTAAAATTCACTCTATTTGTTTAACATAGCGACACTCTGGCACTAGGTTCACTTAACAGTATTATATTTCATTCATATTATAACTCAGAATGCACAAAAAGTATATCATTTAAAGAATTATCTAATCGTTGCCACATGTTCTTTTCAAATATTATAATAAAGCTAGAACGATGTAAAAGAGAAATTAAGCAAACAACAACAACAACAACAACAAAAAAAAAAAAAAAAAAAAAAAAAAAAAAAAAAAAAAAAAACAGTATTTTACAGACGATTGAGTATTTCTCATTCAATTAATTCAGTTTTCACTTCGCGACAAGACAAAAATACATAAAAGTTCAAAATATCTGTATTAAAAATTACTAATTATTAAAAATTAAATTACTAATTATTAAAAATTAAGTAAATTTTAAACACTTATTTCCTCGAAAAAATTCCAGAAAGGATTAAGCATGATTTAATTCGCAATAATAAATGAAGGCGTTATTTTTGTTGTTGCGATGTTTAGTCTCTCTAGATTGGCAACAAATCTACAATTCTGCTGTTTCAAATGTAAACAAATATGTCCGCCATGTTATTTAAAACTTAGCCGCACTTAAACAGCTTTTAAATTGTTGATAATTGTACAAATATTGCTTCCAGAATTACGAAAGGTATAAAAACCTTAACCGGAAGATAAGAACAACATAATTTTTAAAGCAAAAAATGTGCAATTTACAAACATATAAGAGTAAAGAAACTGAGATCACTGTGCCGAGTAACAGAGTGGATATATATTAACTTTTTAGCAAGATCGCTGCAATGTTTCTACCTACTACTATTATAAATATAGTATTTATATACGTTTGGTGCGGCCGATTGCAACCAAAATACGAGGTGCACATCTACATGTTATAGCAGTCCTATATACAAAATTTCAACGTTCTGAGGCTACTCGTTTTTGAGTTATGCGAGATACGTACGTACGCACGAACGTACGTACGTACGTACATACGTTCGTACAGAAAAATTCGCCACGAAAAATTCTCTTCAGAATTAATTTTAAAGCAGTTTTATAATTTTTTTGGAGGAAACGAGTGTTTTATTCTGTCCTTACGTACAGATATCACGCAAAAACATCGTTAAATTGCATTCGATAGCGGTCAAAATGGATATTTTCGTTGAAATATGCTGCCGGAAACTTTTCGGATTACAATACTTCCTTTTTACTTCCTTGTAAGAAGTAAAAAGGCTACAAACTATAAAATGTACTTTAAATGGTTGCAAAAAGAAGTGGGTCTATTGTATTACATTTCAAGAAGAGTTAATTATTTCTATACTAATTACCTATTTCACAAGTTTTGCCAGTATAGGGCGAGGGACATACACAGTTGACATCTGATTCCACATCAACACACAACCCGTTGTTTAAACAAGGATCAGAGGAGTCACATTTTCTTGGAGCTAAAATTAAACATACAGTTAACAGAGTTTAATTTACTGTAAATAAGGGAAGGCATTTTTTATTTTCAGAAAAAATAACTCACGTATTTCGCAAAATCTTCCACTGTAAGGATAAGTGCAGCTGCATTTAATCCTCATATCAAGAATCAAAGTTGCAAGTGTCTCGTAATACGCTAGCTTTTGGAATTCAAATACACCCGAATTTCTGCAGATGTCCATATCTTCGATATCTATGTAAATAAGTCATTATTCAAATATTCATATTCAGTTTAAAAAAAACTGCAGTACTTTGTAATAAATTAGTAATGTAATACTCATAATGCAGAAAAGGATATTACTCCCATAATTATGATTCCTAGTGAAATGGAAATCATTACAAATTAATATTCAATTAATATGAACGCTATTTAGAGCAACTGGATGGTCTTATTTTAATTTTAACTTTGAAGCCTGTATTGATCTAAATAACAAATAAGAAGCAATCAGGTGTGTATTATAATTAGATTCCAATATTTAAGGAAAATTACCCATAGCGTAAATCACTTTGATAGCGTAAATTTTTGCAGAAAAGGTATTTGGTCGCTAAAGTATGCACGCACAGATGTATGCATCCGGAGTTTGACAGTAGCTTATGCAGCATCTCATAGATTGTCAAAGGCAAAAGAAGAACTCCTTGTCTCTTTGGGTTTTCACTGGAGAAAATTTTCTTGCAGTGGTACTGGGTATATGTTATTAATGCATTGCAGATCCTTGTCTTATATTAAATTAAAAGTATAATTAAAGAAGTTTTTCAATAAAAAGTGAAGGATAAATCTATCCCTTCTTGGAAAAGAATCCTATTACACTCTTTTGCAAAAACTCGAAGCACCATGAAAGAAGTGGTTGTTTTTGATGAAATTGAATATGTGTATAACTCATACATAAATAATACAATGATTAATAAATCAAGATCATAGTACCTGTTCATGACTCACAAACACTCATTAAGCGTTAAAATTAGTAGTTGCTCAAACTACCCCTGCTGGCAATGTAATTGAATTCGTCAAGGCAAGGAGTGATAGAGGTTCCTAACGTCATCCTGCGACACATTCTGCCAGGCATTCATCAGTTGTAGCTCCAGATCTGCGATATTTTGTGGTGCCCGAATCTGGCGGCCTACTATATCCCAGACATGCTCGATTGGTGAAAGGTCTGGTGAGCCTGCATGGACACAGTCTAAAGATATGCAAGCAGTATGTAGCCTGGCATTATCTTGTTGGAAAATGGCCCCAGGATGACGTGCCATGAAGGGAAATGCAACCGGCCGCAGAGTGGTTCAACATATCGTTGAGCTGTTAAAGATGTATGGAGGATGACTAAAGATGACCTGCTGTCATAAGAAATAGCGCCCCACACCATCACACCAGGGGTTATGTCTGTATGTCTTTGTAAAACAAAGGCTGATTAGGACCGCTGGCCCCGTCCTCTCTAGACACGAACACGATGGTCATCTGCTTCAAGAGTGAAGCATGATTCATCGCTGAACACTATACGATGCCAATGTGATGGGAGCCATTGATAATCGGCTGCGACACCACTTCAGACGACTCTGCCGATGTTGTGGGGTCAAAGGCAAACATTTTAAAGGCCTCTGTGAGCGTAACCTCGTCTCAGACAAGCGCCGTGAGATGGTGGACGGTACCAAGGGAGGTATAGACATGGCTGTAGTGCGTTGAATAGTCGACAATGGTACCGTTGGGGCGGTTTGGGCCTGGCGAATAGTCATCCTATCTTGCCTCGTATTTGTGCTCCTTGCCCTTCCAGAGCCTTCCTTTCGTCGGCAATTTCCTTGTAGCAACTATTGCTACCAACATCATTGCCCAGCAGTGTCTGTACGCTGCAGGTGGCGGCCTATTGCTCGGTATGACCATCCAGCTTCACGCAACCCCACTATGCGACCACGTTCGAAGTCGTTTAGTTGTCTGTAAGGTCTTCGATATCGTCGTAATGGCATCTTTAGTTGCTTCTTTTTGGTATTACAATAGCAGCAACAAAAAAGATAAACTTCTCTTTTTGTTGCTGCCATTGTGCCTCTGTTACTGGTTTTATACTTTGCAAATTGCGCACTAGAAATGCGCGCTATGATCGCAATTCCTGTTCAGTTACCTTGAAATTTTGATCATTTGCATGTTCGATCAAGCTGTTTTTGCATATCAAATTTCGTCACGATCGCAAAAGTCCTTCTTGGTGCTTAGATTTGTTTTTTGCAAAAGAGTGCATTATAATCCTGTTTAATACTAAAATACAAATGCAATGGGGGAAGTACAGAGCCTTCTAGTATGTTTTGGAATCATCACCCTATTGAAAAGACTAAGTAGCGGGTACTCGCTAGATCTTGGAAAAACAGAAAACTGTAGAAGAAGGTTTAAATAACCTTGTTATTTGAACAAACTTAACAGAACGTACTCACTTTGTACTTACAATCTACCACCAGTTGGGGCTAAGTATCTTAACAGAAAAATAAGATGTACAATCACAAGAAAGTAATGTTGGCTACACGACTGTCTCCTTCATTATCTAACCGCTAAATCGGCTGCACACAGCAAAGCCGAACCTAGAATATCAATGAAATCTAAAGAAAGTGGCTAAGCACAATCTATTCACATACAAAGCTACTTCAATAAATACTGTTTCCGAGCTCACTTAGATTTGCACACACATCAATGAAATTTACATTCTAGCAGGAAACTGAAATCACATGGGAAAGGAAAGTTTCTGAAACTAAAAATAATTGGTTAGGATAAAAGAAGGTTTTTACATTATGCTGTACGTAAATGAAATACTGTACATAATACTGGACATAAATTTTTTTCTGTTATCCAAATCAAAATCAATTTCTTAGCATGCTGTAATGTCTCTGATCTTTGTGGTAATCAATTTCATCCCCTTCACGACATTAGGGCTTTTAATTTTCCCAATCGTAGACACTGCCGTTATCAACATACGGTATGTAATACCAAGTTTCGGATACGCAGATCATACCATATTTTTCAATGATGTCTTTCTTGTTTTCCATGGAGATCCTAAACATCTCAATCTTTCCTGATGTATCTCATTAAGGTTCTTAGTTAAGTGTAATATGTTACTGGCTTTTGTTGGTAATATGTTACTGGCTTTTGTTGGTAATATGTTACTTGCTTTGTTTTAACATGGAATGTAAAGAAGTTCATATTTTAACAACGAGAATAATAAGGATTATGTTTCTGACTATGAACATTATTATATTATTAATGCAAAGACCATTGAATGTTAAAATATTAGCAGAATTGAAAGCACATTTCTTACGTTTCTTGGTATAGATCACATTTCCATGTCAAAACAGTCATCAGAGCCAAATCAAAAATCAAAGGACATGTTTCTAAACTCAAATCTGATTGAAGTCTTTTAACATCGTCCTTCATCGGAATTCTTTATAATATCTTAAAGATTTCTACGCTGTTCAAATTTTCGGAGCTACATCAACTTTTGATGATATGAATTTCATCACAATTAGTTCGTAATTTTTTATTTTTATAAAGCTGTCAAAGTTGAATCAACAGTTGCGGTTTTAATTTAGATATCATAACTGAATAACGTTACTCCAGAAATAATCATTGGATCATCTTTTTCATTAAAAAAAGATGGCGATAAGATATTTTCTAGAAGATGGTGTGCTCAGATCGAGAGAAATAAAGTAGATCCATTGTATTCCACATTCTTATTTATTTTCCATGTTACTGGGGGAAACCCCACAGCTCATTTTACTGTATAAAAATTACCTTTAACAGCCTTTACCATAGAGAGAAGTTCTTGAGAGCAATCAACCCGTCTTTCCCCATTTCAGAAGACAGCGTTCGAGGTAATACATCAAAATAATTTTAAGATATAACCCTCTTTCAAACACTTGTATAGGCAGGTGTAATATCATTATGTATTGCAACTACATGTTCTTGAATATTTTCTAACTTCGGATTTCTTTCGTAAAAATTATTATGAACGATGATTAATGTTTTCCACACTTACCGACGTTATTCACTTCTTTATCTTCACAAAAATTGATTGACAATACCAAGGGTCCTTGAATTTACTTTTCCCTGGAAGGTTGATACAAGTTTTTTGATCGTATTTTATAATTTCCCAAATACTAGGTCATAGATAGACTTTTAATTTATTGTATGCCTTCTATACTCTGGCTGCTGCCAAATTTATTTTGCAAGAGTTCGGCTTTAATATTCAAAGCGGATGCATATGTCCTGATTGCTCGAATTCTCAACTCAGGGTGAAAGTTTTTGTATTTTCTATTAACAGTTCAGTGAGTGGGCGCATCAAAAATGAAACAAAATTCTTTAAAAAATGAAAATTCAAAAATATCATTTCAAAACTGAAAGAAATACTAGCAATAGTAGTAAACATAGACTATAAACAGAGTTCTAAATTGTTATGCCAGTTATTTCCTCTTCAGCTCAAATTCAACTGCAAAATATTTTCATTCTTGTACAAATGGATATTTCTGCGATAAACTATTTCAATAAATATTAAGTCTCCCAGATGGTATAGTGGTTAGCAGAGTCTACTGGAGTACTGAAGGATCGAGGTTCGAATTCCAGAGAAGGCATGGACGTTTGTAAATGTATAGTATCTCTGAGGCATGGGGCAGCGATGAATTTCATGGGCTTGTTCTGATGTTACCGTCAGACAAATGAGATAAATCACAACAAAACAAAAACAACAATAACAATTATACTTTAACCACAATTCATTGTATGGAAAATATTTTAGGGAGTGATTCTGTCATTGGGAACAACCGGATGAATTCCATTAGTAATTAAAATTTTGATGACACTAGCTGTAAAATGTGTTCTTAATTTAAAAAAACTAAAGTTTTATAAGTATTTGAATACGTCCAGAAGAAAATACTTAATATTTTGAAGAACAATGGAAAAATGAAAGACAGTCAGAATTAGATGTAACGAAAGCTATTTCCCAAATTACCCTTTCTAAATAACAGGTTAGAATTACACAGACATGTGAATTGTTTCATCGACCAAAAAAACAACTTTCACGGGTCACAATCATCTGGAGGTTTTAGTGCAAGAAATGTCTCCCGAGCTTGCCGTACCCGGACGTATGCTAACAATCTAGCAGAGAAGGTACATAACGAGAATTCCTATTCCCAATAACTTTACGAAAGTGAAAATTTGCTTTGTATTCCTTTCTCGGAAGTCGCAATTTATGTATGTTTGGAAGAGAGACTTGTAAAGCAGTTAGCTGCTATTTTTATATTAGAAGGAAAAGAAAGTGGTTTTATTAAAAGAAAATGTACCTATCAAATTTGAAAAGTTGAATTACAAGATACATACTTTTATTATATAAACGAAATAGCTTTATGTTGTTCCTTAAGTATCGTTCAAAATGCCTTTCAAGAATTTCCGATTAAAAGGGCGATTGATTGATAGGGCTGCGGATCAATTTAGCACTGAAAAAGAGTGAAGTTTTTTAAGAAATAGCAAAATTATGAGCTTGGGATTATCTGCATTATAAGAAAATAGGTTACCGGTAATTATAAAAATATTTAGAATGCGAGATAATTATTTTTATAGCCATGGATTCATTGCGATGCAACAAACCGAAAAGAAGACAATGTTAGGATTTTACCGGGAGTGCCTAGTAACCCTAAATGAGATGAAAGATAAACTTTAACTTACCCATGTAATAATGCCAAGAAAGGTTACAGCTTCGCATGTGAAATTGACCTTTATTCAAAGCAATAATATTGTAACAGACGTTTAGATACATTTTCAATCAGAAAGAAACCCAGATAAACACCAATTATATGACGACACTCTCGAATTCGTCGTTGAAATACAGGAGACAACAGGGAATAAAATTTTGAAACATCACTTAAGTCCTTAATCATTTTTATATGAAATGCTTGTAGAATATTGCAAGGTTTGGTAGAATTAGAAAATTTTTTTTGCAAGTAGAAACTATCAACTATTTTTTAACCGAAATGCACTGTCAATGTCGAATTCGTGATTTTTCTCTGCCGCATTCCTCGAAGTAAAAGAATGCAAAAAGCAGTTTGCAGCTAGCATCCTTTTGCATCCAGGGTTTTCTTCATGCTAGCAAGGTGTTTAACGAGAAACCCAGTATTCATGATGGATATGTATGAAAGCTGTTTACAGGTTTGAACAAAGAAATAATTACAAGAAGAAGCACAAAGATTTGCTATTCGAAATTGCCACGCCGAAACGAAGAGGGAAAAATTCACCAAACATATCTCGCCATCTACATTCACACTCGGTCCGTCTAAGAAAAGCATGGCAGCATAAGAGTAAGAAGGCTAGTAACTCCCAAACTAGATTATTTATAGATCTTTAGCCGTCTTCGGTTGCCAAACAGTCGAACTGAAACTTGAAGGGAAAAGTATGAGACTTTGTTTTCACTTGTATAAAACAAAACTTTTTGCAGAACGTACGAAAAGGTAATGAAACTTTCAAGGAATGACAACGCAGGAAGCAAATAAATGATTTTTTAAAATATATTAGGGGTTTTTCTTCCACCTTCTGCGCGGAGTCTATTTTCAGTATTAAGAAAACACACGATATTAAAATCAAGAATATTTGAATTCTTAAAAAAATTGCTATTTAATGATTTTGTACTACAGGTTCTATATGCTGAGGGAATTACTGTGATGCAGGCTGGTAAGGAACTGAAGCATACTTTCATCCTGTTGCTTTCATCCTGTTGCTGAGGGAATTACTGTGATGCAGGCTGGTAAGGAACTGAAGCATACTTTCATCCTGTTGCTTTCATCCTGTTGCTGAGGGAATTACTGTGATGCAGGCTGGTAAGGAACTGAAGCATACTTTCATCCTGTTGCTTTCATCCTGTTGCTGAGGGAATTACTGTGATGCAGGCTGGTAAGGAACTGAAGCATACTTTCATCCTGTTGCTTTCATCCTGTTGCTGAGGGAATTACTGTGATGCAGGCTGGTAAGGAACTGAAGCATACTTTCATCCTGTTGCTTTCATCCTGTTGCTGAGGGAATTACTGTGATGCAGGCTGGTAAGGAACTGAAGCATACTTTCATCCTGTTGCTTTCATCCTGTTGCTGAGGGAATTACTGTGATGCAGGCTGGTAAGGAACTGAAGCATACTTTCATCCTGTTGCTTTCATCCTGTTGCTGAGGGAATTACTGTGATGCAGGCTGGTAAGGAACTGAAGCATACTTTCATCCTGTTGCTTTCATCCTGTTGCTGAGGGAATTACTGTGATGCAGGCTGGTAAGGAACTGAAGCATACTTTCATCCTGTTGCTTTCATCCTGTTGCTGAGGGAATTACTGTGATGCAGGCTGGTAAGGAACTGAAGCATACTTTCATCCTGTTGCTTTCATCCTGTTGCTGAGGGAATTACTGTGATGCAGGCTGGTAAGGAACTGAAGCATACTTTCATCCTGTTGCTTTCATCCTGTTGCTGAGGGAATTACTGTGATGCAGGCTGGTAAGGAACTGAAGCATACTTTCATCCTGTTGCTTTCATCCTGTTGCTGAGGGAATTACTGTGATGCAGGCTGGTAAGGAACTGAAGCATACTTTCATCCTGTTGCTTTCATCCTGTTGCTGAGGGAATTACTGTGATGCAGGCTGGTAAGGAACTGAAGCATACTTTCATCCTGTTGCTTTCATCCTGTTGCTGAGGGAATTACTGTGATGCAGGCTGGTAAGGAACTGAAGCATACTTTCATCCTGTTGCTTTTATTTCCATCGCCAAGTGGGCGAGCTTCTGTAGAAGGAGAAAGCTCTTCATCCTGAATTAAAGAATTAGTTGCTTACAGATGAGTGTTTTATTTGAAGTCATACTGCATGAATTAACATAACAGTTGCTTAAGGTGATATCTCTAAGCACTCTACAAAGCAGCAATATAATCTGTATAACATTTTCCTCATTAGTTGTAGGAAATATACACATAACTTTCATTTCTCTTAGAAATTTGTTTCTTGAACATTCGGTATTTGAAGCTGAAAGCCAAAACATCAAAAGCTTTATTTTTTACGGGAAGAAAGGTTTACCATTTCTTTGTTAAAATTTAATTCTCATATACTGTAATTATACTGTAATTCAAATAGTAGTTCGAACGAAGCATTGAAAAAATAATAGGTTTTTACAAATTCATAAATATGTGCTTCTCTAAGTCTATGTATACATGAAAAATAAAAAACAACTTACCAAATTTTTATTAGTTTGATCAATACAGTCTGTCCTAAAAATAGGACACTGGTATAATCCACTGCTAATCATTCTTACGTAGGTGAAATGGAAGAACGCATTTTAAGCATAGACCAGCGTTACATTTTCACAAATAATTGTTGGCTTTACCGTGCAAGGTTTTAGCTGGCGTCTTCTTTGTCTATTTTATGGGTTTTTCACAATAATATGTTCATTTTGAAGTTTTAGAAAATCTTCATTAATCTGTTGAACACCCAGTTTTCAAGATGGTTTTCTTGGAATAGAAAGTCCCAAATAGGCAACTGTCATGTGTCTTTGAAAATCATGCAGACTCAGACTATCATCACTAAATAACTGATTGATCTTCCAAGAAGCAAAAAATGATGTTTCAAACATATTAACAAATACCCTTTCTTTCTTTGAATTGTCCAGTACCCTTTCTTTCTTTGAATTGAAGTAACATAAGCTGCTGCAGGATTCTCAAATAAGTCAACCCTGTTTTTATATTTATTGTAGGATGCAATGCATATTGGTATCTTTACCTGTTTTCTGCCACCTTTCTACGGTCGATACACTTTTCGGTTCTTCAAAAACGGGACATTACTGAAACAACACACCTGTCATTCCATCGAATTGCTGCAACTTTGTTTTTTGAATCAAAACTGCTATATGAAGAGCTGCGTTCCATTTTTGACATTGTTTTCGAGGATATAAGTGGGCATTTAAATATTCTGTGTTCTCTAACATTATCTGCAGGGGAGAAGTTTTATTTGCAAGAACAGATAATAATTCATGGGAAGTAAAGAACTTATCGATATGAATCTTATGTATCTCAGAATTTGTAATTATTGACCGAAAGTTCTGGACATCTGTATGAGATAATGACTCATTCACAATTTTCTAAGTTGGTTTCTTATTTTGTGCCTTTAGATTTTTATTCTTCACCAAAATTCAAAGCATGCAAAAAAGAGAGAAATTTAGTCTACTTCGATGAAGTTTCGAATACAAACAGACTTCATGAGTCAATGTTTGAAACATTTACTCAATTCCCTGCCCCACATTTCACACACTTGCCTGTCACGTGGTGTGCACCTGTTAGGTAAAGTGCCTGGGTTAGTTGTAGAATAGTAATATTTGGAATGTAACAGAGAAAGAAAGGATTATCTCCATTACAGACTGATGGTGATTTGGTAGTTGTGGATTTCACATCGTCGTCCTACTTTTAGGACAGTTAAAAATGCAAGGAAAATTTATCGTTTAGGTAACATTTTTTGATAAATTTTTTACTGGCATAAAAGTATGGAATATTATCTCAGTAAATTTATATATATGTTTTTTTTTTTTTTTTTTGGATCTCAAAATTTTAACGAACTTGTACGTTGAAAACATAAATCTGCAAAAATCCCCATTTTAAAAAATTTATAAAAAACATATAAATTAATTCTGACTTGCGATAAAGACAAATATATAGTTAAGCGACTCTTAAATAATAAATCGTCATTAATTTGAATTAAATTATTTCAAATATTTTATACAAACACCATTTATGTGTGCTGTCCTATTTTTAGGACAATGAGGAAGTATGGGTTCAAAACATTCATACTTTTTTCGCATTTCTCTCCGAAGTATGGGAAGTCACACTGGCACTGAAATCCGTCATCATCTATATTCGAACATCTCACTCCATGTGGGCAAGGATTTAAATCACAGGGATCTGAAATATTAAGAATTCACTCTAGTTTCAATTACCGGAATTTGATTACATTTCGGGCACTAAGAAGAAAAAACATATTTTATTTCTTTTTCTGAATAAAATCAACTTTATTTCTCATCTAACTAAACTAGATCTTTACACACTGAAAATTAAAATATAAATATAACCACTATTATGCTGCTTTAAAATTTTATCATTTTATTATTATTCAATTTACATTTCAGTGCCGGTGATAGTCACTAAATTCAAGCATGTATAAAAGGAGTGAAAGGTTACGTAAAAGAAATTAATGAAGCATCTACAGCCAAAATAAGCAACAATTTTTAAGCGCATGAGTAACCTTTTAATCCTTCCGTCTCGGAGCCGGAATACTTGTTTACTACTTGCGTTCATGATATTTGATGATTTGTTGAACGGAATATAAACTTTTGTCGCAGAAAGTTTACATAGTGATTCAATATTGCCTATTAAAATTCAGTACCTTTTTTTTTAAAAAAAATTAAATATATTTTATTATATTTTAAAAGCTTTATGAAAAGTTTCTAAAAATTAGTTCTATTATATATTCACTGTAAAATTATGTTATAAAATTTATTTAGGTGTTTCGTTATTTATATTTAAAATTTGTTTTAAATATAAATGACTATCAATCTATTTTTGCTTTTTAGTTTACGTCTGAATATTATATGCAAACTGAATTAAACTTAATTTTACAAAAATTTATTGATTCGTAAGTTGAGATGCGACTAATAAAATATTCAGTAAAGTTATATTAATGTTAATGACATAAAAATTTACAAAATACGCAACCTTATAAAAATCTGAAAGCTTTCGGACTTTATATTATGACCAAAGAGGCGTTTTCTTCGTTTATACCTACATAAACATTTCGAAAGCATTTGGGTTAACGCCCCGTTAGGTTAAAAATTACTACCTTTATAACTGTCTATTTAAGCTCTTATGATATTAATTTTAATGTGTTCTTTATTTTGTACATTTAATAGCGGTGCAGTGATTGTAACTGTGCAACAAGAATTACGAATTTTGTATATATGTAAGTAATTTTAGTGGCGTGATAATATCGCAGTATGTGGCGTGATAATATCGCAGTTTTAATCATAATATGTCTTCTATAAAGTAATATGAAATGCCTCGAGAATGAAAAGCTGGGACGGAAAAATAAGATTACATTGGTAAATCCTTTTAACATTGAGCGAAAGAGCTCTCTCGCCAAATTTGGCTAGAAATAGCGACAAGCTGGCAATGTTTCTGGCGACTAATTTTTGTCTCCAAAATTTGTCGAGAAATCGCCAAATGCCACCAAGCTTGGCCACCACTTGATGATATTTTGGTCTGGTCTCTATATAACCGTAATTGACCTGACAACTAATACGTAACTGTAAGTGTTTCCGACTCTATATATACGATATAATCATTGAGTTTGTTAATCGAAAATCCGTTAAAGTTTTACAAAATAGGAAATACACAATGAAACAAACTCTAAATTCAAAATTCGGGCTTCTAGGTGTCCATATTCGAGTGCAGAACGACGCTATTCAAAATTTGATGGTTCTAGGTACCATTGTTTTTCACAATGCGAAAAACACGCATACATGTATGCAAATTCTTCATTATTTAATTTCTTTAAATAGTATACAGACCGATAATGTTTGGCAGAATAATTTGGAAGTGTTTCAGGCTTTTATAGTGATTCAACGCAAAATCTCGTTTTGAGAGTAATAGCCTTTCTGGGATAACACTCCTTTGGACTAAAAAGAAAACAGATAAAAAAAGAACAGAAAAAAAAGGAGGAGCAGAATTTATTTTTGGTGTATTTAAAAGAATCACTATTGTTCACTAAGCTTTAAAAAGCAAATATTTCATTAACTTGTTGCTTTTGAAAAAAACACAATGAAGAACGTTATTTTAAAATGCTTTGTTTCATTACTTCACTGAGCAATGATCGGGTCAAGTTAGAACCTGAATGAAAGACACTACCCGGTATACATTCGTAAAACTACCTGCTTGGCCTGAAAGTGAGTTTGCAGAAAAATGAAATCAACTTTTTACGTTGCCGTGTATGTATGGTAAACTATTTATAAATTTTCAGCATACATTATATATTGTTATGTTCTACAAGTTCGTGGATTCGGAGTGACAGACTAACACTTGATGAAGAGTCAAAACACAGCTTATTTGTCAATATTACACAGGAGAGAGCTCAAAAAACACGTTTACAGCCGTCGAAAAACTAAGATAAACATGCTGAAGCAATCAGCAACGCAGCCTTCAGGCTATCATGCTACACTGGGGAAGACAGCATCAAAGCAAAGCACTAAAATACAGCTCTCGACTTGTTCAATCTCCCTTAAGCTAATCTCTGAACTCAAGACACTACTACTGAACTAAGATACTCTCCACGATAAACTCTCGCGATAGACTGCTACTCCTCGTAATGACAAGGTTTATATAGCTTTTGACTTGCCTTTGAGAACATTCTGTGTTAAATCGGTAAGAACTCGTTCTAGAATGTTCTCCCTCCGTCTATGGCCTATCGCCAATTTTGTCTCCGAAAATCTTGCCATATGGGTCATTTCGCGCCAAATCAGACAACCCTGCCTTACAATGCCATTTTCTGGCAACTCTGAAGATCTGCTTTGCGAGGAAGCTATCTTACCGCAGCTGGACCTTTTGTAACAATATATCTAAAGTTTGTTCTTTTGAATAGGAATGAGGGAATTTTATGATGTTTGCTGGAAAAAATGTAGTCCTTTATGTAATCGATTTTGATGTCTGCATTCAAGACAGCATTCTTGATATAGCAGGAGACATTTGCAGTTTGTTGAAGGATCTTGCTCTAAATAATTTGTATTTTTCACATGGGCGATTTCGCCACATCACATAATCCCAGATAGAGGAAACAAAGGAGAGCAAGTCTAAGTAATGACATGTATAGGATAATATTTTTGCTGATGGAAATTTCCCTGTAACACCCCACAAGAGGCATACATTGCATAAAATATACTTCCATTTTTCTGCAACTTTCTTTATATGATGGCTAAAAGTGAGTTTGGAATCTAAGATGATTCCGAGGTAGGTGGTTTGATTTCCCAGGTAGTTGGGAGGTCAAATAGACTGAGTTTAGGTAGATATTTATTTGAATTTCCTTTTCGTAAGATGATGGAAGAATATTTTTTCTTGTTTTTCAAAACACACTATTCTGTGTACCGATCCTCAAGGAGGTCCATATAACATTTAAGTTATTGGCGTACTGTTTTTGATGTCCGCAGATTGAGTGAACCTGGCAGTATCATCGCCACAATACAAGTTGGATTTTGGGATCATACGTGATGACATGAATGTAGATGTAAAGGGTGGGGCCCAACGCACATCTTTGAGGAATTCCAAGAACGATACTGCGAATAGTAAAAATTTGCAACTTTATTTGGACACAGAATGTGATGTTCTTGAGGAAAGCAAAATAAAATATCAGGCAATTTGAGGTGAATGAGTTTATAGAGCAAACCGTTGAGCCACACCCTGCTTTACCGAAGTCTGAAAAGACAGCTCAATGAATAATTTGCAGTTGAAATTTTCTGTTGCTGTGTTTATAACACTGATAAGCAAGTAAGTGCGACTGTAACTTGTTTGGAATCCAAATTGTTTAGGAGAAAATACTTGGTAATAGTGCAGTAGAGGAGTAGTAGATGCAGTTTGACTCGTTTGATGATGTCTGAAAAGGCGCTGAGTACGTTGATAAGACTATAGATGTGGGGCAACATATGATTTATATCTGGCTTTGGAAAAGTAACTATTGTGATCGTTTTACTGCTTTAAAGGAAGTAACTGACCTGCAAGCAGGAATTTATGATTTGGGTAATATTGATGTTGGTGTTAGAAGGAAGCTGTTTCAAAGCCCTCTTACTTATTCTCTCAAGTCCAGCGTCTTTTCTCATTTTGAGATTTTGTGATGTTGACAATTTGCGATGGAGTAGCAATTGGAGGGGAGTTCCATGGTCCGAGCTGTTGCTCTTGACTTTATTAATCATCTTATCTTCATATGGTATACCGTCTCATGTTTGGTTTGACTGGAAGATGTTCTGCAATCCATCAGCAAGCTATATCGCTTTGTCTGCATTAGAATAAACTATTTCCCTTGGATCCTGGAGGGGAAGGTTTGAAGTGAAAGTGTTCTGTTAAGATTTTGTAAGGAATCACCTTCAACCATGAGCGATTTGAAGACTGTTTTTAACCTAAGTTTCAAGTAGTTTTCTAATTTCTTCTGCTCTGTTCTTTTGCTTTATGAACTCCTTGAGTTCTTTTACAAGCTTTTAGTTAGTATTGCCAGTTTCGCACTTTTATTGGAGGTATGAAGTGCCGTTTTAATATTTTCTATTAGATTTACAGCTTTTTGGTCAAGTCCTCTTTGGTGTTTTGATTTGAGGTCAAAGGGATTTCCTTCCGCAATTGGTTTCAGCTGCTCTTTGAATTTAGTCCAATTTGTGAGATGATTAAAGTCGGAGAGAATATTTTTACACGATAAGGTATTGAAGGAAAGGCAGGCGGATTGTGAGCAGGAGACAAAAGATTATGAGACTCAATATGATATAGATAGGGAGTGCAGTTGCAGAGGAAGAAGTCAACTGTGCTTGCACTGTAGGGCGAGAATTTTATGGGATTATCAGGCTTGATGATGGCGTATCGAAACTCAGAGGTAGGCTGAATAAAACTGTTCCTCGTGAACAGGTAGTATGCATTCTTGAGAGTTTTCAACTGCATTTAAATAAATGACAATGTTTTCAGTGCTTAGCTTTCCATTACTTCATAATCCCTGTGTGTCATTGTTGTGATCTTTGTTTTCCGCAGGACCAGGAATGATGTATCAAATCGTGTTGCTATGTTTCAAGAAAAAAGATTCAAGTCTCTCGAAGCCGAACGAAGAATTTATAACCTACTAAAAGCCTAATCCTAAAGTTTCCTTTCTGGAGAATTACCAATGAAATTTTCGCAGGACTTCTGACCATAGACGACAAATGCGATGCGTATAACATGATTCTAAACCAAACTTGACTGCAATACAATAACGCAAACGGTACTTCAGAACTAGTCGCAGTAAGCAACAGCTGTTCAGAAAGAACCTCAGATGTAAAGATTAAAAGTAGCTGAAACTATTTGACGATCAAAAGCGTTTATCTTAAACATTCTACTCGTATAATTTTTTTGATTAACTATTCTAATCAACAAGTGACGAACAATTTTTACCGTTTTACCTTTCATCACTACGCTACTGCTAACTCATAGCAGCTTGATAATGGCTCATCGGGTAATGCCGCAAACAATTTTTTCAATATTGTATTATCAGAGTTATTACTTTTCTCCGATCTGTTAAGCCTTACCTTAATGACAATCCATTTTGGTTCACATAATGCACTATAATTCTGGTGCACGTAATAATAATTCCAGTGCACATAATAATAATATTAAACTCTGTTTTCTTTTATTACTTGTATTTACTTTTACATTTTCAGTGTATTCTTCGGAAAAAAAAGCAAATAACTTGCAAACTAGATTTAACTGGAAAATTTATTAATTTACTTATAATTGAAAAGTTCAGCATATTAATAACTCCTAATGGCAAAAGAAAGAAAGAGGAAATTTTATTATTTTGTAGATAATTCCACGCTTTTTTTAATTCAACACTTGCATCTGAGAAGTAACCCTTCATCGATTTACAACAGCATAATATCATAATGTTTGTTTTGGTTTTATTCAAAAGTACCTGACCCTTAATTTGTTCTAGCAAGTTTCTTCCACCCAGATATTTAAGTTGTTTTAGAGGTAAAAATATCAGCTAAAAAATGCAACATTTCAGAAAATTAAAAGAAAGTATTTAAAAAAAAAATGTGGTTAACTAATTTACTCTTAGTTAAAAAGTAATTGCTACGTTCAGTAGCCTGAAATTTAAAAAATTTGATCTTCGCTTTTTATGCGGAACAATAGTTTTCATGGACTTAATAAACTTTGCTCTGTTTTTACTTCTGAAAAAATGTTTGGTTCCATACTTCTCTTTTGGCATGTCTTTCCCATATATGGTGGCTTGCATTTGCATTTGAAACTTTCCGCGACACTTTTACACGTTCCATTATTCTTGCAAGGACTGGATAAGCAGTAATCTGAAAATATAAGAATAGGTTCAGAAAGTTGTTCATGAGATTTAAGTTATATTTCTTCTAAAAAAAATAAAATATAACCGAAAAAATTTTTATAAATCAACTCTTAAATTCAGATACAACAATTCGTGCAAGCTACGTTGCCAACCAGGTTTTAAAATGAATGAAACTATTTTCTAATTATGAAGTAACAAAAGCAGAAGAAGAATTAAAGAACTTAAAAAAATATTGAAAATAATTTCAAAGTCAGAATTATTAAACGAGAATGGATTTTTGTAGCTTTTGATTAACTTTGCAATATTGCGGTTGCGAGTAACCTGCTGTCTTTTAAGAAGTATATATTCTAAATTTAATATTTCTGAAAAGGAAGTGTCCATTAATTAAAATCATTAAAAGGTATTACTGTACACACACACACATACGTATATATGTTACCGTGAAAGACCGAAATGGGAGAATGTCGACTTTCACCGGAGAATGTCAACATTCGGTGAAAGATCGAATATTGCACTACATTCTTGTATATTCGGACCCTCACCGGTGTATATCGACAATCACAGATATGCTCTGGAGAAAGTTGGTGGTGTGGTGTATTTAATTACGGCAAAGCACACTAGGGCTATCTGCCTATGGGGAGGGATGCCTTCGTGGAGGACTTTCTAACGGAAACTGGCTCGTATACACGTTACACATGGGGAAAACCACGAAAACACCCATGCAGCCAGCCCGTTCGCGGGATTCGAACCTCAGACCGAACTACCAGTGTTCAGCGACTTTACCGCTCGGCCGCTGGTGGGCCTCTGGTGAAAGTTGAAAAGACAGGTTATAAATTGCCATAATAGTTTAAGTTGTTGCAATAAATAAGATTTGAATCACATAATTTAGTAAGTTTTTTATTACTGTTATTTTCTCATTTAGAACGTACTGTATAATTAAGTAAGTTTTTAACTTCTATTATTTTCCTTTCTCATTTTGTATGTATTGTGTGTTTTAGGTTCTCATGTTCTTAAGTTCTTATTTCAAGTTTCAAGTGCGTTTATTCGCGACTGAATTACGGAGAAGAAAATATAATATTGTTATATGTTCAACATTCACCATTAGTACATAGTGAATGTCGACATTGACCGGTGTAAGTCAGAAATAAGAGTATTTGGAAAATATTTCGGACATACACCAAGAGACTATGTGAATGTAAACACTTTTCTGACAAGAGACATTCACATAGTCTCTTGGTGTATGTCCGAAATATTTTCCAAATAGCAATAGATAAAGCTCCAGATGTATCTACCATGAATATTGGTTTGTAGGACTGTTGTTCAGAGATTTAAGAAGTTTTCATGATAGCAAATAATTATTTGTTACTGTATTCGAGAGATGCGGATTCTTGTGTTTCTTACCATGAGAATTTATATGCAAAGAATTTAAAAACTGCACTGATAGTGTTATAGCACTGATTATTAAGCTTGCCTATTTTAGCAAATATAATGCGATCATCCTCAATTTCGAGAATTTTTGAAAGAAATAGAGAGCTTCTTTTTAACACCAAGGTTCACTGGCTAAATCGGGATAAATGTTAAAGCATGAAGTTAAATTATGATTGGAAATTGGAAAACATTTTCACAGAGTTTAAGGACAAAGAATGAATCCGTGATTTTAATAGCATTTGAACGAATTAAATGTAAGTCTTCAAAACTTGAACAAACTTTTAAATAATATGGTTAAAGAATAGTATAGCTTTTGAAAAAAGTTAAAAATTTGGTTTTGGTTTGGTTTATGTGATTAAGGCAAAGTCTCGAAGGCTGTCTGGTTAAGGGGAGCGATGCCTTCGTGGAGGGATGCCTTTCTAGGGGAAACTAGTTCGTGTACATGTTACACATGGGAAAAACCACGAAACCGCCCATGCAGCCAGCCCGTTTGAGGGATTCGAATATCTGACTAAACTATTCAATGTTCAGCGACTTTACTGCCACTGATGAGTCTTGTTAAAAACTGGGAAATGTCAATTTGTTTTCAGTAATATAACATATGTTTTAGTTATCAAAAAAGGAATATACATGTTGTATTAAACAATACGCAAAACTTCAAAGGTATCAAATGTGGCATGTTATGAGTATGCTTATTTGACTTTGATGAACATCATATACTAATTCGCAAATAAGCCGCTGCGAGCTGTGAGAAAGCAGAAAGTGAGGATTTTCTGAAATGAAAATTCTAAAAAGGTTATGGGAAGGAAGACTTTATTGTAAGGCTAGTAACCAATTTCGAGCTCAAATGCAAAGAGGAAACACACGCCACGTTTTAAGAACAGAATGCGAAGTATTCTGTGAGAACTGAAAAACTATATACACAAAATGTAACATAAAATTACAAAGCAAAAAATTTCTACGGGAACTAAATAGAAGTAAATAGAATGAACAAAGTGATATAAAACAACGCAAATACGAAATTCAAAAAGATGAAATAAAAAACTAAGCAAAGAGAAATATTAAATATTTAGGTAAAATAAAATACATGTCACGAAATTGCAGTCTCTGAGCACTCGGGTCGCAAAGGGCTCAATCACATTATCTTTCAGGAATAGTCTGGTATGCAGAGCTGCAGAGAAGCTGGGGTGCAGTTCTTTAACGAAAATTTTTTTCACTGATTTTAGTTACGTGATATAAAATAGTATCTAATTTCAGATATCCACGAATTAGTGCATTTCTAGTGACTACGCAAATAACTAGAAATGCACTAATGAATTGACATTCTGACAAAATGCATTAATTATTTGATATTTTAGCAAAACAGTGACTGCGCAGTCACTATTTTTGGGGAGAATTTTGTGTACTTATGGAAGTTTACGGCTCCCGCGATAAATCGCTAATGATAATTGAAAACACTGTGCCAGATCGTTAATTCCGAATTGTTGCGGTTTTAGTCACATGTTATTTATTGTGATTTCTGAATTGGTGCGGTTTCGTTGAGCCACGTACGTTTTCTCATGAATTTTTAATTGCTTATTATATTAATTAATATTTTCTGTTCCAAAAAATGTTTACTATTTTTAATTTACCAAGGAGTGGAGAGGATTATATATATATTTTTTCCAAGTAAGAGGTATTTTGCTTCGTAATCGAACCTGTGAAAATGGTCACAAAAGGAAACTCTACATATGGCTGTGCAAAGTGAAGATTTTCAATTTTAAAACAGTCATTCGATCTTTTAATTGGTTTATTGTATGGAGAATTCTATTTGCAACATCGCTGAGATTATTTTACTGTTGAGTGGAAGAGCTCACTTCAATTAAGCGGTGCGAAAAGCAACTAAATATCGGCGATAAAACAGCAATTGAATGGAACAATTTCATGAGAGAAGCATATACGTTCTGATCTTCACAGACAGCGTAATAAACGCATAGGCGGTTTTGAGAAAATAGTTGAAATCGATGAAAGCTTCGTTCGACGGGAAAACAACGAAAGGCGAATTTGACCTCAGCAGTGCATATTCGGCTGCCTATGAAGTGAAATTGGCGAATGTTTTGTAGTTCCGGCAGTGAATAGAGATGCAAACGCGCTGTTGAGCAAAATAGTGGAATACGTAGAGGAAGGATCGATAATTTATTCAGACTGTTAACGTGCTTATAAGAGTGAGGATATTGAAAAAGCAGGTTACTATGATATGACTGAAAACCATAAACACCACAATGTGAATCCGAGTACAGGCGTACATACACAAACATCGAGAGACTCTGGGGTTCTGCGAAGTGACGAAATAAAAAACAAAGCGGCACTGCTTACCATCATTTTTTTTCCCTTCAATCATACCTAGCAGAATTTTTTCAGAGAATTTTTTAGCTTAACTTTTTCAGAGCCGTAAACTTCCGTAAGTACCGAATTTTGTTTTGCACAACCTTGAGTGATGGAGATCATTATCATGTATCTTTTTTGGGTTATTTTCTTAAAGTATGGTGTGACAAGTATAAGTTTACAGTAGAAATAAAAGGTGAATCAATGATTTTTATAAATACCAAAACTGTTAGTTGTAACTTCTAAGTATAAGTTAGATGAACTGTTTACAGGTTCAGTCCTGTCTGCGCTGTTAACTCGTTTTGATCAATTTATCTGTAGTGACGTTGAAAGTGAAGTGGTATATATACCACGGCTACGTCATGTGGCTTCAGACCGTTTCTTGAAATGCATTGATAATGTATATGCCGTGGCTGGGACGTCTAAGAAGGAAGCATCGTCTAAGGAGGTATCGTCGACGGTTCGTGAAGAGAAGGGCTACTCGTCGGATGAGGATTTTAAGAGTTGTTCGCAAAAAAAGGCGAGAAAACTACAAAAAGGTGGTAATAAATGATTATCATTCGTAGATCATCAATGCGAGTACAGCAGCGAAGTCTGAGACATGAACTGAAGAGGACGCTCAGAAATGTCACTTTAGGGCTTGCGCTGATGGATTTAGGAATCAACGTATGTTATTTCATTTGCAGTTTCTGAAGCATTGGCCCAGGCAGGTGATGCGTAGCGAAAGTCCAACATGAGTTTGATTTTCGTTTTAAAATCTTAAGAGGAAACAAAATTAATTTTTGTATTTTCTCATCGCTCAAAATTTCGACGTTGAGAAAACATCAGAATTAATTTGTCTTCAATGTTTGCACAGAAATAAATTTCATATATTCTTTTGATTAATTTTCACACACATACACACAAAAACAAAACAAAACAAAAAATTCCGTCTGAAACATTTCCATTTTATTAAGCTGGGCAGATAATAAACTTAATTTGGAGTGTATATTACTGCGGCAGTTGTTTTTAAAAAATGAAAATTAAGAAAAGCTGTAATAAAAAGATGGATCCGTGACACTTAACCGACAGGACATTTAGACGACACGGACACTTAGCCGACAGAACATTTAGCCGACACGGACAGTTAGCTGACAGGACATTTAGCCGACACAAATAGTTAGCCGAGAGGACATTTAGATGACAAGGACACTTAGCCGACACCGAGAGTTAGCCGTCAGGACATTTAGTTACGGGATACTTAACTGTCAAGACATTTAGTCAACAGGATACTAGGCCGACAGTGACGTTTAACTCGCACGTACCCAATAATTATTTAAACTTACTATCAATTACAAAATTTCTCCACAAGTTCAATATTTAAGTTATTTTTTCACTTATCAGTAAAATTCATTTTTTCGATTCTTATAGATCTCCATACGTGCTTTTAATTATTGTGTTATTTAGCATTGTTTGATATGTATCGTGCTGTTTCGTATATGTTGGCCAAACTGAAAAAGCGCTAAAATTTCTCGTCAGGGAATATGAATTAAATTTCGAAAGGAAAAAAAGAATTTTTTTAGCTAAGTACGGCGGTCACTTAATTACATTTGGGATCTTCAAAAATTATCTAAAGCTTCTTCATTAAATCAACTGGGTTCTTTTGAAGACTTTCACATCATTAATAATATCAATTTTCCAATCTCGCTCTTCCAAATACCTTCAAATTTCTAATACCTAAACGTTTCATTACTATTTTACTCAAAACATCATGTTACATTCTTTACAAAATCGTTTCGCTCCTCTCATAAATAAAATTTCCTTTGCCTGTTATGATAAATCTAAATAATGCACTAAAATTGTTATTCTTGAATTTTACTTTTTATAGAAACATATGGTGGTGAAGGGTTAGTTTCGAAATATATATTATTTTATTATCAGAAACCATTAAAAAAGTGCATCAAGACAAGCAAAGGTTTAAATTATTGACCTCTATAATGGGCTTTGCATGGCACCATACTTGAGATGAAAATTCTGTAACATTTTATTGACCACGCCTCTCTCTTAAAATACTTAGGTTAATGTTTATAGTGCATTATATTGCAAACTGGTGCATTATATTTAATTTAGAAGTAAAATATTCTTTAAGGTTTTATTTCATTCATAACTGAATTCTATTCTCAAAAACTACATTTTTCACTCTTCATATATCGAAAACGTTGCTGATATGAAATTCCGGACGTTGAAAAAATCTCCGAAGAGAAATCGGAGGAATCTGCAGAAGGAGGAGCACCAAGCAAGGCGGAGGAAAGCGAGACATCCTGAAAAGTCATCGTGATGTGGTGCCATCTATCAAAGCTAGATTTAACTAGATAATATTATGTACTCTGTTTTGAAAGTCGTGATGTGTAATTTTCAATATAATATGTTATATTGTGTCATGTTTTTCTCATAAAATGTAACTTTCTCATTATCTGTTAAAAATGTATAAATTTTCATTTAACTTTTCATTAACGTTTTTTTCTCTTTCATTCCTTCTCTTTCTCGTTTTTGTTGTAACTACATGGAAAATTTTGGTGCCCATTTTCAATAAGGAAATTTTTGGTGCCCATTTTCCTGAACGCATTTATAAAGTTCTAGCCTAAAAAGGCAATTTTTATTGGAAGAGACCCGTTATATATTAAGCAAAACGAGCACTCTATTTCTGTTAGACCCAGCAGCGGCCGAGCGGTAAAGTCACTGAACACTGGCAGTTCGGTCCGAACTTCGAATCCCGCGAACGGACCATGGAGCTTATAAAAAATAGACTAACCCAGTGGGTGGGGCGCGCGTCACCGACATCTCCGCATGAAAGAGTAGAGACGATCTGGTTTATTAAAACCTATGGCGTTTGTATCACATAACTGTTTTTAATTATTAAATGCGATACGTTGTATAGTGATGAGATTATGCAAGCCACAGTTTTTTTTTCAAATAGGATTTAATATATATCATTAAAGCACTTTTTACTGCATTTCGTGCATTTTTCACGCGTAATTCTCATACGAACATCTTTACTTTGGTAAAAGGGTAAAAACTCTAAGCACAAAATTTATGAACTTAATTTTGCGTTAAAATAAACTAAAATTAAATAAGACTGATAGTACGTGATGCTTTGAAATAAATAAAGTAAAATTAAACGAGATCTGATAATTTAAAAAAAAAAAAAAAGTTAATAACCATTTTCAGGCAGTGATTTTCCAAAGTATAATAACATTACGAAACGATTATTTATTTCATTATATGGTCATTAAATTATTAACATTAAAGTGGATTAGTTATTTTAATAATTCATAAATTTCTGAGCATAAAATTTTCTGAGCGTAATGAAGGGAAGGAAAAAAGATAAAATAAAATCTAGAAGCACTCGGATTTTATATTACGCTCAAAAGGAACCTTTTTTTTAAAGTTTTGTGTGCTACCTATATTTATTGAATATCATGTTCTTCGCTCGTAAACCACATATATTTGAAAACAGCATATCTTTAGAATTTCAGCACTGGTGATAAAACTGTTATTTTCCGTATAGTGCTCGCTCTGAACTCGTTGAGTTTGTTAATCAAAAATTCATTAAAGTTTTACAAAATATGAAATAGATTAAAACTAATTCGAAATTCGGCCGTCCAGATGCCTATGTTCGGGTGGAGGATTACATTATTCAAAAGTTGATGGCACTTGTTACTGTCGTTTTTGCACAGTGCGAGAAACATACATGTATTCCTGCAGATTCTTCATTATTTAATTTCTTTACATATAATACAGGGCGGTAATATTTGATAACAACAACTTGCAAGGAGACACAGACATTTATATTAAAACAGCGCAAAATGCCACTTCGAAACTAACAGCCTTTCTAGGCTACCGCCGCTTTGGGCTAATAAATTAAATTAACAGTAAATAAAAAAAATCTTATGCAGAACTAAAAATATATTTAAAAAAAATCACTATAAAATACAAGCAAAATTAATTATTATGGTTAAATACAATTTTAATATTAGAATTAAATGTATAAAATTTTTTAAGGAGTCAAAAGTTTTTATCACTATGATGTATTATGAAATATAATTGAAATAAAATTCCTTTATAGAAATTATGCTGTAATAATCATCTATAATTTTAAAAAAGCAGCACAATTTAGAATTTTAAACGAAACTTTCGAAAATTCGTTTTTAAATATTTTAGTACTTTTACTTATTTACACCAATAAAAAGCATAAAAATTGCAAGAGAAAATTGTTTGTTTGAAATTTTCTATTAGTTCAGATTTAAAATATTATTTTCTAAAAGAAGTAGTTACAAATTTCCTTACAGCATAGGAAAAGCTAAAAAAATATCCAGCCCTGAAAGCATGCAATAGCTTTATAATTATTTGGAACGTTAATTATGCTCGATAAATATGCTAAATTTTTAAAAATCAATCTCAATTTCAAATATAAAAATATATAGAAATTCTAATTTGTGAAATGAGGCGCTACAACCAGCTCTTTCTTGACAATTATTTACGCTGCAATAGGCAATGAATGTTAAATTTCTGCAAGTCGTCCCTACTCCTCCGGATGTGAGCAAGGTGACAACCGGCAACGCCTCAGACGAGGGAGAAAACCCGTGTGGGTTAGTCTATTTCTTATAAGGTCTATGGAACGGACAGGCTGCATGGGTATTTTCCCCATGCGTAACATTTATACGAGCCAGTTTTTCCTTAAAGTCCTCCGGGCCCACCAGCGGCCGAGCGGTAAAGTCGCTGAACACTGGTAGTTCGGTCCGAGGTTCGAATCCCGCGAACGGGCTGGCTGCATGGGCGTTTTCGTGGTTTTCCCCATGTGTAACGTGTATACGAGCCAGTTTCCCTTAGAAAGTCCTCCACGAAGGCATCCCTCTCCTTAGGCAGATAGCCCTCGAGGCTTTGACATAATCACACACACACCTTAAAGTCCTCCACGAAGGTATCCCTCCCATTAGGCAGATAGCCTTGTGGCTTTGCCGTAATTACATAAACCAAACCTACTTCTGGCCGCAGTCGACGAGCGATGCCTAACCTGTAATTAATGCCTAACCTGAAATATGCGATGCCTAACCTGTAAATGTAGTCACCTGTAATAAATATGCGATGCCTAACCTGTAATTGTATAGGGTGTAAATAGCATTTTAGATTTAAAAAAAAAAAAAAAAAAAAAAAAAAGTAGTTTTCAGTGTGGCGAGGAGTAGGACGAATCCCTCTACTTCCTGACAGGAAAAGGAAATTTTATTATTGGGAGGAGCGAAACGACTTTATACGGGAATGAATGTAGTGTGATGTGTTGAGCAAAGTAGTAATGAAATGGGAAAGTATTGGAAATTTAAAACCATTGGGAAGAGCGAGACTCATTTTCGGCTTAATGTCATGTTGGCTAACTGTCCGTGTCGGCTAAGTGTCCTTAAATGTCCTGTCGGCTAACTGTTCTTGTTGGCTAAACGTCCTGTCGGCTAAATGTCCTGTCGGCTAAGTGTTCATGTCGGCTAAGTGTCTCTGTCGGCTAAATGTCTTGTCGGCTAACTGGTGTCGGTTAAGTGTCCCCTCGGCTAAGTATCCGCGACCGTAAAAAGAGTCTTGATTATGTGCGACTGGAAAATGTTTCACGACTCACAAAAGTTTCACCGACTAGAAAATGTTTCACGACTTGACTTATTTCTATAAGCTAGTAGATACTGATGCGGATAAACAATACTAAACATGTCTACAGATATCAAAATTGCGATATTTACTTTTTAATACAATGCTTGTTTTCTTTTTATTTATTTTTTTATTTTTTTCTCTCAGTTAAAAATACTTATTTCTTAGAATTTCGCTTAATAATTCTTAATATATATTCTTTTTCAAAATTTAATTGCAAAATTTCTTTTTATTTACTTTTAGAACAAAAACTGTCTCAAACATTTAATTTACGGGTTAATTTTAAAGTTTTTTTTTTTTTTTTTTTTTTTTTTTTTTACACAGTTACGATTATTGTGAATCTCAAAGGGTTTTAAATTTTGCATTACATTAAAAAAAAAAAAAAAAAAAAAAAAAAAAAAAAAAAAAAAAAAGCTAAAAGCTTTTAGATTTTTATATTATCTCAGAAGAGTTTTTCTTTTTCCATTCACACACATATACGTTTCGAGAGCATTTGGGAGAATGTCCCTTTGGAGTAAAGTTCTTAAAAACAGTATATCTTTAGAATACTTAAAAACAGTATATCATTCGCTTCGAAGATATTGAGCTTTTTAACCAAAAATTCATTAAAGTTTTGCAGAATATGAAACAGATAATAAAACAAATTCAAAAATCCGGCTTCCAGGTGCCCATATTTGGATGGAGGACTACGTTACACAAAATTTGATGTTCTAGGTACCGTTGATTTTTCACAATGCGAGTAACTTAAATACATTCATGCAGATTCTTCAATATTTAATTTTTTTTAATAATACAGAGCAATAATATTTGGTGGAAACAGTTTGAAAAACGGTTGTTTGAACCGCCACAAAATTCCATTTAGAGACTAATAGCCCTTCCAAGCTAATGCTCCTTTGGGCTAAAAAAAGCTCCGTATCCTTAATTTAAAGTATTGTTTGATGAAAGGTATAAACCAAAGTTTGATAATTACAACGAAATAGTTTAGTGTTGACTAAAAATTTAAAATGATATGAGTAAACAATTATTCACCTTAGCATATCTTCTGTACTTTTCATAGCTATTTAATATAGTAGAATATTACAAGGTATTCTAACGTAAAATCATTTTTACTCAACTGAAAACTGCTTCGAAACGATTGGACTAAGCCATTCCTTTTCTCACTATATTACTCCAGAATTTGCATATCTTGTATAAAGTAAAATAGCGAGAAATAACTAAATCAAACAAAACTTATTTCTTCTTACCTTTCCTTTCACATTTCGGTCCTATGAATCCGACTGGGCATTTACATTCGCTAGGATCAGTGCATGTTCCTCCATTCTGACAAGGACTAATCTTGCAAGACTCTATGAAAAAAACATCATATGTATGATCTAGGAAGCAAACTGCTTCATGAAGACTAAAAGCTAAAGTCCTATAACTGGGCCTCAATGTATCTGGGACTCAAGGTAAGAAGTTCTCTGCCTCCCTTTAGAAGGGGGACAAACGAGATCGTAATAGTAGAACGTTTTGTAGATGATATGCTAGTGAGCTATTGACAGATAAGCTATTCTATTTTTGCGCCATACCATATGGAAAATATTGGTTCATGTACTGTTACTGAAGCCAGTTTTAAGTCTGTGGATCCATTTAAGCTACGACTTTTGAACTTAGTTAAAAATAAAGTACATTTATCTGTGAAATAAAAAGAGCTTTTAATTCTTTTAAAATAAGCTTTAAATTCCTTTTTTTTTAATTTAAAAAATAATTATAAAAGGCAGTTTAAAGTTAATTTAAATTAATAATTAAAAATTAGTTTTGCCCACCTTTTTTGAGCCCAGAATCTTTTACTAAGTAATAAAAATCAGTATTACTGCAGCATCACAATCTATTGATAAAGTCGCTAGTCATTCATGCAACATTAATTTTGAAACTTCCTGCGCCTACAGGTGTGATAGGTTAAGGCATAGAAAAGGTGGTATAGGTTTGTTAACGTACTCTCATCATTAATCATAAAGTGTACGATAACGAAATGTTAGAAAGCAGCTGCAGTACAATAGCTTCTTCTCGTGAACTTTAAAGTGTGTTATAAGCTCATTTGGAGTTTTCTTTACTTTTGAATATATACGTATTATTTTGCTCTTTGTTCACAAAGTCTTATATGCAGATTCGTTTTCTGACCACCTCTAACGTATTTGGGCGTCTCGTGCATCCAATAGCTGATGAAGGCGTCTGTGCTACGCTTTACCTTTCTAGATCATGCAGTGAGACTTATTTGCTGTTTTCCAAAAGAGAGCGTAATTTTTTTTTTCATTCACATGTACTTCCTTTTATGCAGAAACTCAGAAAAATTAGAACTTTAACATATGAGGCTTTACCTAAATAGGAATTTCATTTTTTTCTTATTCATTTCATTATAATAATTTTACTTCGTATCGTTAGGTAATCTAGAGAACTTAATCTACACAAAAATATCAAAATAGTCTTACAACCTCCCATATGAAGAATGTTTCATTGAATAATTTGTATGTATGATGTCCGTAAATTGGTTTGAATTAGTTAGTTGTGGGAAAGCACACTAGGGCTATCTGCCAGTGAAAGGGCTTTCAATGGCTACGACTATCTCAAATATTCGTATCTAGGTTTTTAGCACTAATTTCAGATTGTAGGTGTCAACATCAGAAGGGCCAGATAAAACAGTCCAAGAGCAATGATACATCTGGCTGATCGATTGTTGGCATTATGCCATAAAAATATGAAATTTTATACAGACCCTAGCAGGGCAAACTCTTTACATTGGTGCCATTTACATTGATGTTCTTTTTAACAGATCACAGAAGCAGCGTATCTTTTGACGAGCCAGGCACATCATTCTTGGATAAGAAAATTGAGGTCATGTCTTGGTCGATTCATGCCTTGATTGATAAGTCATGTCTTGATTGATGAGTCAAAATTCAAGACAAAGTGATTCTCTACAGTTATGCATGTGGAGAGATGCTGGGACTTGCTACCGTCCCTGATTACTCCATTAATCTTAATATTTTAACAAGGCTTTGCTTACCACTGTGGACTGTTAAATGGAATAATTTTATCTCCCTTATTATGAGAGGTACTAAATTCATTCTGTGATAACCTTATCTTCTTCTCGTGACAAATAGAAAAGCGACCATTTGGGGCTGCAAATTCTACCCTTAGACACTTAAAGTTGTCTTCATGGGCCTCGAAGTCAATATAATGCTGTGAAGTCATCTTTTAACGAAGTTGCTCTTACGTCATTTGTAATACGATACAGTATCTATAAAACGTAACACAAAAGTCTATAAAACGTAACACGTCAACGAATAATAATGCTAAAATTTGTGAACTAAAACATTTAGCAACGATCAAAATAAAGTCGAACCAAAGCTGAATCTCTCTTAATCAAACCTTCATTTGGAAACTAGACATTTCTTCTCTGGCTTACCCGCTTGCTATCCACTGCTGTTCTTTGCTTCTTCAAATATATTCGCAAAGGTGTAAAAAGTGTCGACGCGACTATCAAAGAGCTGACATGCATTTTGCCCTAGTTTAGCTCTGTATCAAAAGCGTTTTATCGAGAAATAATGAAGGGATTCAACCTGCTTGATGCCATCTTTATGCAGCAGCCGCATAATCATGCACTTATGCTATCTCCAAAATTTATCATTATACATGTACTTGTGTGCACTTGGATGTGTCAAGTGGCCGGCCATCTACGTTAATAGAAACTATGAAATCACAGAAGAGCTTTAATTACAACACTAGGAAACTTATTGATAAAAAAATGTATAATGTAATAATGATTTAGTTGTAAAGGGAGGATGGTTCTTTAGTTAATAGAACAATTTTTGTCTCTCACGTGAAATCTCTTTCAAATCATCCCTACCTATGAAATTATTCGTTTAAACCCCAGACACAAAACGTTTACGATTATTCCTCAAATTCAGGCAACGGGAAAAAATATTACCCTATTTGTAATTTATTAATTTTTTAATAATGTATTTGCCTTTTTGAATGATATTAATAATGGAAATTGAAGGCAAACTTCAGTTTACGAAAATTAAAAATTAGTCAGATTCTTCAATTTGCATTGGAAACTGGCGGACACCGTAACGAAATATATTCAAAATGACTGCATGCTAGCAATATTACCAGACATAAAGATATAATAGGTATCCTCTCCTTAACTCTAAAAACTAAGTATTTTTCAAGCTGACCCTGGTTAACCAAATACTTCTATGTTCTTCTAATGGTTAAAGAAATCCTTCAAGAAGACGGGCAACATGCTGAAGTAGATAAAATTAAAACGATCTTAGGGATTTTACCTTCACAAACCGTTGTAGATTCTACATGAGTCAACCTAATGTTTGCCGTCTAATCAATTACTCTGAAGTGGTTTTTTTATTTATAAACATATTAAATCAAAGAGAAATAAATCTTATCATAGGCAGGGTAAAAGTTTAGTTATAAATTAAATAAGAAATGAAATGGAAAATATCTCAGCAAAAGCGTAATAAGTTTGAAAACTGTCATAAATTACTATGAAGACACCTGGAGCATCTACCTACACAAAAGGTTATGCAAGAAGAAATTTCTGTTATTTGATGGTTTCATGAAAAATAGACGAAAAATATTACAATCTGGAACATTAAGATTGCAGTCGGACAAGCTGCTTCACATTAAAATTTCAAAAAAAATTAAAAAGGAGTAAAAAATTAAATATATTAAATCACAAAATTAAAGAGAATTTTTAATCTGACTATGACGTATGGATTTCAGTTTAGCACTTGAAACAATTTTAAATTAAGTAACTATGAGAATTTTAAGAAAGATTTGAGAAATTAAAGGAAAAGAATATAAAATCGTACGTTTAAAATGAACTGTTCAAAATGACCGAGACAAATGTCAGAAGAAAATATTGCTGTGGTATTTTTTCGTCCTAAATGAATGCCGCCTATGGTCATGTGCACTTACGTAAAAGAGTTATTATTTAATTACTCAGGGTATTATGCATTTATTTCATTGGATAGCATGCGTAAGAGGTTTGCAAAAAATATTTTCCACAAATTGCGGTATATTCTATTTTCTGTAGACTCGAGATTTATGAACTGAAAATAATAAGCACTTCGAAGAGACTTTCCTCTATTTGCTTAAAAACACTCTATAATCTAATTCTACTATCACTGGGAATTGCAGTTCATTCGATATAACAGACCCAGTAGTCTTAATTACTCCTCTAGTTTGCAACATTAACATTCACTTGTGTTTATAAAAAAAGTGATGAAAGAAGTAATTTACAAAGAATGGGAATTTTTCGAATTTGATTTTCAATTTTATGAAAAGTTTATGTAGACCAATAAAAAATATATTTTATAAAAGTAAAGAAAGAATGACTTACCTACACACATATCTTCTATCTGAATATGGTTTTCTGGACAAAAGCATTTTTTAATCTTTCCGAACAAAGAAAAATCGCAATTGACATTTTCACCACAGTGGCACTCTATAATCAAAAGTATAAACATTAAAACGAATTATTTTCAAAATTCTAAAAAACTAAGAACATTTATTATAAATCTCAATTGTACTGCTGCGGAAATTCTAAAAGGTTTACTAAACAGAAAATCAATTTAAAATATACACAATGATTAAAATTCAATTTCTTTGCCGTAAACTTTTAAAAACGTCCTTCTCTAGTTGCATATATTAAAGATTTTCCTTAAAAGCAATTATAGTTAACAGTTTCGAATGATAGAGCACCAATTATGTGAAATCAACTTTATAAAGTAATAGCATTTTCACTAAGATTCGAACCCATTTCATCGTACACTAGTTTCCAAAAGTTAAGTAACAAGCAGGAAACTGATGATGACTCACAACGTATGCAAGAATTAGACGAAATTTAATGATAATATATTATTTGTAATTTAAAAATGGGAGAAAATAGTATATAGAATTTTATATTTTGTAATATCCACAAGAACATAAAATGTCCTAAATTCTGATAACAAATTAAATAAAAAAAAAAAAAATTCTTAGTTGTGACCATGATCACCTGGAACAGCAGTAGCAGCGATATCTCATGCTCTTTTTAGGATGAGCTCTCATTCTCGTTTTAGGCATTACTATCCATGCAATCAACTTGCATGGATAGTAATGCCAGTAGATCACGTACAGCATTTCAAAATTCATCTAAGTTTTGAGGAGGGATTTAGAGGCCAGGAACACACTTCCCGAGAGCGTCCGACACATGCTCAATGGGATTAAGGTGGGGAGAGTGTTAGCAATTCCATTTAGACTATAATTTCTTTTTTAAGGAGCTGCATGAGGCCAGCAGTGTGAGGGCGGCAATTATCTGCTTGCAAAATGAAGGTATTGCCAATTGCGGAAACAATAGGCAAACAATTAGGATCCACTATATCGTGTACTGAGTACTGAGAGTTCTATGGAGCAGCATATACAGGTCTTCCGTGCGCCTAACTGAAGATATTCCTTCTCATTCGAAAACGCTACCTCCTACATAGGTACCTCTTTCTCGTATGTTGAACGGATGAGATCGAGTGTTTGCTTCTTTGCATATGTAAACATTTCGCGAATCACACTGTAAAGAAAGTCGGTACTCATCGGTGAATAGACTTCCACTATTTTGCTCTCCAGTTTAAATAATTCAGTCCCAGTTAAAGCGCTACCTTCTGCGGCGGGATGTCCGTCGTCAGTCGCCTAGTGTACAGATCTCTTTCATGGAGCCTTCTGCGCATTGTCGTGTCTGATACTCTACTTCGTGTAGCAGAAATAAGCCGGATCTAAGCTGAGATGGAGTTGTAGTCCAGTCGTGGTGTACACAAAATCCTAATATCAGTGATCTGTAAAAGTGGTAGATCTTCATGAGGTAAACCAATTGTTAGAAATTAGTTCCACAGCCGGCGTAACATAAAGCAGTGAAGCAGTCAGCCATCTTGCAGCGTCAGACTATCGTTGACCTACTTCTAAGTGGCCTAGGGCTTTATAGTACAATTCTGCTGGCAAATGCCACCTCGAACTTATTTTTGGTTATTTTTGGAACACTTTGGTTATCTCGAAATTATTCAATGTATCGTCATCCATTAAATAGTGATTTCCTCCTGAAACAGCTAATTTTAAGCTGTACCGTATTTTCTTAAAACGGAGGCAGAATCGCCCTTTTACATAATGCTATTCGATGTAAATTGCTTTTATTTGTAACATATCCAAATTTCAAGAATTTTGAACTAGCTTTAACCAATTAATAGTGATTTTTGAATTTGTTGCTTAACTTTTGGAAACTATAGTATATTTTGGTTGTTTTATCATTTTTTAAAATAGCGGTGCATTCAATGTTTCTAAGGACAAAACTAAATAAAAGTAACTAATAATAATAACTAAATATAATTTTTAAGTAGCTCTATCATATTAATAGAAAATGTTTATATACAGAGCAGAGAAGGAAGACACACAGATACTAATTGAACATAAGTGATTTTCATGGATTTTTGCTTGAAGAACTAACTGGCATGTTCTCTCTTGAAAAATTAGCGGTCGTAAATATTAATTTATTACGAAATAAAACATATTTCATGTAATAAGTTGTATTAAATGAAATTTTTCGTAGCTGAAACATAACTGATCGAGTTCAGTGAATTTTTCAAAATGAATCAAATTTTGTTTCAGCATTGGATTTTTGACATCTTGAAAATTCGAGATCAAGAATTCACAATGTATTAAAGTTTTCACATAACTAAATTGTGAATGCAAAGTGATGCAAACATAAACTTTTAGTATTGCATCACTTTACTTTATTGTAATACCGCACTGAAAATCTTATGCTTGATGACTAGAATCTATGTTTGTTCAATAATAAACTTTCTGTATCCATGTGTTTAATATGTATGTTCATTCACCGCTAAAATATATACGATTTAAGGAAATTAAACCTCATAAAACAAAAGTTGTTTGATATCATTCATTTGGAGCACATACGCATTTCCTTTCAAAATGACGCTTTACCAGGTATACGGAGATGTAAAACAAGACTGTAGAGTCATTCTCACAAAGAATTAAAATCTTCCAAACGCATAGGATCAGAAACTGTTGTTGAAAATGCAACTAAAACGTACATGATGCTTAATTATGTTTTCATAGCTGAAGTAACGGCTATTCATGTTTCGTTATTACATATTTTAATCCAATAGGGCAAGAAAAATGGTAACTATTTGGATTCATTATTTATTAAAAACAGCTTTCAACCACAAGAAATCCATTCATGATAGAATTTTAAGCAAACTAAAGCCTTTGAAGTGATTACCAAATTCTTGAATGTATGCTTGGACACTTTGGAATTAGGAGAAATGAGAACGCAGCCGTTGCTGCTTAGATGATGGTGTGTATTTAATTATGGCAAAGCATACTAGGGCTATCTGCCTAAGGGGAGGGATGCCTTCGTGGAGGACTTTCTAAGGGAGACTGGCTCGTATACACGTTACACATTGGGAAAACCACGAAAACACCCATGCAGCCAGCCCGTTCGCGGGATTCGAACCTCGGACCGAACTACCAGTGTTCAGCGACTTTACCGCTCGGTCGCTGGTGGGCCTGCTGCTTAGATGACAGATAACTTTTTAGTTAGGCTCTCCCCTGCACAAGAGGATGGTATATACTGATGCTATGACGTATTTTTTGTGTTCGTACAAGAAACTGACTAATTGCGTACAAACTGGCCGTACATTCATAAATTTAATACCAATCTAACGTCCTTAACGAGGTGAAGCATTTAATATAATTTTGATGTCTGTAAGTCAACGCGTTCAAAAATTATTAACGTTTGAAGTCCGCATATTATAAATATTTTTTAGCAATGTCTCGCCATTTAACGACTCATTAACGACAGTATAAATTCTTTAAATTTGAATTTAATGCACTAAATATATAATTTCATTTACTAATTTTGCAGGGTTGTATAATTTATATTTTTTATTGTCATGTAGTTTCTATATAAAAAAGTATTGCATTTGTAAAGGATATTCAATATATTCCAGTTTTTGCCTACACAAATGTTCTAAAAGTCATCAAACGGATATTCCTGAGTAAATGACAGCATCATCTATGATGCATATCTTAATAATTAATAGAAAATAGTAAAACCTACGGTGGAAATTTGAAATTAAGTATGAATTGCAGGCGAATTCGGTTCCGATCATCATCTATTAAGACTACCTTGAAAGGGAGAGCATACCGGGACTTGCACATATTGTAATAGTCTGTTTTTGCGCCTTATACTACAATAGATTATTCATCCTTCAGTCGCCTGCGTCATTTCGCATTTTGAATCTGAATTTATCTTTAGAAATCATTATTGGAAAACATCGTCGTTTGAGTGCTTTTATTTTCAGATTTTTCTTGTCTTTTTTGTATTTTTGTCATTTGTTTCGGATACTATACTTTGTTTATCTATACAAACGTTTAAAACACCCAAAATTAAATGTTATATTTGTACATATATCTTAGATATTCATGTTTGATTTCTTTTTATAGATCTTTATGACGCATTAAAACTAAACAAATTCTGTGCCGTAGAAATTCCCTAACCAACCGTTAGATAAACAGTCAGGCGTTGACACCAAAGAGAATTATATATATATATATATATATATATAAAAAAAAAAAAGATGAATATCTTCAAATCATTTTCAGGGAAATATTTTTGGAATAGTAAATAATGTTTCAACTTCTAAATGAAATCAACAGACAGGCATTGACACCAGGCAGAACTTGAAACACAGAAGAATATCTTCAAGTTATTTTTCATTGAAGTATTTTTGGAATGCATGCAGGTACCTTTATTCTAAAGAAACGGAAAAAATTTCCATTAAAGAAGATGGTGAAGATATCGCGGCGGTTTCTTTAAATGAAATTCGAAATTTATTTGACCAAGTTAAAACAATCATTTCATAGTACAGTGAATAATAAAATTGTAGTTTATGGGTTTTAAAGTATTTTAGGAAAACAAATGCTTAATTAAAATAAACTAAAGACACATTCAAGTAGTCGATCTTCTTCGGATGCATATATCAGTAAATATTTTTTCAACTACTAAATAAAATTTCCAAGCTCTATTTCCTGTATTTTAAAATATTAATGAGTATTCCTGTCAAATTAAACATTAAAAAAATTTGAAATTTTTCAGATCTTATTACAACCAAAGGGGCGTTTTTTAACGTTTTGTATGTTACCTTTATTTATTAAATATCATGTTCTTCGTACTTAAACCATAAAATTCAATTCAACAGCAATATCGTAAAATAATTTAAAAAGCGCATATCTTCAGAATTTCCGGATACACAGTCTCGCGCGCTGGAGATTTTTTTTTTTTTTTTTTTTTTTTTTTTTTTTTTTTTTTTTTTTTGTTCAATGTTGCCATTGCTTGCTTTGAAGTCACTCAGTTTTTTAGTCAAACACGCTCAAACGCTTTACAAAATATGAAATAGATACTAAAACAAATTCCAAATTTGGGCTTCCAGTTGCCCATATTCAAATGGGGACATACGTTATTCAAAAAAACATACCTACATTTATGCAGATTCTTCATTATTGAATTTCTTTAAATATAATATAGGGCGATAATATTTGGTGGCAACAATTTGAAAAGTGATTCAGACTTTTAAAGGTTTCAATTCAAAACGCCAAAACAAAATTAATAGCCCTTCTAAGATAATGCCCTTTGGACTAATAATTTATTTCAAATTTTAAATTTTTTCCCCTTATTTGCTACTTATCCATAATTAATTTCTAACTTTAAGAATAAAATGATATTAATAAATTGAATTTCCACCTTAGTATGCTTTTTTATCAGATACAAAAAGCTCTGAATAAAATAATCCCGCTATGCAAATTCGAATCTTCATGACTGGTAAGTATATTATCCAAGGCAAATGCTTCTACAGAAAAAACTAAAATCATTTGGAATCCAAATATAGTAGATTCTTAGAGTGGGTTCACTATGTTTTAATTTCGAAGAGATTTTACAGTGAACATACATGATGCTTAATTTATAACGCAGCTCTTAAAAATTTGAAAATATAGTCTAAATATTTTCTAAAGCGGTAATTAAAATGAAATTCATTTAGGGATAGATTTAGTTGTCACCTCCTGTTACTTACGCATCGAAATAATCGGCCTAATTTAAATGCCACTACAAAAGAATATTATTGTTCCTTATTATAGTCGACTCATTACGCACTTTTACATTCTGTAGAAGAAACGGGACTTTTACAAACAGTGTTCAGCTGGACATTTACAAACAGTGTTCCCTTCGCCATCCTTGCCACAAATACCATTTTCGCACTCACATTCTGAAAAAAATTGAAATAATTAACATAAAATTCATATGTTGCATAAAATTTTATTAAATATAAAATTTTAATTATTAGCTTGAATATTCTTTTCTGAATCAATAAACTCAATTTTTGTAACAGACATCTTCTCTTTCAAATTAGAAGTACATTAACATAATTGCAATGTGGGGCCCACCATCTTCTGAGCAGTATAAAACTGCTAAATATCAGTAGTTCGACCTGGGCTGTAATGTCAGCAATAGAAATGGACTATCCGTTCCGTAATCGAATCAAAGAACTAATTGCGTTGACTGAACGAAGGATCAGCGCTCCGGTGAAAACGGAATGGCAGTTCTTTCAATTCAGTTTTTGTTGGGAAACGTGCAAAAATTTTGTTCCTTTTAATGTACACAGTAGCAGCCTTTCCTTTACTATTTACCGGAAACGTCTCTAACCTATTTTTTATGTGTATTGTATATATATATATATATATGTGTGTGTGTGTGTGTGTACATGTATTCCATCTAGTGTTGTGTTGAAACATAAGTAATGATCATCTATGTTGTGTTTAAAATTATGCGGTAAAAATAAAATGAATTGGCATGATGTTTTGTGTTATTCGAAAGAGAATCTTTCCCTCTACAAGATGGCGTATTTGAAGTTTTTGTCTGAGGTAATTTTTGCTATTTTTCAGATCATTAAAATGGAGTGCCAAGTCGACAAAAACAAACATTTTCGACGCCAATGCTGCAGAAGCTTCGCGAGAAATTTGTGAAGTATATGGAGAAGATGCAATGCGTGAACGAACTGCAAGAAATTGGTTTGACAAATTCAAAAATGGAAATTTCGACCTCAAAGACGCTGCTCGTTCCGGACGGCCAAATGAGTTGGAAGAAGAGCGTTTGAATCAACTTCTGCACGAAAACGCACGTCAAACCACTCGAGAATTAGCCGAACGAATGGGTTGTAGCCAAATGACTGTAGTTCGATATCTTGGGTCTACGGGAAAAGTCCAAAAACTCGGATATTATTGACTAATTTATTGTTTTTTGTTTTGTTAAAATAAAAATTTTTAAATTAAAAAAACGGCCATTACTTATGTTTCAACCCAATATTTAGAAAACAAAACATTAAATAAACTGAAGCATCTCAGCGAAACTGATCACCCCTGTTTGAAAATGTATGGACTTTATTTTCCCATCTGGCAGAGCTTGGATCAGTTTAAAGTATAGGATCTAGTTCCTGGTATTCCCAGCTCTCAGAGTTCCGGCACTCCGGAGTCGTGATTGGATCTGTTTCCGACGGGTCTTCATTATTCGCACTTCATATCTAGCTCCTGCGGAGTCTTGATTATTAGCTATTTTATTTCCTCGGAGCTGTTCCTCCGAGTTCCATTTCGATTCTTTGAATACTGTCTCACACTATAGCTATGTATATTAGGTATTATCTATTTTATAGAATATTACTGTAATATTTATGTAAAATAATAAATTGTATTTTTATTATTTTTTTATTTTACTAATGTCTTGTAATCAAAAGCATTTAATTCCTCTTTAATCTTCTTTAGAATAATTATATAATTATAAACATAAATTTTTCCATCTAATGTATTTTTTCAAAGTTGCAGAACAAAATATGGATCCTACCGAATAGAAGAGCCTCGAGCGATATTTGGTATCATTTTTTAAAATTAGATCAAAAAAAGGAAAATCCCGGTATTATCAGTGGATAATTTCCTGTTCTTCGGGATCTGCATCCAATCTAAAAGTTTATTTTTACACTGTGCTTTGTAGTAGGAACAAAATGTCAATTATTGTAATAAAATAATGTAATTTTTAAGTAAAGTAAGTTTAGTTTTCATTATTTTTATCTTTTAGCATTTTGTTATTGTATAATTTTATTGTTTTCTATGTAGATAGGTTGTCTCGGGGAATCTAGAAAGTACAGTTGAAAGAAATCAGTCCAGGGAATGAGCGGTTTGCTTGGGTTGATTCTAGGGATCCTACTCCGTATTCAATTCTTTCTCCTCCTCCCCCCCCATCTTCATCAATCTTGATCACCACGCTTGTTCAAGCATATTGATCAAGGTCATTGCTAGCGAGCGGAGAATCGTTAAAAAGAACTGATTGACTTCAGTGAGCCAACGGTTCCGATCTGATCCCTTGAAGAAGCGGTTTTGCCTATCTTTAGAGAGCTTTAGGCTGGTTGTATGAATAGCGAAGGACTACTTAGCATATTCTGGCTTTCAGATTGTATTTGTTGGTTTGTTTTATTTGTTTGAATACGGAGAGTAGACAATAGCTGTATGCCTAAGCGGAGAAATGCTCTCCTACAGAGCTTTCTGTTGGAAACTGGCTCATATTGTACTGCACACAGGAAAACACATGGATATAAATTGTTCTCACATGTTAGGAAAAATATCTCTCCGCATTTCTTACATATCCTTATTTAATTGGTGGTAGCAGTGCAGCTTTTTGATAATTATGATACTTGCTCTTTCTCAAACATTACCAGTATCCTTATGTTATTATGTTGCAGAGTTGCAGGAATTATGTTGAGGAGTTGCAGGAATTATATTGCAGAGAAGAAAAGATTTTATAATTATAATATCAAATAATGTAATAGGATAACGACATACAATTTGTAGAAAATCAGAAGATATCTAAAATTTCCATTTCTTCAAACATATCTTTCTCTTCCTGTTTCAGATTTCAGAGTCTTAACAGTTAAAATAAAGTTCTTAAATTTTTTAAGACCAATTTCATGCTTTGCTCCGATTTTTTTTTTCAGTAAGGGTGTGTATGCTTAATATCTGATAATCTTACCCAAACATGTCTGGTACCCTCTCTAAAGTACATTTTTGGATTATTCTGTTAGTGAGACACCATATCTGAGAGTATTATTAGTACTTGGATAGCCCTTGTTTGAGAACAGAATTGTTGAATCTGTAGTTATGTATGCACTCGGGTATTCTTTCTGATATCCTTTCCTTTACGAACATTTACTTCATTCTTCTTAAATCTTGCAAGACACCTGTATCTCAAATATTATCTAATCAACCAGTTAAATTAATTATTTTCCATAAATTTTCTCTTCTTCTGTTGACTTTTGTAAGAATACAAATTAAGTTGGGTTTTAGTAGCAAGCGTAAAGAACATTAAAATAGAGTAGATTTGTAACGCGAAATTTGCTGTTTAATTTACTAATCAACACTTCGAGTGTTGGTTCGTATCACTGTCATATGGGGAATAGGTGAGTGGTTTTGTTTCTTTTAAGGTTTAAGGTTAATTTTAAGAAAGCAAGTTTGCATTGAAACGTAAGTTTGCATCGAGGTAAACTATTATCTATGTTCTTATCCGAAGCGAAGATAATAGCATGCATAGCTACTATAGATAATTCCCTTAGCTTAACCCTCAAATATCTGGTAGAAAGTTACTGTTAAGTTTAAGATTTAATTACAAACGTCTGCAAGTATCAGAAAACAAATATTTAGGGGAGTTTTCAAACATCAAAAATATGTATTTAAGGGAGGATCCATATCTGTTATTGAAATTTAATTTAGTTAATAGTCTACGTCGGTGGTCGCCAACTCTTAGAACTCTTAGAACACCACTACCTATATAATTTTATATTTGGCGGACTACTAACATGAATTAAAAAAACCCTCTTAAATCAGACCTTAAAAACAGCATATTAATACTCAAAAACAATAGTCAACATTCCAATACTTCTAATTCTAATTCTAATTTCATTTGTTAATATAATTTTCGGAACATTTTTGGTGTTCAGCAGCATGCCTTTCTGGAAATTTAGGCTACGTCATTGAATATGAGTAACAATTAAAACACAGTTTACATTTCATTCATGCCCCTATTTCGTTCACATTGAAAAATTAGATGAAAAGTACAAAAATCTTACCGTCTTGTACAGAAAGCTTCACATTTCCATATCATTGAAAAGGAACTTCACGAAAAGCAAGAAAAAACCAGCAAACCCAAAGCAATATCAATAAACTGAAAGTGTTACGCCGCCAGTTTTTAATTATTGTAAACATAATAATCATCGCTTACTCAGCAATGGTGCCATCGATCAATAGTTAGACAAAACAAAAATAGAAACTTGCAATGATGCAATTATAAACTAGAAAACAGATGGTTCTCATCAAAATCTATCAAGTTGCCTATTGACACGGAGAAAAACTGTGTTATTAAAGACTACAATAGTATATGTTTGTAATTCAAAAGGAAAGAGAATTCCATTTATTATTGATAACAACAGCATATCCATGGATGCCAACTCTCACTTTAAAATGTTGCTAGATACACCTATAAAAGTAGCTAAAATGTCGCTAAATTCAGAAGGAATTTCGCTAAAAGTAGTAGCTTAAATTGAAAAAAAGTGTAATCCGTATTCCATAATAGATTTTTTTTTAACTTGCCATTTTTTAAACTGAATCTTCATAAAAATATAAATAATGTCCCAATTTTTCTGCGGACCATCAGAAAGTTTTCACGGATCACCAGTGGTCCGTGGACCACCGGTTGGGGGTTTTCACGGTCCGTGGACCACCGATTCCACTGGTCTACGTGATGGTAATATTGAAGACGATAATTTCTCTGAGAAGAGTGAGCAAGGAAACAAGGAAAACCAAGTTAGCAAACCTTGCACAGTAACGTCGCTTTACCATAACGACGATGAAAAATCCATTAATTAATATGTACTGTCAGAAATCTTACATAATAAGTGCACAATCATTTGAAGAGAAGCTCATGTTTCATAAGAAATTACTTTTGATGGATTTTTTGATGGGATTTGAACAGATTATACAAGTAAAATAAAATATATCTGGTGTGGACACCACATCGCTTCCTTGTACGGCCTACTAAATTATACACATTTTTTGCTGCATTTCAATGAAACTCATTTATTTCCTCCAGTTTCATTACAGATACATTTGTCATTCAATCAATTCACTTCTCAATTCACGGCAAGGCAAAAATACATAAAAACTCAAAGCATCTTTATTAAAAATTGTAAAATACAGAAAAACGTAAAACACCAAATGCAGATAAAAACATAAATTCTGCTATTGAAATTAGAGTTTCTACGCAAAAACATGCAATTCGAGCAGCGAGCAGGAAGATAGTTTTTTTGGTGCACAAAATTGAAAGTTTACTTCGGCAAACTCCCAATCGACAAAAAGACACTGAAGTTGATGCACATCAAATTTAAACAAATGGCGGCTACATTCGGCTTAGCACCACTTAAATAACTTTTAAATTACTGATAATTCTACAGCTATTGCATGCACATTAACTAAAGAGTAAAATATTTTAACCGGAACATTAGAACAACATAATACAATCACTTTTAAAGCAAAATATGCATAATTTGCCAACATATATGAATACAAAATCTAAGGTCACCTATCCGAGTAAAAAAGTGGAAATATATGTATTTATATACGTTTGGGCCGGTCGATTGCACCGAAAACGTTCTGGCAATACTGCTCTGTCTGTCTCTCTATTTTTATAATCATAATATTGTTTTTAATCAGTTTCTAGCTTGCTCGCCAAGTGAATAGTGCCATAAAGTTTTTGTAGTTATCGTGACTTCTTTTCATTACAGCATCGATCAATGATATACCAGTACTTCGCACATGAAGTTTCGTTTGTAATTACTGGAAGCGTCTCTAGGCCTGAATGTGTTTGCGAAGAAGTAGTATCTAATGGCAGTATGAAGCCTTCGCTTCTTACTCGTTATTTGCAAACTAAACTCACAGATTCCAAAGATCAATTTTTTAAATGTTTGCTGAACAATAAAAGTAAGTGAAATATAGTTATATGCTTGTTTTTAGCTTGTACTAATGAAGATGCTGTTAAAGTCTTATCGGATCACTTACCGTAGCGCCATAAATGGCAAAAATCCTATGATTGGTGAACATTTTAATTTTGCTCAGCATTAAAGATGGAGTGTTTTGTACGATCGGTAATGCGTACGTTCACAAAATTAATACTGTATCTCTCTGAAATAACACATTCTCTCGTAGAATCAAATACATTTCTGATAACACGGAGGAGATTCTGATAATTGATAACATGATGTAGCACAATTTGCTATTTTGATAATTATTGCAAGATACTTTAAATGTTTAGCTCGGTTTGGTTATTTCATTACAGCAAAATGCCTTCGAAGGAATGAGTTCGCGGACGATCTTCTAAGGGAAACTGGCTCTTATAAACGTTACACATGGGGAAAACCACGAAAACGCCCATGCGGCCAGCCCGTTCTCAAAGATTCGAATCCCGCACCAAACTGTCAGTGTTCAGCGACTTTACCACTCGGCCTCTGGTGGACACACTTTGAAGGAAATGAATTTGTAGAAGTACATTTGCTTTGTCTTCTCTTTGAATGTGCGACAGGTGCAGATGTTTTTCACGCCATTGATACCTTCTTTATTAAAAAAGGAATAAAGTGATCACAATAGTGACGGTGGCAAGTCTATGTCAGGATGTTACTCTGGTCTTCTCCGATGTGTAAAGGCAGTATCCCCTTAGAAATTGTTATATCCGTTGACAAAAATCTACATCGAAGCCCCTTCCTACTGGTATGAAAGAGGTTTTGGATAAGTGTATAAAAGTGGCCAATTTCATTAAATTCCACATCACGAATGCAAGTGTGTTCTCATTGTTGTTATTAAAAACTGGGCAGTATTCAGAAATCCCTATTTTATTATGCTAAAGTTCGATGGTCGTCTCGGGGTAAAGTTCTTACACGCTTGTTTGAGCTTAGACGTGAAATGTTCGTTTTTTTACTTTTGTTTAAATTAGAAGACCATGAATGGCTTCAAAGCCTTGCATACGTGTCCGATATCTTTTCGAAATTAAACCAGTTAATTTTACTGTTACTATATGTGAAGTAGCCACAAGTGTTTGGCTGAGACACACGAGATGTGCATTTATGTTCAAGTTCTGATTTATTAAAAAGTTTTGTTGAACTTCTAAACGCTACAGTTCTTTTCAGACATAGCAATACTTTGCTTTACATCTGCATGGGGTTTGGACTCAGCTTATGCTACCAAAACATACCAAACTATATAAAAGGATTAATATACCTTTATGAAAAGAATGCAATTAAAAATTGAAGAAACAGTTTATGTTGAGAGAGTAATATCATAACGTTTTACCTTTCTCTATTTCGCATTTCGGGCCGACATATCCCGATGGACATTGACACTCATAAATATTCACACAAATCCCACCATTGCAACAAGGATTTTTGGTGCAAGGATCTGAGAAAGGAAAGAGGTAATAAATCATATGTGATCACAGCATACCATAACACATCAAAATGTTTAAAAATTAATGACACGTTATACATTTCAGGAAAGGATTCGATGCTATGTTACTCCAGGCATCCAACGATTGCAGCTATCATCCAATTCAAAACGTGAACAGAAAGACTACGCAGCATCAAGGAAAACATTTTAGTTATGAACTCGGAGCTCTTAAAAATTATAAATTACTTGCAAGGCTCCAAATTCAAAATTGTAACTGATTGTAATGTATTTCAAAACTTTATATCAAAAAGTATCTCATTCCAAAATTTGTTAGATGGGCAGTGTTTATGTAAGAGTTTGTTTATGATATTTTCCACTAGTCTGGAAGTCAGATGAAGCTTAACCCATACTTTGAGCAGGAATGCCTTCAATAAAATCTGCCTCAAGATTGCGCCGATGTTTTTCCGCTTCACAGAAGAAAATATGGCCTCTCTTCCTCCCCTTTCTACGATTTTTCTCCGTGAAATCCATCTAAGGAACTTTAACTTTCGCCATGCCCCCCCCCCGGGACTCTGAGAGGCTGGATAACTAGCAAAAGGTTTAATTTTGACTTCATACGCTGATGAGGTAACTGAAAGGATTCGCTTCGCTGAGCAACAAAACGAAGACTAACTTGTAAAATCAATTAAGACTTTTAGTGGAAAGTGGTGAAGAAAATGTTACTTTTTAAGAAATTATGTTTTATATAAATTTGAAAGTGGAAGATATCTTGTAGTAGTACTAAAAGCGTTAGAGAGGGAAATGATAAAAACGTTCAGAAGAATGGTAATTTTGCTTCGAGCAGATAGTAAATGATTTAGAACGATTCATTCAGTGTAAGAAAGGAAAGAGGTTGTTCAATATTATATATAGCGTTGACTACATATTTTGTAAATATCAGCTCCATATTATTTTTTAGCATTAAAGTTTTCATTTAACAGCCCATTGATTTCCGCACTCCCACCCAACTAAGTGCTGTACTGAAAAAAACTTATGACCTATATTGTAGCATTTCCGACTATGATGAACAAGCTGATGCATAATAACTTTCATCTCCTTTCGTGCATCTTTAATGCCTTCTATCTGTGAAGTTTTAAAACTATTATTGTTTATTAATTCCTGTATCATAAGATATCATAACAGGAGAAACAAAAAAATTTTAGATAGTAATTTTCGACTTGTTAAATAATTTTAAAATTTCAGGTACTTTTAGTTCACTTCTGAAATTTTTTTAACATGTGTCTGACAGTTTTACCTTTTCGCATTTAAATCATAAGTGCGTAGAATTTCATAAGAAACTGCATTCATAAAGTTTTAAAAAAGATTTTAGGAAAGGAAATTAGTGAATAAACGTACCAGTGCAAATGCCTCCGACATCTTTATATACTTCTTGGCAAATACAAGTTTTGCTTACAGCTCCGAAAATTGTTTTCATGAAAGTGCAGTTTGATCCTTTACCGCAATCGCATGCTAAGAAATATAAAAATACAAAATTAATAATAAATATAAAATGAATAATAAATATAAAATGAATAATAAATATAAAATTAATAATAAATACAAAATTAATAATAAATATAAAATAAATAATAAATATAAAATTAATAATATATCTGTATCGCATTACTTGTAAAATCAATTTAGTCTTTGAAATTTATTAGAAATTCTCGTGACGATAAAATGGAAGGCAGTTAAGGGAAATTAAAACTTTCAGAGCAGATATAAGTAGGGTGGAAATCTGATTTGTTGGCATATTTGGAGCAACGTTAATATAGAATCAATGAGAAAGACCCAAGGTATGCACATGTACTATTTCATAAATACTTCAGCAAAAATTTCAGCTATTATAAATTTTTACGGAACTGTTAACAGATGAAAAGAATGAATAAAATAACATTTAAAATTTACGAAATAATTTCTTAAATAATTTACAATTTGGTATTAGAATTAAATCAAGCAATAAACACATTATACAGCAATTAATTAACTTGATATCAAATGGATAAAGCAACGTGTTCCGTACTTTCTGCCTTCTTCCACACATCTAGACATTTGTAGCATAATCCATTTTATTCTAAGACTTCTCTAAAATCGTCTAAAATATATATAATGTAAGATATACTCTTAGAATATTGACGCTTTCTAAAATATATGTGAAATTAGAAAATGAAAACAATTTACATTAGTTTAATTTAAAGGCACATAAGAATTTAAGATTATGTTTAATACATGTATAATATGAGTATAGTTATTTATTATATTTTTAAGTAATATAAAAATAACTTTCGTCTGTGTCGATTATTATTGTATTAACTGATTACAAAATAAGAAATATTTAAACTGTTTCGATGAGTTAAAATGATGCTTAAATTTCAAAGGAGTTTTTATCATTTATTTTCTTTATTAAGAACTTACTGTGGATTCCTTATAAAGAATTCTTGCGAAATGAAGTTAATTGAAACTGGATAAAACTGACGTCAACTTCTGGAATGCATGAGAATCCGAGTTAGTTAATCTAAGGATATCAATATTAAGTAAAAACAATATACAGTCTTTATTGCAAAGAAAAAAGAAAACGCTTACAATTTTATCAAAGTTTTATTTTAATAAAACTTGTTTTAAACTGCAATTTTTTTGCAAAGTGGAGTTTGAGAGACTATTTATAGTGAGAAGTGAAAGCTTTTAAATTACTCTTTTGCTTAGTGTATAATTGCATTTGTCTAACATAAACCAGAAATTAATTTACAATTATAAATTAAATCTTGGTGGTTACGCTCTTTTACAATACACCATTTTTATATTATTTCTTCTGTTAATTCCATTCCCTCCTTTTTTTTCGATAAGCTTTCATACGAGTCAGTCTAGACTAATGACAGCAATAAGCATGAAAGCTGTGGTTAATTGCTACTGTGGGACATATGGATTGTAAATGTTTAATATTTGCAAAACACTGTTATTCTGTATGCCTTCTTTTTATAGCGACCGAAGAATATTTTTTTACTATGCAAAAGATATTTTTTGGAATTTATTATTTGATTTTTTAGTGTACTCATGTATCAATTAGCACGAATAATCAAGACTTTAGTGCACTGGATGGCAAATTATTAAGTATATTGAAGTATATTGTAGATAAATGTCCCGTAGAAGCAGTATTATCAAATACATGTTAAGGAGTGGGTGAAATAATGGAACCTTAACCGATCAGCCTGGCCTTTTATGAATTTAAGAAGCTATCGCATTAGGCACAAGATTCAAATCCCTGTAATACATTTTATCAAGTCTCTTACACAGAAAAATGCGATTCAATCTACTCCGATTAAAAACACGAGGTAAAGTTGTAGCTTCAGTAAGGTTCTGAGAAAGAGCACGAAAGAGAAAAAAATATTTTTTAACATTAACGGATCTTTAATTTCAAAGATATTTTTCACGAGTATTAATATGTACTTGTGTAATAAAAGAATTATATCATATGAAATTTTTGAGAAGCTGAATTATGAGTCCCCATTCCCTGCATTGTTGAAGGAATTTGAAGAATCTCTGATACTGTTTCTCGCAAAGTTGGAAAAAAATATTGTTGTGTTTAATACATACCGTAATAGTATTGCTGTTAAAACTAAAGGACGCTTAGTGGGATAACCTTTTGTTATAACGGGTTTTTTACAATAGAGCAAAGTGCTACTAATGACAACAAACTTCCATTTAATAGCCTTATTTCTACTGCATTTAAAATACTTTTCAACACAAGTTTAATAAGGAAAATACGATTAATCGAATAAAAGTTTCTTCTTACATAATTAAATACAGGAAACACGACGAACATGAAAAATATGATGAGCTTTATTTAGAGCTTGCTGAAATAAAGTAAACAGTTTTTCAACTTCTTCTTTGCAAATCATGTGTACACATGGGAATCTTTACTTAGAATAGCTGTGTACCAAAATTGCTCATGGAATACGTTAAACCATGGGTTCTCAATCGGTGGTACGCGTACCACTGGTGATACGCAAGTGAAAAATAGGGAGTACGCAAAGAAGGAAACTATTTTTAACTATTAAATTCAAAAATTAAAACTCCAACATCGTGATTTGAGTTTTTTCGTCTAACACTCGTAAATTTATGCGATCTGACTTTGTTCAAGAGTGGTGGTGGTAGTAGTACTTTATAGTAGGGGTACTAAAGGTTTTCATTTTTTGTTTAGATGGTACGCGTTAGTCAAAAGCTTGAGAACAGCTGCGTTAAACAATTCAGAATACAAAAATATGACATACCTTGGCAACTTGTGTGATCATAAACTCCGAATTCAGGTGGACATTGGCAGAATAATCGTCCGTTTTTATCTCTGATACATTCTCCCCTCTCGCAAGTGCAATCTGAAGAACAGAAGTAAACATCAGATGTCTGAGTCGTTTTATTTATCAAATTAAAGTTTTATTTCTTAACACTGGTATAGAGGTTATTTTTGTCTCCAGAACACACGAAAATTACGGTTACAATTTATGGGCTGATGTGATGCAACATAATTATATCAATTTCTTAATAACGGATAATAATAATTAATAATAATTTCTTAACGGATGTATGTGTTTTCTCTAGCTTACTTTTTTAATTTAAGAATTTTCCTTTTGCTTTTACAACTTTCTAAATTGCGCTTCAGTCACTGGACTTAGAATTTGACTTGTGACAACATTCAACGGGATTTTCGCACTTATTTATTAGTAAGTTTTTATCTTAAAACGGCAGACGTCAAATCTTTCTTTCAAACATAAGTAGGCTTAATTTCGATACATGTTGTGAAAAATTTTTAAACAGTTCAACTTTACCGATTTGTGGATAAATTTAACAAGCTGTGGAATCAGCTTATTTTTGAAGTCATATTTCAAAACAAGAAAATTTATGAGATTGATAATTTTAACAAAATGAGAAACTGAAAATTTCAGATGCAGCACTGTTGCCGAGTGTTCACGGTACCGATCCGGGCATTAAAATCCTCGAATACCATGAATCGGAAATTCAGGTCGGAAATTGTAAAGGATCGGAAATTCAGGTCGGAAATTGAAAAGGATCGAAAATTCAGGTCACCGTCGCTCCGCAATGGATATACGTTAGTGATGTTTTTTTTTATTTTTTAAAGGATAACTTATTCAAAAAAAGAATACTAATATTCCGTTTGTAAAAGCAAGCTTGATAGAGAATGCTTTACAAGCTTTTAAGAGAATGTTTTACAAGCTATGAAAATAATGTTTGTTCGCGTGATAGAGTATATTATTATCTAGATAGCAATGATGAGCGTATTGCAAAAAAAATATTCTTATGAGTGTCTCTCTCTTTCATATACGGTCGCTCTGGCTTGCCTCAAGAACTTAAACATCGATCTTCTAGGTGTGAGAGCGAAAGATTCTCACACCACGCAGTTTATCATCATGGACACTATCGTAACATTAATCGGAATCGCAGAACTGCACATGCATATAAATACTTGGTAAACAGGTTTTTCTACCTCTTTGCTGACTACAGTTCGAACGAGTATGCGGAGCTGCGGCCCGTGAGCAAAAGAATGGGTCCGTGACACTTAGCCGACGGGACACTTAACCGACACCAGTTAGCCGACAGGACATTTAGCCGACAAGACATTTAGCCGACAAGGACACTTAGCCGACACGAACAGTTAGCCGACAGGGCATTTAGAGGACAAGGACACTTAGCCGACAGGACATTTGGCCGACACAGAGAGTTAGCCGTCAGGACATTTAGCTACGGGACACTTACCTGTCAAGACATTTAGTCAACAGGATACTAAGCCGACATTGACGTTTAACTAACACTTACCCAATAATTATTTAAACGTACTATCAATTACAAAATTTCACGACTTCTCCATAGTTCAATATTTAAGTTATTTTTTCACCTATCAGTAAAATTCATTTTTCGATTCTTATAGATCTCATATGTGCGTTTAATTATTGTGTTAATTTAGTATTGTTTGATATGTAGCGTGCTGTTTGGTATATATTGGCCAAACTGAAAAAGCGCTGAAATTTCTCGTCAGGGTATATGAATTAAATTTCGAAAGGAAAAAAGAATTTTTTTAGCTAAGTACGACGGTCACTTAATTACATTTGGGATCTTCAAAAATTATCCGTAAAGCTTCTTCATTAAATCAGCTGGGTTCTTTTGAACACTTTCACATCTTAAAAAATTTTTCTTGTTTACTTAACGATATTAATTTTCCAATCTCGCTCTTCCAAATACTTTGAAATTTCTAATACCTTTACGTTTTATTACTATTTTACTCTACAACATGTTACATTCTTTCTTTACAAAATCATTTCGCTCCTCCCACAAATAAAATTTCCTTTCCCTGTCATGAAAAATCTAAATAATGCAATAAAAATTGTTATTCTTGAATTATAATTTTTATAAGAACATATGGTGGTGAAGAGTTAGCTTCGAAATATATATTATTTTGTTATTAGAAACAATTTTATAAAAGTGCATCAAGACAAGGAAAGGTATAAATTATTGACCTCTATAATGGGCTGTCCATGCCACCATCCTTGAGATAAAAATTCTGTAACATTTTATTGACCACGCCCCTCTCTTAAAATACTTAGGTTTATAGCACTAAACTGGTGCATTATGTTTAATTTTGAAGTAAAATATACTTTAAGGTTTTATTTCATTCATAACTAAATTCTATTCTCAAAAACTACATTTTTCATTCTTCATATATCGAAAACGTTGCTGATATGAAATTCCGAAAGTTGGAAAATCTCTGAAGACTCGGAAGAATCTGCAGAAGTTGGAACACCAAGCAGGGCGGAGCAAACCGAGACATCCTGAAAAGTCACCGTAATGTGCTGCCATCTTTCAGAGCTAGATTTAACTAGATCAGTCATGTCAAGGCGAACTTATACTCAAGGCCTGCCAGTGTGAAAATATTCTTTTGGCTGGTTTTGGTCTGATATTCCTACTGACCGCAAGATGGCGCTACAATTCTGCTACACTTTGCGCTGTTTACAATGATCGGAAAAGTAACAAAAACGAATTCTGTCTTGTTATATGCAAAGTTTAAAAACGATTAATCCATAGTAGTCAGAAATTGTTGATTTCTTATTAGTAAAAATATTTTAATTAGAAGGAAAGCATGAAATTTTAAGCTATCTCATCTTTTTTTTTTTTTTTTTCATTCACACATAAGCATAAGCTATTTGATCTCGATTTTAATTCCTGCTTTCATTTAGACATGCGCTATTCTGAATTGTACGCATTACAACTATTTATTCTAATTTAAAGGTAATTCAGAGTACACACGATATTTTTTAATTACTTATATAGTAAGAAGTTAACAGATAGCTACAGATCATGTACTATTTCAATGAAAAATTTTCAAAATATTTCTATCAGCTGTACTGGGCCAAAAAATAATTTAGTATCCCCTATCAAAGATGTAATTAACATATTAATACACGGTGATCTAAAATTTGTATATCTGTTTCCACGACATTGGAGTAAAAATATTACTTAAAGAGATTAAAGTAAAAATATTACTTAAAGAGATTAAAGTAAAAATATTACTTAAAGAGATTAAATTTTACATACTGAAGAATTTTTTAAATTATTAAATAACTGTTTTTAGGAAATCTTAAACAATAAAAGTTTAAATAATGCAGATTTTGATCCCTGTGCAGTATTTGCATTGCAGATATTCAAAAGCATTGTAAAATTATTAGTAAAAAAAAAAAAAAAAGTCTTTCTGTGGCATAGATTTTGAATGAAACTCAAACCCAAATTTGCTTTTTTGACTAATTTTAATATTACACAGGTGTGTTTCTCTTCACTTTCATTTGTATTCTAAATTTCATTGATGAATTTCATTCTAAATTTCATTTCATTAAGAAACTAGTAATTGAATTAAGTGCATTGCAGCAATTTACATTTTCAGTGTTAGAGAAACTTCAATTTTTCAAATGAAAATAATGAAATTTTTTATAAAGCTATTGATCAAATCAATCTGTTTCGAAATTCCGGTTCCCAGTTTTCAGTGGCTTTCGCGAAATTCATCATTAGGTGGCGCTCGCATTCTGCTACACTTTTGCTATACGTTCTCTATTTGTAACGTGGCTCGTTATTGACAAAAAGTGTATTTTATTAAAAACGTGCCGCTGTAACTAATAGTAACGTAGAATGGTATATTGTTGCGTGCTATACGGCAAAGTTTTCTTCCTTTTAAAAAAATTTTACGATTGTATTTAAATAATTATTCCCAACATATAACTGTTGGAAGCATTTCCATCTGTTTCATGCAATACAGATTTAATAAAAATACATAATACAAAATTTCTGAAACAAAAGCAATCATCGTGTAAAATTTTAAAGCTTTAAAATTCTTTTTAAATGTTTCTTACGCTCAGCTTTTGAATATAAACAAACTTCTTAATATGTGCGTGTAGGTGTGTTCAGCTTCATGTTATGTTTTCGTCTTCCTGAAATATCATAATATTTTTTATCATTCTGGAGACAATCTCTGTTTTGTGCATAAATGATATTTTAACCTTTCGTATATATATATATATATTAATTTAATGCAATTAAAATTTAAGAATGCATCCACTTATATATTTTATAAGAAATGCTAATTGCGTTAGCTTTTTTACGAAATTTATTACTTTTTAGCTCCCATATTCGTTATCTTTGATCCAGAAACATTTGAATGCTGTCTGCACTAGCTTCAAAATTTTAAAGTGCATATCTCATTTTAATTAGTGTGATGCTGTACATAAATTTCTGTGTACCTGGTTGAGTGTTTTGTGGTTGCACTTGAAGTAATAGAGATTCATGTCGAATCCATAGATATATGTAATTAATAGATGTAATACATTTTGTTTTAGGGAATATGGTTTTATTTTTTAAAATATGCTGTTAATGATATTGAAATTAGCAGTCTGAAAACTGTTTTTTCCTTTAGTCCCAAACTAGTTGCTACACTTTGGTTGAAAGTTTTGTATCGAATGGTGCTACATTTCAAGTAGGTGGAGTCATAAATAACTTTCGATGCAGTTTAATACATAGACATCAGTAAAATTATAAGGTGTACTACAAGGACTGTAATGCTTGCATACTAGGCTTTCATTCTCAGATTTTACTTTCCACAAATGTAGCACTTATTTTAGGACAATTTTATCCACGCAAATTTAGATGTTTCGCACGCTCTTAAGCCGCGCCCCATTTTTTAAGGACAATACCGCCCGTATTTTAGAAAGATCCTGTTTATGTGATTATGGCCTCGAGGGCTGTCTGCCTAAGGTGAGGGCTTAAGGGTGTACCAAAGCTGAATTTTTGAAACTAATTTGGTACTGATTTAAGGAGGGAATGCTCGGTAAGTAAAGTTGATGTTCATTGATCACGCAGCACCCTGAGATTTCTGGAAAATGTGCAAACAAAATCATAAAATCTTCAGTATCAATAATCAGTACTCAAATGTAGCAACTAATTTGGAACAGAGAGAGTATATGATTCATTGTGATTAATGTCATAGATGTTATTATTATATACTGTAGGTGATATTGAAATACTTGGTATTCATCACTAACAGTCTTAAAATTTTATATAAGATTCATTGTGATTAATGTCATGTATGTCATTATTATATACTGTCGGTGATATTGAAATGCTTGGTATTATTTCGAGTATCAATAGTGTTACGTTTTCTCTTCAGAGCTCTAAATCTGCATTATTTAAAATTATATTTTTGAATGTTTCTTAAAAATGTATTTTATATTAATTAAAAAAGGAGAAAAATTTTCAGTACCTAAAGCAAAATTTCTTTTAGAAATACTTTTTCTCATATGTATTAACAAATTTACTTTCATCTTTTCTTAACTCGCGAGCACACGCACCGATCCGACGAACACGAGAACACGCGCCGGGTATGTCATACCCGAATAAAAAAATTGTAATTAAAAATTTGTCAAAAAAAATTAATCGTTTTTTAAAAGAAATTAAATGTAAAACCAAGTTATTACTTCATTTTAGACAAAATAGGAAACAATAAGGAGACAAAATAGGAAACAATAATAGTAAAAATTATTTACTTACTTCTTGAACATTGTTTACAAAATGAGGTCATATGTTCTATACATATACTTTTGCTACAATTTTCACAAATGAATCTAGTCTTTCTATCTTTTTTCTTGGAGCACTTTGTACACCTCTTGTAAGTCATTTTAAGTTTTTTGGGGGACAGTTCATTGTTAACATGTTCATCGGTGGTCAGTGTTTGTCCAGAATCAGGAACCACAGATGTTCGCCGTCGTTCATTTTGAACATTTTCTATTAGCTGCATCCCTAAGGCTTTGAGAAAAGTACTCATCCCATTTACGAGTAAAATTTTCTCCTATTGAATCAATATAAATATTTGTATTGTCAACTACATGTTTTAACATATCTTCATCGATAAGCAATGACAAGGAATCTAAAGGTGTTGAGAAGTCTTTAGAATATTTGTATTTCCAGGGAGTTTAGTTATAATATTTTTGGCGCCAATTCTAACATTAGTCCGGAATTTATTTTTGTTCCATTTTTTCCAACATAAAAACTCATTGCTACATTCTAGAGTTTCATTTTCTGTTTCTGTATCTGAATCACTACTCTCTATGGGTGAATCATGATTACTATTATATTCTTCGTCATCAACATCTTCCTCTTCTTCACTAAATGAATCCTCACCAGAAGAAACTGTTTCAAGGAGATTTCTCAATCTTTTCATCTCTTCATCGTAAGGAATATACAGCGCCATGCTTACAACTCAAGAAAAACCTATACTAAAAGCTTGAAAACGAGAAGTGCGAAGTGAGAAACTCGAGTACACGCACGGGTATGACATGCTCGAACAATGCTGTTCCTAAAAAACCGTTGCACTTGTCACCTCAGGAATTTCCCCCATTTAAGTATGTGACCCTGAACTCAGCTACACCAAGTTTCGACCTTTTATGAAATAATGGGCGAGAAATATACAAAAAGAAAAATGCACATGGGTATGACATACCCGCCGCGTGTGCTCGCGGGTTAATTACATATTTAATAGTGGGTCCAAATTATTTTGTTGCACAGCACAATTGATATTAGTACGATGAAAAATTTGCGCTGAATAGTTTATGTTCTGAAGCTACCTGCTAACTTCATACTCTATAAATAATTTTAAAGTAAAACATGTGCTCTAAATTACCCTTAAATTAGAATAGGTAACTCTAAGTAGTTAGTACAATTAAAAATAGCGTATATCTAGATGGAAGCAGGAATTAAAATCAGAATCAAGCATCCGACGGTTATATATGAAAAAAGAAAAATGGGATAACTTGAAATTTCATGCTTCCTTTCTAAATAAAAATATTTTTAATAAAAAGAAATGTATAATTTCTGACTACTTCAGATTAATCGTTTTTAAATTTTGCATATAACAAGACAATTATTTGTCTCGGGTACCATTCTGCTCATTGTTAACGTTGCAAAGCGTAGCGGAATAGTGGCGCCCTCTGGCGGTCAGTAGCAATTTCACGGAGGCAACCGAAAACACAAAATAATATTTTCACACTGGCAGGCCTTGAGTATAAGTTGACCTTGGTCATGTAACTAGATAATATTATGTACTCTGTTTTGAAAGACGCGATGTGTAATTTTCAATTTAATATGTTATATTGTGTCATGTTTTTCTCATAAAATGTAACTTTTTCAATATCTGTTAAAAATGTATAAATTTTCATTAACTTTTTTTTTTTGCTTTCATTCCTTCTCTTTCTCGTTTCTGCTGTAGCTACATGGTAATAGGGAAATTTTTGGTGTCCATTTTCCTGAATGCATTTATGAAGTTCTAGCCTAGAAAGGCAATTTTATTGGAAGAGACTGGTTATATATTAAATAAAACGGTTACTCTATTTCTGTTAGGCCCAGCAGCGGCCGAGCGGTAAAATCACTGAACACTGGCAGTTCGGTTCGAATTTCGAATCCCGCGAACGGACACTCTGCATGGGTGCTTTCCCCATATGTGACATGTATACGAGCCAGTTTTCTTTAGAAAATTCTCCACGAAGAAAATTCTCCCTTCCGTTATGGCGTAATTACATAAACCAAACCTATTTCTTGACGCAAGGGCCCACCAGCGGCCGAGCGGTAAAGTCGCTGAACACTGGTAGTTCGGTCCGAGGTTCGAATCCCGCGAACGGGCTGGCTGCATGGATGTTTTCGTGGTTTTCCCCATGTGTAACGTGTATACGAGCCAGTTTTCCTTAGAAAGTCCTTCACGAAATCATCCCTCCTCTTAGGCAGATAGCCCTCGAGGCTTTGCCGTAATTAAATAACCTAACCTAACCTATCTTGTCGCAGGCCACTAGGTATGAATTTCCCTGCCGGAGTACTATTCCACATTAATAAATATGCGATGCCTAACCTGTAATTGTATAAGGTGTGAATAGCATTTTAGATTAAAAAAAGTAGTTCCAGTGTGGCGAGGAGTAGGGCGAATCACTCTTCATTCTGACAGGAAAATAAAATTTCATTAGTGGGAGGAGCGAAACGCCTTTATAGGGGAATGAATGTACAAGTGTTTAGCAAAGTAGTCATGAAATGTGAAAGTATTAGAAATTTAAAACCATTGGGAAGAGCGAGACTCATTTTCGGCTTAATGTTATGCCGGCTAACTGTGCGTGTCGGCTAAGTGTCCTTGTCTGCTAAGTGTCCTGTCGATTAAGTGTCCGCGATCGGCAAAGAATATCTAAGGATTCCTTAAGGGCCGTTCCCACTAGGGTTTATCCGAGCTAACGAACACAACTAACGTAGTCGACCCATCTCCAAAACCAGTTTTCCCCATAGGGCAGCAAGTTGAAAAATCTTGAATGCAGGCACAGTGGAGCTAGTCGACGCATGGAACTGACTCCAATAGCTCAGGGGCCCACCAGCGGCCGAGCGGTAAAGTCGCTGAACACTTGTAGTTCGGTCCGAGGTTCGAATCTCGCGAACGGGCTGGCTGCATGGGTTTTTTCGTGGTTTTCCCCATGTGTAACGTGTATACGACCCAGTTTCCCTTAGAAAGTCCTCCACGAAAGGCATCCCTCCCCTTTGGCAGATAGCCCTAGTGTGCTTTGCCGTAATTAAATACACACACCACACACCAATAGCTCAGATAAACCCGAGTGGCAACGGCGCTTTTTGAGATTCCTTAGAGAATCCTAAGGCCTTAGAGATTCTTTGCTGTGAGTCAATCGCACACTTGGAATGCAAACCGTGGCACTGACGGTAAAACGGAGAGAAAAAGGCTAAAAATTGCTGGGGACATCCATAAGTAATTGTGCTGAAACCTAATCTATCCTAAAGTAATTCTGTTACTCTGTGTTTTGCTCAAGAAATTGCTTCTATTATCATCGGGTTGTTATCTCGTGATAGAGACGCTCAGGGCGTGTCTATTGAATGAACTTGCGGGTACCACAGATACCATTCATGATAAAAATAGGAGATGATTTATTTAAAAAAATAGACTTATTTATTTCCAATAAGAAAAGTATAACTTTAGATTTAGCTTTGCTTTCTATTTTCACAAAACTGAGCAGTTGTGATATTGATGTGAGCTATGATATTAATAATGTGTGTTTAATCCAGATAATACTTAAGTAATTAAATAAAGTGAAATTAAGAAACAAAATTGTCTCTGAAGCCTCATGCTATATTTTAGTAAGTGAAGTATTTTATTTATCTCTATATTAGGATTGCAACGCCATGTACCAGATATAGTTTCTAAGCCAGTAAGTATTGGGCACATGTAGCATTGATTTTGTTACTTGAAAGTATTTAGTTAAGTGGTAGTAGACACTTTGTTACTTGAAAGTATCTACATTCAACACCGCACTAGGAAAAACTGATACTAACTGTGATTAAAAAAAAGACAACAACGGTCAAGTTGACGATTCAGAGGAAAGCATTATACAAGATGACACCGATTTCAGACATCATGAATTATCAGATTCAGCTTCTACTAATTAAATATGAAATTCGATAATTCGCGATTCTGACACCTGCCTCCGATCATCTGCCCATATCCCCAAGTCACGAGGAAGGACGTAAATTCTCTTCTCACCGAAAATGACATCAGCGATTATTAAGGTAGCCCGATGACAGAAGAAAGTCACTTAAATTTCTGTTTTACTGATGCCAGAAAAAGAGCACTGACAGCTCTTTTGAAAACTGATACTCAGATCTTCACCATTCGGACAAAAGGATAATTACCCATCAAAGTTGTTATCATTGGACTAGTGTTTGATAAAGCTTCTGATTCCATAGGCATTGGCAAGGAAACCTGGACTTTAAGCTAAAATAATTTTAAAAAAAAAGAAAAAAAAAAAAAAAAAAAAAAAAAAGAGAGAGAGAGAGAGACTGGATTTTTTTTAATATCTGGATATTTTTCTTGAAACTCAAGCCTGTTGCAAAAAACAAGAAAATTTATCATGAAACACTTTTGTTTTCACTTTCCATATCGTCTTGGCAAAGCATCTTTGATCTGGTTAGATGTCAATGCTTCGGACATGTCTACACCGAATATAAAAAATTTATCACACTGCCCAAGATTATCTTTGGTACAGATGTTAACTCCCGAGTGATACTAAACCAACATGAATCAGATGCAATTTAGATCACTTAGTTATCTCAAATAAATGTGCTTTTCCTCCTCTCAATGGAAACAAGAAATTTATTTCCTCGATAGCCGAGGATTGCGCGAAACTGAATCTCCACATTTCTGTGACTAAGAGAAAACAGATCGCTGTGTAGAAGAAGTATTTTATTTTTTTAATGTATCACGTAATTCTTATTTAATAATTCAAATTTGTATTTTAAGGTGCTAAAAATGTTTTCTTTTCATATGTGATAATATTTATCGACTACCGGTAAATATCCATAGTTTGGGATAGTTTGGGATAGTTTTGGAATACATAGTTTTGAGAATCTTTCTGAAAAAAGGAGGCATGAAAACTATAACTTGCAACTGCGATAAATAACGTTTTCTTTTTATCTATAAAAACCCCATATTGCGCCAAGGTGGGGCGCTAATATTTTAAGTACCGTAAGAACTTGTATATTCGTATATTTTGAATTAAATAGTGATAATTATAATCTTTTTAAATAACCAAGTCCATTTCTGTTCATAAGTTGCACAAAAGTTAACATGTATGAATAACTTTTACATACTTTTGACAGATAATATTTTAATAATGTAAGGCCTTTAACGAATACAAGTAAGCCTGAAAAATTTTTTCTTAGACGAATTTATTGGTACTTACGTATTATCCAGTTGACCGTTGGCAGAAATTTTGATAACAGTTGCCAGTCGCCAATTGTTACTGCGGGATTCTAAAAGACATGCTCATCCATAATTGACGTTAAATCGCGCTACTTGCCGCTTGACGAAATAATACATAAGTATCCCCTTCATGTACTATTTTTGTAATATTATGACACGTTGATAATTTTTGAATTTTATATAAACTTGAATTTAGTTCTTAAATTATGTTTATTAACTCTTACTGTATTTTATGCTATTTTCATTAGTTTTTCGTTTTGCAATTTTTGGCTGAGCTTTACAATATGGTAACTGGTAGTTTGGCGACATTTTGGAGGCGATAAAGGTTACTACCTGGGACTGGTAATAATGTGAGCAGTACTCAGTTCCGATTACGCATTATTTTGTGTGAGGGAAATGAGAGATCATGTGATATGTCATGTGATATTAATGGACGAATTACGGTTCTTTAATCGGAAAAGGGGGGAAATCGGGAAAAAATCTGGAAATTTTGTATTTGCCTTTATTCTGTGTTGTGTGAAAGAGTGTTCGTTAATTTTTGGATCCCATGACCCTAACTAAAGTGAATTCGAAATGGGTATTTAGTGCGATTGAAAGGCGTAGTAATAAGTGTTTCTTTAAGGTTGTGCGAGATAGAAGTACAGATGTTTTATTAAGTTATTTATTTTACCTGGTACCTTGGTGTGAACTATAAGTATGATTTTAAAGATCCTAAAACAGAAATAAGAAAAGTTTATCGGGCACGTAATCAAGATTCTGAAGAAGAATAGGTAAGTTAGTATTTTTAATTATTTGAGGATATTATTTTTATGCATTGTTCTAAATGTAAGGTGGAAGTAAAGTAATTTGCGTAAACGTGCATGGAAATAATTAAATATTTGACACTAAGTATTTGTAACCATTTGTAATGAAGTAAAGGTATGAATTAGTTAGTGACGTTTGTAATATAATAGATAATGTAGAGGTAAAAGTTTTTTGGATATTTTATTTATTTTATACGGGGAAATGTTCATATTTGGAAAGGGTATGTACTTTTTCGCGATCAGGTAATTTCATATATGTTCTTTTTACCGGGTTTAAAGATTCAGAAAATTATTATGCATTTTCATGAAATTTTTCTAATTTATGAGAAAAAAGCAGTGTACATGGATATAGTGAAGAGTGTGCGCAATGCCATTTTTGTGCAATTCTGGGATGTTTTTTTAAGTAAAAATAAGTCGACGTGTACATGGTTTAGTGATATTTTAATTAAATGATAGTTATTTTGTCGATTTTATGTTTGTAGGAATTTGGTATACGTTTAAGTTGAAGTAAACTTGCATGGAAATAATTTAAATATTTGACACTAAGTATTTGTAATGCTAGCGATATGAATTCGTTGGTGACGTGTATAATATAATAGATGATTTAGAGGTAAAAGTTTTTGGATATTTTATTTATTTTATATGTGGAAATGTTCATATTTGGAAAGGGTATAAACTTTTTCGCGATCAGGTAATTTCATATATGTTCTTTTTACCAGGTTTAAAGATTCAGAAAATTGTCATGTATTTTCGTGAAATTTTTCTAATTTATGAGAAAAAAGCAGTGTACATGGATATAGTGAAGAGTGTGCGCAATGCCATTTTTGTGTAATTCTGGGATGTTTTTTTAACTAAAAATAAGTCGGCGTGTACATAGTTTATGTGTATGTGTTATTTTGAAAAAAGCGTAAGGAGTATGGTATTGTGCACTTTTTCCCAATTTTGCAGTGAATATTTGTCATGATTAAGCAGTTTTGTTAGATAAAATTTCTAGCATAAGTGTAATTCGGCTAGTAGATTGTTGGAAGAAGTGTTCAGTAGATAAAAAGAAAAGAAACATGTCTTTACTTCGTGAAGACAAAATGGCGGCGGGAAAAAAAAATAGAGGGTTGCTGTAGGGAAGTTGGTCGCCAAATTTTCGCCAAATAAACGCCAAGTTAGCATAATGTGAAGATCAACCCAATTTTTCGTGTACGCTGCGCCATTTTACCCATTTCCTGTACATTGCGCCATTTTATTTTCCGAAATAATTCATTTATTTCTTTACATTATGTTGGTACTTTCAAACTACGTAGAGGTGGTCTTCTAAATTTATCAGAAGTATTTTATATAAATTTATTATATTTTATAATTTTACTTGTAATTAAGATTATTAAAATGCATCAGGTAAATTTGGAAGAATGAAGAATATTTTTTTTTGTACCAGACGCTGTATTAAGTAAGAATAGCTCACTGATCAACTCCTGATGCTTCACAGAGATACAGTTAATAAAACAAGATAAAATTTACGCTTTTTCTAACTTTAATAAGCTCTAATTATAACAGGTATTTTTTTTTTTTTTCAAAATAGTTTTTAATTTAATTGTTACCGTTTGCTTTAACTTTTAACCAATAGCTGATTACTAACTTATTGCACAGTAAATTACTTTACCCTCTTTCTATTTTTGCTTCAAAATTCTAATGTTGCCTTGTTGTAATTTACTTTAAACATTGTATGTCAAACTTAGCAGCAGTTGCATTAGATATAAGTTTTAAAAATCCTATTCACACAGTTCCTTTCGGTACTTTTCCATTATTCACCTGAAATGCAATTTGGCGGTAGTATTGTAATAATATGTTTGTGTATTTAATTGTTTTTCTTACATACACATTAATGCACTCATAGCCCACAGACTGTTTTTCCGTTGTGTCTCTGCATGTGTTTGGTTTCATTTTCATACGTCCTCCACGAAGGCATCCCTCAACTTAGGCAGAGGGCCATTATCAAAAAAATCCACCTCTTTCACAGGGACCAAAAAGCGGCAGGTGCATAACGGAAATATACCTTTCTTTATAAATATATATATATAATTCAAAATAAATTTAAATAAAAGTATGCTTAAAATCCATCCCATATTCAATTGGACATAAACCAGATGGGGGGGAAAAAAAACGAAATTTCGGTGACAAATTGTAGCAAAGGCGCAAAAAATACAAAAAATCAAAAGGAAAAAAAGAAAATAATTTTTGAGTGTTTACAGCTTGTTAACTGCTTTTTACTTTGTATTTATTTATTATATGTTTTTAAGATAAAAAATATGTAACTGTAAACTATACTTTAAATTAGTAATAGCCCCTTAATTCCTGTTCTCTTCTCTATTCTAAAAATAGTAATAGCTTTTTCTAAACTGAAATCTAAACTGTTACATTTTTATCTGAAAACTAATTCCGCATTACGTCATCTTAACCTTCTGCCATGAGTATAGTTCTTAAATATTTAAATTAAAGAAAATGTTTACTATAATTTTATATAATAATTTTTACTATTTTACTACTGCGCAGTCTCCTTTTCCTTCTTTGATTCGTCTAGCTTATGCTAGAATGAATGTCACGTGAATATTTTCTGTCAAAAATAGATGTAACCTTTGAATGCTGTGAGTGTGCTTTAAGCACAGTGTTGATATGTGATTTTGTTTTAATTACGACAATAAAGTTAAGTACAGATCAACGTCACTTCTGCTAAAGATTTTATACACTATTCTTCTGTCATCCATGTACCTTCGAATACATAATTTACGTACGCTGCTCTGTCATTCTGTATAGGCAGTACGGAATCAACAAGTCATCTTCACTGGATCATTACGTATATGTTACCGTGAAACGTGAAAGACCGAAATTGGAGAATGTCGACTTTCACCGGAGAATGTCAACATTCACCAAATACGTCGGTGAAAGATCGAATATTGCACTACATTCTTGTATATTCGGACCCTCACCGGTGTATGTCGACAATCACAGATATGCTGTGGTGAAAGTCGAAAAGAGAGGTCACGGTTGATCTTTACATTATGGTAACTTGGCGTTTTTTTGGCGAAAATTTGGCGACCAACTCTCTTACAGCAACCTTCTATTTTTTTTTCCCGCCGCCATTTTGTCTTCACGAAGTAAAGACATGTTTCTTTTCTTTTTATCTACTGAACACTTCTTCTAACAATCTGCTAGCCGAATTACACTTATGCTAGAAATTTTATCTAACAAAACTGCTTAATCATGACAAATATTCACTGCAAAATTGGGAAAAAGTGCACAATACCATACTCCTTACGCGTTTTTCAAAATAACACATACACATAAACCATGTACACGCCGACTTATTTTTACTTAAAAAAACATCCCAGAATTGCACAAAAATGGCATTGCGCACACTCTTCACTATATCCATGTACACTGCTTTTTTCTCATAAATTAGAAAAATTTCACGAAAATACATGACAATTTTCTCAATCTTTAAACCCGGTAAAAAGAACATATATGAAATTACCTGATCGCGAAAAAGTATTTACCCTTTCCAAATATGAACATTTCCACATATAAAATAAATAAAATATCCAAAAACTTTTACCTCTAAATCATCTATTACATTATACACGTCACCAACGAATTCATACCGCAAGCATTACAAATACTTAGTATCAAATATTTAAATTATTTCCATGCACGTTTACTTCAACTTAAACGTATACCAAATTCCTACAAACATAAAATTGACAAAATAACTATCATTTAATTAAAATATCACTAAACCATGTACACGTCGACTTATTTTTACTTAAAAAAACATCCCAGAATTGCACAAAAATGGCATTGCGCACACTCTTCACTATATCCATGTACACTGCTTTTTTCTCATAAATTAGAAAAATTTCATGAAAATGCATAATAATTTTCTGAATCTTTAAACCCGGTAAAAAGAACATATATGAAATTACCTGATCGCGAAAAAGTACATACCCTTTCCAAATATGAACATTTCCCCGTATAAAATAAATAAAATATCCAAAAAACTTTTACCTCTACATTATCTATTATATTAGAAACGTCACCAACGAATTCATACCGCAACCATTACAAATACTTATTGTCAGATATTTAAATTATTTCCATGCACGTTTACTTCAACTAAAACGTATACCAAATTCCTACAAACATAAAATTCACAAAATAACTATCATTTAATTAAAATATAATTAAATTCAAAAACACTACTTAAAATATTAAAGAGCACATACATTAAATTAATACATACATAAATACCCATTTCGAATTCACTTTAGTTACGGCCATGGGATTGAAAAATTCACGAACACTGTTTCACACAACACAGAATAAAGCCAAATACAAAATTTCCAGATTTTTTCCCGATTTCCCCCCTTTTCCGATTAAAGAACCGTAATTCGTCCATTAATATCACATGACATATCCCATGATCTCTCATTTCCCTCACACAAAATAATGCGTAATGGGAACTGAGTACTGCTCACATTATTACCAAAGTGCCAGGTACCTTTATCGCTTCCAAAATGTCGCCAAACTACCAGTTACCATATTGTAAAGATCAACCGAGGTCATAAAGTGCCATAATAGTTTAAGTTGTTGCAATAAATAAGATTTGAAGCACATTATTTAGTAAGTTTTTCATTACTGTTATTTGTTTTTCTCATTTAGAACGTACTGTATAATTAAGTAAGTTTTTAACTTCTATTATTTTCCTTTCTCATTTTGAATGTATTGTGTGTTTTAGGTTCTCATGTTCTTAAGTTCTTATTTCAAGTTTCAAGTGCGTTTATTCGCGACTGAATTACAGAGAAGAAAATATAATATTGTTATATGTTCAACATTCACCATTAGTACATGGTGAATGTCGACATTGACCGGTGTAAGTCAGAAATAAGAGTATTTGGAAAATATTTCGGACATACACCAAGAGACTATGTGAATGTTGACATTCACCGGTGAAAGTCGACATTCTCCAGATTTCGGTGTTTCACCGTAACATATGTACTATATGACAAGACTTAATTTAGATAGTATTTGTTTATAAAAATATAAATTAAGTCTTGTTGTTATTGATCCTAACTGGCTAGCTGTTAGGCTGGACCCTGTCCATGAGTTCATGAGCCGTCAATAAATTCAAAACTAAAAGTTGGTTTTTCAAAAGGTCCTCTTTTTCAAGTTCCAAACTGATGAGAAGATGCTTAGGAGTGAAATTATCAGCATTACATTTCCCACAGATGGAGTAGATCTTATTTCCCCGATCGAATTTGAGGCATATCAGGTTCGCACTTAGGAGCCTCGTCAAAGTAGTCTGCTGAGCATGGTCACTCCCTAAATCAATAACACCTCCCGTCTGCCTACCAAAGTACCAGTCGTGAACCGGAGGAGAATGCCAGGAAGTTGCAACAGACGCTTTAACTCTCGAGCAGATTTCCAAAAATGTCAAGGTGCCAGTGGTCCTTGTCATTCAGAGTCATTGAAGTATCTTCCTTAGCTAGGACATCAGCCATTTCGTTACCCTTGAAGTCATTATGTGAAGGGATCGATTGCAGATGTATACCATGATGGGAAGAGTGATTTTGCGGTAAAGCCAAAGTAGCGTTATCAGCCGTATGAGACCAATTCTGCCGATGCTTGATAGAATTGTGACTGTCAGCCAAATACGTAAGTCAAGCAACTAGACGGACTGCACTTACTTGAATAGGCTCAAGTTTAGCCAAATTAGTGGGAGAAGCGCAGAAATAAATCTCCAGATCATGTTCCAAAATAGGTCTTGAAGGTACAGCTTCTGTTTGTCAAGAGACTTACAGCACCAAAAGAGTTAATATTTGGCAACAATTATGCTTTTCTTGGCTGTAAAAGATTGAGTTAATATATCTAGCATCAGTAGAGAATGTATTGGTTTTGGAGAATGTGTTAGTTCTGGTTATAATGAATCTTCTTTAATAATGCATTTTTATGCATTAATTTTAAAGTGTCTTTTTTATGTAGATGTTGTTTAGCAAATATAACTTTTAGAAATTCCTCAATAATACTCGTGTGTGCGCATTGTTTCACTGTATTATTTACTACGCGCATAAACACAGTTATTCATATGTATTGCGTTTACTTTTTCTTCATTTTTTCCCTCTCTTTGCCACATGTTTAAAATATTTAGTCATCGTTTTAAACGTCTCTCTCTCTTTTTTTTTTTTAAATTCCTTGTCATATTACCGTGATCAAGTATATTAATCTATTACTTTCGATAAATTTCCCAGAACTCTTTCCAGATCACAAAGCGCGTGGGCAACCACTATTTCCAACAGTAAATTTACGTTAAATCGTTAGATTTCCAATCAAGTCTCTTTACATTCTATGAGAAAGGAAACTTTATTCATTGATAAAATAATTATTATGAATATACATTATGTTGCATCAATAATATTCCTTACAGAAGCTTAAGTGAATGCCATAAATTAAGATAAAAGAAATTTTAAAATACCTATGCATTTTCCGTCTTTAAATATTTTGTTCGGATCATTACATAGACATTCTGGTTTTTCTTTATCAATGCTATACACACATTTGGAGTTACTGCTGCCTCTGCACGTGACGAGTTCGCAAAATAAGATGGTGCTGCACCGATTCCCGTATGTATAAGGCGGGCATTTGCAGTAACTAATTGGATCTCCAGTGCATGTTCCACCGTTTTCACAAGGGCGTTCGTCATCACATTCTGAGGTAAAATTCAGCACAGCTGCAAAAGAAAACTGATTAGTGCAAAGAATTAAGAGGTAGACCTGGTTTGGTTTATTTAATAAGGGATTATTTAATAAGGCATCCCTCCCTTAACCCCTTCGCGCCGACTGTCACGTATACGTGCCAGCAACGAACACACTTATCTACCGGCCGACACGCAGGCGTGCCAGAGGATTGTTCCGTTCTCTACCGACTGTCACGTATTTGTGCCAGCACTTTGGAACGTTTTTCAAACTATAATTTCTGCCACAAGATGGCACTGTATGTCCATATGGTTTCAGATACATGTACATTAGACCTTCTACTTGAAATGAGAGAAGCATGACTCACATACACGTGTTTTTGATTATATAAACAAACGGGGAAGTAAATGTTTCCGAATGGCGTGATTTATGACGTCTCTTTAAATCGCACTTTATTCGCAAGTGGTAGTTGTTTACTGTAAGTAGAGAAGTTTTATTTGCTCTAAAGCGTTGGGTATTTCGGTTTGCAGTTCAGTTTTTAGAAAATGAAAATGAAAGTTTCCCAAAAAGTCTGTTGAGTGTCTTAATATCCTATCTATGAAAAGAACTCATTGCTGCGACTAGAGATATCATAAAGGACCTTCAAACCGAGTTGCAGAGGATGCACATTTCAATGTAATACCAGGTTGCATTTCATTCTTGACGGAATTACTGAGATGCACGAGCAACTGAACTGTATTACTTAGAAAAGAAGATAATTGCATGTAATTCATAATTAGAACTTTTAAGATCTGATTATACGGTTTCCATCTCTACATATAATAAAAGAAAGACTCTGTATTTTATCTTTCGTGTGGCGCGTAAGCTGATAGACCCAGCTGATAGATTCTACGAAATTTGGTATATAGTTGCATCTAGACAAGAGCCAGTGCACCTCGAAGCGATTTTTTCAAAACTCGAATCAGATTTTTTTTAATGCTATCTTTTTGATTTTATCGCATCATTTTGAATAGTTTCATTATTTTAGAAATTTTGTTTTGGCAACAGTTTCTCATTTAATTGTATACTGGACTGCTGACTGTTCAAAATCAGCACTGTTGCCACTTGGCAAAATGAGGGCGATAATTCTGTGCAGTTTTTAAATTTAATTTTTCTCTTGGATACTGGACGTTTGTTGACAGAAGGCAACGGGAATTTGGTTAATTTATTTATTAGGATAATTAGTACTTGTATGAAGGGATGATATTGCTTATTTCATTGCAATTTTGTTATATGTAATACATTTTTTAAATTTATGCTGTTTTGTTTTTAATGAAGTTGTTCTGCCGAGTAAAACTCTGCTCAGTTTTAAAATTTAACGTTTGTATTCCCTTCAGGCATTTTTCCAGTACACTTTAAAGCCAGACAAAGGCTGGCAGCGTAGCTGCTAGTTTATAATATTGCGAATACCATTTTAATTTTCTCGTGAAAATAAAATGCCTTATTTTTATTTTTTGTATTCAGATTTATAAAGATTAAGAAGCCAAACTAGCATACCATGAGAATTAATAAAATCCCTACTAAAATTGGTAGATTGTTTGTGTACATTAGACGAAATATAACTCTAGGTTTTTTTATCGACACTATAAATAATGAACGGTATTTTAAAAACATGTATTATCTTTCCGCTTCCAAAAAACTTATTATCATAATTATTTCAGTCCGCTTTGAATTGGACAAAAGCCAGTTAAAGTACAGAAAGACGCTGCGAACTTATGGTAAAACTTAACTTATGGTAAATTTATGGTATTTAACTTAAATGGTATTTAGAAAAATTCCGGTAAATTCCGGAACATACACCAAACACCATTAAACAATAAATAATTATATATTCGTATTTCCAATGATTTAGCATTCTTATGAACAAAAGGAAAACCGTTTTATATAATTCCATTAAAACTGCGTACAAACCAAAGTCAATATTAAAATTAATACTGAATAAGCTTTAAAATTTAACTATGCAATATTGAAAATTCTACAGACTCTTCAGGTTTGGTAAGAAACAAAATAACGCTGTCTTAAAAAATCAATGGCAAATGTATTATGAAAATATTTCAAAGCACTTAATCATTCAAATAACTCAAAAGAAAGTAAGTTTGATACCGACATAACATTTTGATGTTATATATATATACATATATAAGCTGTGGGAAATCATTATTATGACAGATTATCTGAATAAGCTAATAAGCTATGGTTATTTGAAATATAAGTTGCAGAAATACAGCATACATTGGATACAAAAAGGATATATACTATGTATACCTATAAATACATGAAACAACAACGCTTCTGATATCAATAACACGGTGCGAGACATATTACGAATCATATTGCAAAAATATCATATTTTTTATCTTCAGTGTGAATAGACCGCATTAACTACTTTCTAATATGAAAAGAAGGTTGTACATCCTTTATTTTAAGCTGAACTTTTCATCTGCTGAAAACAAGAGTTTAGAAATGTTTTTAAGGTGACCTTTGTACCTAGAAAAATTTTTTTCAAGTCTCAGTGAAGCTCAAAATTATTTCTTATTCATTTTTATTTCCTCTTCCGTCATATTTTCTACAGATTCCGACTGAAAAACTGATCTTGAAATCTACAAAATAAATTCTGAATAATTTATTAAAACTAACTGAAATATTGTTGCTGCAAGGTTTAACGAACTAAAATATGGAAAAATGCGCTAAATATTATCCACTAGAATCGGAGGGCATTCTACGAAGCGTGAGTTTGTTGCCAGATTAATAGTCGAAACAGAATGCAGCACAAATAATAAACGCTTAATTCAACACAATTTTCCCTCCGAAACAATACATACCGGAAATCTGATTCACTAACGATTAATGCGATAAAGCGATAGTTTAGGTAACAGTAAGGAAAAAGATAAGTTTATTTATATAGCTTCTTTTCATGAGAACGAAACTGGACAATAGTCCTGTAATAATAGGATTTATAGATGGAGGCTGTACCGTAATGAAACAATAAAGATTCTAAAAGCAAAAAAGCATAGATTAGATAAATGACGAACAATAAATAATAATTATTAAAACGCATCTTGTTAACACATATAATAAATTAAAAATAGCTATTTAGAATGATAAATGATTCTCTGAAATGCTGAAATATTTACCAGCTTCGGAAACCGATGCATTCAGTAGTATTATTAATACAATTTCAGGCACAAGAAAATATTCCTTCATGTTCCAAGCATTTGAATAATACTATCATAAATTTATCAAAGAACTAATTTTGCTTTATAGAAATAGCGTAAGTAATAACGAATGTAAGCATACATATATCATATTTCTTATCTATATTTAAAAAACCGTTAGTATTCTATAAGGATAATAATTGTATTTTTTGCAACGATGAAAATAATTAAACTATTATTTCAGTTAAAATGTAGATAACATCCAACGAAAATAACAGGTATAATATAGATAAGACAATCATGGTATTAAATGCTAAAAAAATCCAAAGAGAATTAACCGTTAAAACCAGACGAGGAAAACAAATTTGATAAAAGCCAAGTACGTAGTCGAAAGTAAACAACTGTAATCTAAAGTTTTAACACTTAAATCATCATAATGAAAATGAAACTTCTGATCCTATTATCAACAATATATTTTTAATTAAATTCAATCAAAAAGAATTTTAAAAATATATGTTCCTGATTGGTAAATCAATGTTGTCAATTTTACCAAACACTTCTAATATTTTTATTGCTAAAGTTTTGTTTTCAATATTGTTAAATATACTTTTTGAATCGCATACAAATGTTACCGTCTTAATTTCACTTAAATTATACAATACCACATATATCAGAATCAAATATTTCGGTATTTAGATAATATTATTGAAAATAAAGTGCTTATCATTTTCATCTAATTATATGTAATTCTTTGTGAATTTATGTGTACCTATTTCCATATATTTGGAACCCCCCGCCGCAGAGCAGCATGAAATTGATAAAGAGATTTCGGAATGGTTAGAGAAACAAAGGATATGCCTTTACCCATTTTTTGCAGCAATTCCACTTTTTGTTTAATGGACTCCGAAACATACTTTCACTTTGTAGATCTTTTACATATTAGTAAATATATATCGGAAATTCTATTTGACATAATCGAAAGTTCAAGCTTACTTTTATAAAATTGCTCTAACAGTCTGCAAAAAATAATAAGCCGGATCCAATTAGAAGATTAAGGAGCAACGCAGTCTGCAACATTAACTGAAATAGATAATTAGATAATTTTAGCTTAGCTTATACCGTCCGTTATACATTATACGCGCATTCGTAAACGTATTTTGCGCAGGCGCACACGCAAATTCGCAGCCGTAAAAATCTTACGCGCATGCGTCATCGCGACGCATGCGCAGAAAGTTTGTAGCTTTGAGGTTGGATTATAGATCATTCCGGATTATGGGTGTCCGAATTAACTACTTTTGACTGTATTTAGCTTATTTTAACGAAATTCGTTTACAAAACAGGAATTTTTAAGAAGTATTAAACATAGTGAATATTTTGCAAATAGAAAATTTTATTCTATCACATACCTTATTTTTCCGTGTATAAGCAGATGTTTTTAGTATTAGTATAGAATTTGGCTTTAGTTTTAGAAGTATAGAATTTGGCTTAAATAGGCGTTCAAGATGAATAACAAATAATTCAATCATAGAACTTGTATTACATATTAAATAACTGAAAAATATTACTTTTAATTTATTTTTTATTTCTGACAAATATTAATCAGATATTTTGTTATCGGTATATCACTTAGTGTATTCATCACACTTAGAAATATCACTTAGAGTGAAGTGATAAGTATTCTAAGAATTTGCATTGCTTTTCGGAAGTCTTTATCTGCTAAAGATATTGTATGAGTGAATGTTATCATCCTCCAATTTCACCGTTAACATGGCTATCTGTCTGATAGATATAATTATCTTGAATTCTGCGCTTAGCATTTTTTATCAAAAGTGATAACTTTTATATTAAATATAATAAATAATGCAATCTTTCTCTATTTCACACTCTGTTTTTTTCTTCTCCAGAAAAAAAAAAAAAAAAAATTTGTTTGAACATTTTTTTAATATGACATGAAGAACTCTATTTTTTTCACCCAATAAAATGAAATTAAGAGAAAAAAGAATAACAGTAGACTTCTTCTTTTAGTTTAAACAGCCGCTAGTTTTAATGCGTAGGATTTCTAACAGAACAGTGAGGATCTTATGAAACAAATAAAAGATTTTAAATACACATATTTTTTATTTTATTTATTTACTTATTACATTCATTCAAAATGACCCTCTATAAAATTGGTTTGTGATATGAGAAATAAGATACATATTTTAAGATATCTGCAGTTGTATTGTTAGTACATGTTAAATCTACAAATGAACTGCCAAGTGTATTTGGATAGTTACTTGGCACAACATTGAGATTAAAATAATGTTTCATAAAATCAAATGCTTTTTCATTTCGTTTAACACCTACTTTGGAGTCTTCCATCTCATAATAGCAGGAATATCTGTATCTACAGTAAACTCTTCATCGACCAATACAAAAATCTCATAATACTTCATCAGTGCACTAAACAAGAACATCTTCAAAATCTCCTGAATTAGCAGTGGGATGAATATATATAGAGACGCTAAAGCAAATCTTGACCTTTAACAATTATATCAATCATACAAATATCAGCTCTTTTTGAATCTCGTATTCTCCTACGCTGCTTAAGAGTAAATTCTATTAATATACAATCTGCTATACTCGTCAAATTTCTATAAATCGGAACACCGCTAGCTTGGCGAAATATTAATTATACAAAAATTTTTCAATTTAGTTGGAAATCTTTCACCTCAAAGCCGTCTTTCTCCGAATTTCAATACTTAGTGTTGCTGAAACACTGCCATTAATGATCGCATGTTATGTGAAAAATGAAATTACAAAAGTTTAATAAATGTATTTAAATCTAGTATATTCTACTTTAGTTTCTTAGATTGCAGGTAAATTAAAAAAGAGAGTTTCAGGTTGAAGTAAATCGAATTAAATAATCAAAATGAGTAAATTTTTTACCAGTAGTAATAATGCACAGTGTTATAAATAATTTTTATAAATTAAGTTTTGTAAATATTAATAGTATTATTAAGAAGCATGTATTTTTTAATCAGTCAGTTTATACAAATTATTTATGATTATAATTTAAAAGCAAAAATTAAATTATCGCAAAGAGTAAATTTTGTACGAATGTTAAAAATACACAGAACAATTATCGTAACGGATGATTTCTATGAAAGATTCGAAAAGACGTTGGAATCCACTAGTAGCGGAGTGATAAGCCACTCAACCACTGGTAGTTCGTACTAGCTGTTCGGGAGTTTTTGTGGTTTTCCTTACATGTAACACGAATTTGAGCCAGTTTCTCTATAGTTCTTTACAGAGGCATCCTTCCTCTGCTAGCATGCATACATATTTAATTTTTATTCATAAATACTGTCCTTTTCTCCTTAAATACAGATCCCTCTAATTTTTTTCCCCTTTCACAATAACTGTTGGGCAACAAAATTAAGCTTGTTTTGATAAGGAATAAAGAATGTTTTTAATTATGAGTTAAATGAAATACTTTGAAAATAAATGCCATTTTTGTTATTTCTATGCAGTAGCTATTCACATCATTATTGTAAGAAATCTTTACACATCAATACTTTAAAGTTGTAATAATAATATTTGTAGATACCTCACTTTTTTCATTCTGAAGTAATTTTTGAAACTGCATCTGAGAGAATAGATGAAATTAATTATACAGTATCTTAACAGATGAAATTAATTAAACAGTATCTTAACAGATGAAATTAATTGATCTGTTAGAAAATTAATGTTTCTGAAGTGAAGAAGTGTCATATCTATAGGTTGAAAAAAAGGTCAATATATTTTTGAAATGCTGTTTAGTTTTGAACAACATTTAAATAAAATAAATAATTATTGTACTAGATTTTTGCATCATATCATAAGTAAAATCTAGTAAGATGGCATGTAGAAATTATAAAATTAAAAACATGAAATCGTGATTTATGAAATAATGAAGTCTTCTGATATATTCTGTTAAGATCTGTATCAAAATTTACCAAAGAAAAACTTAATATTTATTTGTTTACCTTATTAAACATTTCTTTTAATGTAAGTTGTTTAAGTTGCTTCGTTTTTTGTGCTAATACTTCCTCTTTAATTCTGTAGACAGACATAATCTCTTGTTCAGTTCCATTGTTGATGTCCTGTAACTGCTGTGTCGAGAATTCCGACTAACTTGTCAACAGGAATTTTTTCGTTTTCAGTACCTTCTCTGCGACTTTCTTCACTATCGGTAGTGGCATTTTCTGGATCTAAAACCATACCACAGATTTCGCCATTCATTAATTGATTGATAATTGAGAAGCATTGTCATCACAATGAAAAGCTTCTTTTATATCATCTTCATTTATTACTGCTTCATTGCATTTCTTTACAAAATCCGTTAATTGGAAAATTTCACCTTTGTTTTGCGGTATCCGAAAACCTTTAAAATTCGCGGCTATCATCATCAAATTTAGCTATCGATCACTATACATATTTGGCTATGCATCATGAATATGGCGACTAACGACAAGTTATTCCGTTAAATTTTATCTTGCTTCTATCGCGTACTGAGACAATTAAGCTTGAATTGTAATAGTTTAGTTATTTATTATACTTATATCTATTTCTTGCACATGCTTAAGGCTTATCAGAGTTCTCAATAAATAAATTCCCACATATATTTAAGCCTTATTGAGGGCCTACGCTAGATATTTTACCGCCTGATGCAGTCTCTGTCGGTCCTAAATTCTGCCACCCGGTGCGGCCATACGAGCCCTGGCACTGGTTCTGGGTTTATGTGAATAACAAATGAGTTATTCTTAATTCAAATAGCCCTAAACGTAATCTTGAGTATCATCAACAAACTCTATTCTTAGCATATGGAAAGGGATTTTTGTTACATTTATCCTCGTCAACATTTTTTAGCGAATTTAACTTAAATATGTAATCATCTCCAAGCGTAATGTCAGCATAAAACGTTACGGTACCCCTTTATTATTCAATTACTAACATAAAAAAAAAATTGTTTACGCATCGCTTCATGAGTCATTACTCAAGTTGTTATGTGTTGATAAACATGCGGTGATGAAAGGAAAGTATTATAAATAATGATTCGCCAGGTTGGCGTCAGATCAAAGATGTATCTATGTGGAATATTTCGGTTTGAGATGTGTGCCAAGCAGATACGCAGCAACGAAGCCGAATTACTGATCGTACAAATTTATGCTAAAATGATTGTGTCTTCAATAACAAGGTATTTTATTTAGTGTCTAAGTGAAATTAAGAATCGGGACTCTGCAGATATTTTAATATTTCGCAGAGGGCGGAATAAAATGCGCATGCGTAAAACCTATGAAAAAACGTTATTGCTGGGTTTGATCATTTTAGATCATTCAGGATATTGGACGTCCGGATTTCGGACTTTGTACTGTATACTATTTCATGTAGTGTAAATTAACCAGAGAAACCAAGTGTAATCTAAAGTTCCCTTGTTTTAAGTAAACATTTATTTTAAGTTTCGGATCTTTACTGTCACTTTTCCCTTCCGTTTTCCCACCAGAATGAAAACTTCGTTCGCGTATATATAAGGAGAGGTTTTTAGTTTGTAAAACAAAACATGTTTTGCCACTCGAGGCCATATTACTAGGTTGCTAGATAAGATATGATTTATAGTCTTTGGTCTCGCATTATAATTGCTGATTGTTCAATTCCGTGCCGGTTAAGTTTTGAGCCAAATTCGCATTAAACTGATTTGTGTAGCTTTGGGCTACTAGTTTATTTGAATTTAAATTTTACATTTGAACTTACTGTTACCTTAAGTTGTAAAAACATTAGGATTATTTTGAAGCAGTAGACTTGAAAAATGAGCCTTGCCCTCTCCGAGAATCGAACCACGGACCTCTTGAATACTCGCCGAGCATGCAGACCACTACACCACGAAGGCACGCTAAGAACCTAATCTAATCTGTGCAAGTATTGTCGGGATATCGCGCAGAGCACAACTTATTCGGCTCAATGAAAATGTGCCAAAAGGCGCAAGACTTGTACTCATCATGACAGCGTAGCCATAAGAAGGTCAAAAGTGTGTAAGAGGGAGGCGACCAATAGCCGCGAAGCTGGGAACCAACTAATAACAGACTATGGAGAGGCAAGCGATGAACATACTGAGGAGCGAAGAAATTTCAAGAACCGGTAAAAGCACGTAATACAATAAAGTGAAAACAAGATACATGATATTTATAAAAGCGCGGAAAGAGAAATAAGCAATTTAAAATTACATTAATATAAAACATAAAATAAAAATCCATTAAGAATTACAATTGAAGCGCACAGTATTGAGATAGAGTAAGTTAGCGTGAGGCACAATTTGAAAGTTAAGTCGGAAAGTTAGTGTCCCTGGTGAGGTGAGCTGCATATGGACGAGTATTTTTATCTTCAGCGAGGATCGTATAATCAAAATAATTGAAGTATTGAAGGTGGAAGCAAGAGAAAACATTGCTAAAGAAGTTGTCATTCATGCGCTGTAAGTACTTGTCAACATATTCAATTTTAAGATCTTTGTGCAGAGTATTGTTGGAAACATAAAAATGCGCATTTGTGATTTTTCGTAGGAACTTGTTCTGTATTACTTGCAATGTATGAATATCATTTTCTGAATAGGCTGCCCAAGTCGGTGAAGCATAGTAAACACCGGGCGAATAATTGCAGTGTAAATATGCCTTTTCTGATAAAGGTCCAATTTTGAGAAGTATTCAAGTAAAGGCGTGAGACTGTTGATAATTCCCGTAGTCCTGCTAATTTTCTTGATGTGGTCGGTTCAATTGAGTGTTCTGTTAAAGACAATGCCTAATACGTAACACTTTTAACCATTGGGATGCTTACATTAAAAAGCTGCGTTTGGCCTTTAGTAGTGTACTAGTGTGAGTTCTTTTGATCAAAAGAAGTTGGGACTTCTGAGCATTTATTTCCATACGCCATTTACACTCCAGCTTTCAAGTTGCAGCATCATGATTTGTAAGTTCTAAATGGCCTTTTCAGCATTCATGGACTTTGCTGCTAACGCGGTGTCATCCGCGTAGCAGCCATGAAAATAGTTGTAATTTATGTGATCTCTGGGAAGATCGGCCACATAAAAAAGATAAATTATAGGTCCCAAATTGAGCCCTGGGGCACGCCTCCATTGATATTTCTGTGACTTGAAAAATCTTTACCAACGGATAAAAAGAATTTTCCGTTTTTGATAAAGGAGTAAATAATTTCAATGATTTCTCTACTGAAGTCAAAGGAAATCAGCTTGTAAATAAGTCCCTCATGCCGGACGCGGTCGGGCATTTCTACAGTGGCGCCGTAGTTCGGGTGCCACTGTAGAAACATTAGTATTTTTTGGAAGCAGGAGACTTGAGAATGAGCCATGCCCTCACCGGGAATCGAACCACGGATCTCTCAAATACGCGCCGAGCATGCACACCACTACACCACGAAGGCACGTTAAGAAGGCGGAATAAATACATTATAAAGTTATCTTGCCACAAGTGGTTGGCTGAGTTGTAAGCATAAAGTGTGCCTTCGGTTATTATTAAGTTTTAGTAAAGGATCTTTTACACCCATCTCAGTTCTGGTTGTTAGTTAGCGATAATTCATTTAATGTCTACCTAAAGTTAAGTTACAATGTATGATTGCAAAGACTATATCTAAATTATAATTACATGCAAAGATGTTGAAATTCGTATTTAAGTACTTACTATATATTCAAATTTTTATATATAAATTATACTCTTACTTTTATTACAAAACATTCAGATTTCTGTTAGACTAAATGTCTAAGTAATGTGAAAAAATTTCAGAAAATTTGAAGTAAAAAGTTGCCAGTTATGCTAATATGCTATTAATAAAAGTAGTGATACTCAATGATGGTTATTCATACACAATTATTAGATTGTGAGATTTACAAGATTTGAGAACTGTAAGTTATGTGCTGTATATTCCATAATCTAGCCAAAATTATATTACTTATAGTTAGACAAATTATAAAATATTATAAAAGCAGTAACAAAAACTTGATTTTGCTTTATAAATTCACAGTTACACATCCTTATAGTTCTAATTTAAGAAATGAAGCAAAAAAAGATTTTTAGACCATGGTGATTTTGATCATAGCACATTTTAAGAAACATATAAATATGAAAGTTTAAATTTGCATGTGGTTCCTTAGCAGAAAAATTACCAAGAGTTTACGTTATGCTACTAAAAAATCTGTTTTTATTGTTATTATTATTATTTTTTTGGGAGGGGGAAGACGGATTTTACAATATGCAGAGTTGACACTTAAAAAAATTTCAACAGTCATATAACATTGAAAGCACCAGCCTTAAAAATCAAATTTTGGCTTTTTTAAAAATGATATTTTGAAAGTTTTGTTTTTTATATTGTGCTTTCAGAAAAACTTAGAATTTATCATAACCCATAGGTATTTGCTTTCTCAAAAAGCGGACTGAAAGAAATTTCAAAGAATAAGTAATATTATATCAATATATGAATAATTAAATTTTTAATCGAATTTGTCTTTAATTTGTAGCATATTTCCATGCTCATTTTAGAGATGAATATGTTAATATATTTTGCCAAATACACACATTAATTGTGATGTATTTTCATTCAACACAAAATATAAAGGCCAGCAACATGTCAGCCACATCTTAACAAAATTTTCGAGTTTTTGAACTGTTATGTGAGTTAATTATTGACATATTTTTGAATAAATTATTTTATTCCAAGGAATATTTTGATGATATTGATTTTGCAACAATCAGGGGTTCAAACAGAGGAAAAAACAGTTGAAGACAATCTTTCAAAAGCTATGCAAATAAACAATTACAAGAGTCGAAAAACAAATGTAAGCAATTGTAGGTATTTCATATGCAAACAATTAAACTACTTTTTGATTTTTATAGCATACATTATTTATTCCAAAATCTTTAACTGCGAGGAAAATTGACACCTTTACTTCTTACGTCATGCAATAATTACATTTGTAAATTCACTATACGTAACATGATATTATAACCATATTTATTAATAAATTTACACTGAAATTTCTTTTACTAAATCATTTGATAATTGAAACTGCGTTTTCATTAAACTTTACTACTATCAGCAATGACACTAGCAAAAGCTTTATTACAAGATGTCAGTATATTTGATCTTAATTTTTAATGCCATTTGTAAACTAATTTCTCGAAAATACAAAGCTTAGGAAAGCAAAATTTCATATCCGTTAATGTACTAGATGGAAAGAAATGGTTGATAAAAAAGTGATGCACCCTCTGGCCATCAAATTCGCTAAAGTTACGTGGACAAAAATGGCGACAATGCTATTCCGGATCTTGGTTCCCCACTCTCTCCAAAAATGAAATCATTGGACTTCACCAGGCGGCAAAATATCAAAGAGATTTCGTTGAAATTTCAAACTTGTCTTCTACACTAGCGTCTACATCCCAAAACGGCAGCCTATGAGAGAGGCGATTCTATTATTTTCATCGGGGAGTAGGAGAGTTAGAATGGTTTTCTGAGGAATGCAACGGCAGTGGACTATATGTTTGCTTACATTTGGAAGTTCAAAAAATTGCTAAAGTGGATTGTCTTAGTTTCTACGGTTACTTACAGGGAAATATTAGGCAGTTTTTTTCGGTTTGCTGATAGAGGGCAAGTAGACAATTTTCCTTTATAATCCGCTTTTATCTATTTAAACTTCAGAAGATTTAAGATGAAGAGAATATATTTAACACAACAGAACGCAATCTTAAGACTTGAAAATCTTTTAAAAGACAACAGCAAATTTTTAAACATTACTGTAAAAATTATCTTCTCTTTTAATTATAATAAATAATGAGATAATGCATGGATGAATTGTTAATTATATGATAACTATGCATTTATAAAAAGTTTTTAGTGATGAGCTATAAATAATATTTTTAATTATCAATGTATTGTTTTTTTAAAAGATTTACAAGTCTTAAGCTTGGTTCTGTTGTGTTAAATATATTCACAGAAACTAAGGCAATCCACCTTTGCAATTTTCTGAACTTCCTAATGTAAGCAAACATCGCGCACTGCCGCTGGCGTTCCTCAGAAAACCATTCTAAATTCAATAACTCCCCGATGAAAATAATAGAATCGCCTCACTCATACGCTGCCGTTTTGGGATATAGACGCTAGTGTCTTCTACTCTTTCATTCACATAGCTACGCATCTTCCGCTGAAGTGTATAGCTGTACATGACAAATAGTCTTGTAAAGTTACAAAATTTCTTAGCACATTTTTAAATTATATCCCAACAGAATGGTTTTACTTAACTGGTGGATATTGAAAAAACACTGTTTGTTTATAAAAGGTTTTTTTTTTATAAGTTTGTAAGTTGTTTATAAGAGGTTTTTTTCTTATTACGTGCTCCTCCCTTGGACACTACACGGAATGGGAGGGATGCTCCGTGGATTATATGAGGGTTAACCCTTGATTACCATACTCGCAAAGAGTGTGTAAATATGGACATACCAGTCCTGGATCTAGTTCTGAGTTACTATACCTGTCGCGTTTCAGTGAATTGTTCTTAGGTTTTCAACAAATGGATATGCTCTCCTTGCTGTCAGCGGGAGACAAAGGGAATGGGAGATGGAAGGAGCATGTCCTTTTTACGCGGCCACAGAAATATTCATACATATGTCCCAACTTCTTTAGACCACACAAAAATCGTTATAAATTCTTCACTAGGCACTAGCATAGGACACGTAGAAAGGGTAGCCGATACATTTTGCAAATTTAAAAGTGTAGAAAGCACAAAGCCAGCTACACTCAAGGCCAGTCTCCGATGCTCAGTTCTCAGTAGGTTTCGCCAAATGTCTCTATCGTGATCTGCCGTACAATGGCTATAAATTCAACATTTGTTACGTTCCTAATTTTCAACAAAAAATTATAGTTTGTTAAATGGGACTGTTTGCTATAGTAAGCGGTGAGACTCTGAGAGGAAATAAATTGGCACTATTTAGTTCTTAATTAACTGAAATTAGATGAAACTAAAGAAAAATTAAGTTTTGAAAAAAAGTGTCTTGAAGCTATTTTTTACTTTTCTAAAAGCTTTTCCTAATATAATAATTGCATATTTTGCCTTCCTGAAACCAAGGCGGTCAGAGAATACATATAGATGCCCTCACCGATGTCAAAAGTGAGACCAAAATGAGGCTAAAGAATGCTCGAGGCTTTAAACGTAGCCATACCTAGTTAAGGATATATATATATATATATAATTGAGAGGTTTCGGTATAATAGCTAGAACAGATGCCCTAAAAGGTCTCCCTAAAAGATGTCCCTAAAAAAGAAGGAGGATGCATGCATCCTTTGTCAATGCCTAGATAAGCAATCAGAAACATTTCATTTCTAGTGCTGAACGTAAATATAAAAGGCCCACCAACAGCCAAACAATAAAAAAAGCAGCTGAATGCAGGCAGTGCATTCATGGGTTCGAGTCCCGGTAAGTGCATGGAGGAACATAGGGGGATTTAGTTGTTTTTCACACATGTAACGTGAATACGAGCCAGTTTTCCTTAAAAGTCTTCCACGGGCATTACTCTTTTTTCGAGCAGTGCTTAAATAGTGGGAGCTTAAATAGTGGACGCTTAAATAGTTAAATAAAAAAAAATTTCAAATCGCACTTTCGAAATTTTAGGGTAATTTTTCATGAAATTTTATTTGTAAGGAATAAAATCGATTATATATATTACATTAACTAATTAAAAAAGATTTGTAAGCGTCATAGTGTTCCCTATAATCCTTTCTCTATAGACGGATTCACAAGCATTGAAGACCGACGCGCTTTTATGTTATTCCCTTTGGTAGCATACGATCTACCTATTATTTATTAGTTATTTAGTTAGTTCTTAGATGGCGCTACTAGCGGAGAATTTAAGAAGGCGTTGATAAGTACGAATACAGGCTCCTCCCCATATATTAGTTTGTTTTGAGTTTAGAAATTCGATGGTGCAAAAAATTTAATGTACTTGTAAATTAATGTAACATCGTAACGTTACGTTTTGCAAGTCGTGAGGTGTATATAATCAGTCACCTCAGTCATTAACACAATAAGACACAAGTTCAAAATTTAATATTGAGAGAGTTGAACTATTGTTTGATTTTGTATTTAGGGTAGAAAAATTATATTTTTTGTATATATATGTGTGTGTGTGTATCCTAGAGTTGACGTTCTAGGTTTCGCCTAATAACACACTTCGTTCTATGCTGTTCAGTTTTTCGTAACTTCTGTAATAGATTCCACACTCCATTTCACTATATTTAAAACGAGTATTCGCATCTTTGTGGGATTAAAAATTTTGGAATTAAATACTCGGTTCTGTAACATCACTGTTATTGACCACGCTTCTCACTAAAACCGTTTCTTGGAAACAATTAAGTTTAGAAAAATAAACAGTCGTATAATGTTATCTTAGCAGAAAAAAGTTAGATAAATCTTTCTTTCTTTTTTTATTATTATTATTCACAACTATATTAATTTCTGCAAACACTAAAGTTTCACTCTTCGTATTTTGAAAAAGGTACTGACCTCCAACTCTAATTCCACTTCCTTCTATTTTAAAACCTCATTCACTAAACAACTTGGATCGGGGTGTGAGTATTTAACGAAATTCGATGGTGCTAAAAATATAATATAATATTATCTATTAACGTTTTGCAAGTCCCGAGGTGTATTTTTAAATATAATCAGATATATTAATAATTTTTGACTTTCATAAATATTTATGCAGTTTAATAGCAAAACAAAGTTGAGTGTTTGCAATAGACAAATTTAAATCAACCTTGCACAGCCAACTGGCTGTGCAAGGTTGATTTTGAGGTAATATCTTTTGTTAAGTTTGATAATTTTCGACAAAAATTAAGAATGTAATGTTGAAAATTACGAAAGAAAAATTATATAAATAAGAATGTAATCATGACTTGGTGAAGCAACGAATCATTCGTTATTAAACGACTTAAATATTTCAGTGACACAAGTTTGAATTTATTTTTATTATTATTTAATTATTTTTGGACATTTAATAGTTATCCGGTTAATAATTTTTCATTTCGTAAAGGAATTCTCCAATTACGTTGATTTGTTCAATTTCAACTACAATTTGCTCTTCACCGTTATGGTAATTGCCCATGATTTCAATCTTGGGAAAGATACCTTTAGAATTAGAAAATTTTATCAACAATTGTTATCCACTTTTAGTCCATATTTTGCAGATATTACACCTTCAAGCATAGACGTTGCATTTTATTTTGGAGTTTTCATTTGACTATATCTTTTCTGCTGAATAACCCTTCGACTTCTGCGTTTCAATAAAGAAAATTAAGATATTAATTCCAAAATGTTGTGATATTGAAAAAAGGATTTTCGCCACTATCAACAATCTTAAGTACTGATGGTATTTATACATTAAATTGGAAAGGATGTTATTGCAGCAAAAATTTAATACGAGAAAATTTTCTTCTTTAAGCATTTAACCAACTGGACATTTTACAGACGTGTAAATTTAGCCGATACTGACATTTAGACGAAAACACAATCTACATGAATTTACAAAATTGTTTTAACAAAACGATGTCCATGCTTATCCGACCACACACAGTATCCAGGCTTCCACGAAGATGTACATTAAATGATATTATATACAAATTATTAGGTAAAGAAGAATTGTATGTGTATTTTTACAGATTACAAAAATATGCTCCGTCGAATTTCAGTAAATACTATCCTCAAAATGCGTCCGCAGCGCAATCGAAATCGCTTAGTGGGCGGGGTGGAAAATAAAATTAAGTATATAGCTGCAGCTGGATGACAGCGACTTTTACGAAATGCGAAATTTTGTTTTTGCAAAATTGTACCGAGTTCTGAATAAAACAAATTTTTTGAAAATATTTTACTTCTAAATTACCGTTTTACAACAGTTTATTTTCGTAAACATTAATCTAAATGAGTATTTTATGACAGAGGCGTGGTCATTTAAAAAAAAAGGTGTAAACAGAATCCTGGAAGACGAAGATTTGTTTTATTTAGCATAGAAATAACGCATTGAGGCTACTCCTTACTTTTTAGTGTAAACAACGACCTACTTTTAGAAATAAAACGAGTTTTAAATACTTAAAATGGTCAAAACTAACTAAATAACTAATTATATGGGGAGGAGCTTATATTCGTAGTTATCACCTTGTCAAATTTGTCACCTTGTCTGGTAGCGCCATCTAAGAACTAACAATAGAACTAATGACTAATAGGTAGATCTCCTGCTACATTAATATCCTCTTTTTCATTTAACACTACTTTGAAAGTTAGAAGTGAAAGACAAAACTCTTATATAACGCTAATTAAAACTAAGAAAAATTATTTTAATCGCTTTCACTAGAGCATAGTTGAAATTTCTCAAAAAACTAAATCTGCATGCTTGTAGTCAGGAAACGGGCTTTAATTTCTGTCTTATATTGTAAGCCACGCCTATTTAAGTCATATTACCAAATATCCCGCCTTCACAGTTCTGAGCACCGTATTTGAACTTCATTTTCATTGATGAATTTCGATGATAAACAGCAAATTATAAATCGGTTAAAACTCAGGCTAGTTCTGTTTCTTTTTTATGTATGATTATGATAATTGTTTTTTATGTATGATTATGCACAAATATTAAGCAATACATACAATAAGCTTTGTTGTTAAATAAGCTTGTTCATACAATAAGCTTTGTTGTTAAATAAGCTTGTTCATACAATAAGCTTTCTTGAATTTCTAATATGGATTAGGATTATTTGATTATGACAAAGCACACGAGGGCTATCTACCTAAAGAGAGGGATACCTTCGTGGAGGACTTTCTAAGGAAAACTGGCTCGTATACGCATTATACATGGAGAAAACCACGAAAACGCCCATTGCAGCCAGCCCGTTCGCGGGATTCGAACCTCAGACCGAACTACCAGTGTTCAGCTTCTTTACCGCTCGGCCGCTAATTTCTAATATATTTAATGTGACCCATCAAAAAAAAAGTTATAAATGGGAGAGAAATTGGAATTAAATATTAAAACTGTGCCAGCAATGACTTAAACGTGTCTTATGAAAAATTTGTCCTAAACTAATTTTTTGGAGAGTCAAAATTATAGTTTATATCAGTAAAGTCGCATTTAGTGTTCATAGCTCTAAATTTAAAAAAAAAAAAAAAAATTCTACCTATTTTCCATCATCAAAGCATACAAAAGGAAATGCCCTCTTTTCTGTTTGAAAAGAACGGGCGGTTATAATTAAATTTACCCTATTTAGAACTACACAGAGCACGTTCTTGTAGACCTCTCGTAGTCGTAAAATTTTGTCAATACATTTTATGGACCATATGGAAACAAAACTGCAATAAAAAATAATAGTTCAAATTTATAAGACAGAGGTTAAGAAGCTTGTGTTTGATTTTGTTTAGTTGATTATGCTTGTGTTTAGTTTTGAGTTTGTGTTTAGTTTTTGCAACTTCTTTAGTTGATTCAGCTTGTGCTTGATTTTGTTTAGTTGATTATGTCAAAGCACACGAGGGCGTCTGCCTAAAGGCCCGTTCCCACTGAGGTTTATCTGAGCTAACGAACACAACTAACGTAGTCGACCCATCCCCAAAACCAGTTTTTCCCCATAGAGCAGCAAGTTGAAAAATCTGAACTGCAGGCACAGCAGAGCTAGTTGACACAGGGAACTGACTCCGTTAGCTCAGATAAACCGCAGTGGAAACGGCGCTTTAGAGAAAGTAGGGACTTTCTAATGAAATCTGGCTCTTATACCAGTTATGCATGGAGAAAACAAAGAAAAAGCCTATGCAACCAGCCCATTCGTCAGAATTCGAACCTCGGATCGAGCTACCAGTGCTCAGCGACTTTACTGTTAGGCTGCTGGTGGGCACACCAGGTGAAGAGAGAAAGCATAAACAACAAAACACAGAAATTAGAAACACAGAACTTTATTTAGTCAGAGAATTTCTTTAATGTACATTCCATTTGCGTCTGTCAGGTTCATAGCTTTTTGGAATGTGTTTAACAGAACCGCGAAGGGTTTCTCGATCAATTGCAGCAACATGACGTATTGTAGTTGCCTTCAATTCAGGCATAGTCTATATAGATAGTCAGCTTTCTCCGCAGATACGATTTTTTTTCAGAATCCTGGTTATCAGAAGTCACAAACATCTATAAGGCCGGAAAGCGTGGCGGATAAACAGTCGAAAAGCTTCTTTGAATAAACCAATATCGAAACTGGGCATACAGCAATGGCTTTAATGGTCCGACAATGTCAGGTGGTGCACCATCTTACCCGAAGGCAGTAGTCTCAAAACATTCTTACATTCTTGTTCTTGTATGGCAGGAATGACTTTCTCCTGAAGAAATTAGCAGTAACGAGCATCCTTGATGGAACACATTTGAGGACCTTGGAGAGTGTTCTCCTGAAAGATTCTCCTCAAGATGGGAATCAGCTATAAAACTATATTATACAGTAACGTAATCAGGATGCAGAGACCGTTCTGGCACAACATTACGATTTGTAGTACTTCATATGTGAATGTTAACTTCTCTTTCTAAGCTGAAATGCAACTTTTCAAACCACAAAATGTTCCAAGGCCGGCTAAAAGAAGGTTAAGATAAGTATAGGGCGTTCTTCGTTCCGCCGTAATAAAGGGCACTACGAGTTTGCATTCCTCGCCGAGCAAGGCCCAGGGATTCAACCCCTGTCCTCGAACCTTGTAGGGATCGGCAACAACGGACCTGGTGTAACACAAATCCCAGGACGTCACTGGTGGTCAACTTGCTACTTACCTGTTCCTCAGGTTGCCCTTCTCTCAGGAACATTACCCAGCGCACTCGGAACGCTACCCCCCGGGCTACTAGAGCCCTACGCTATAGGACCTTCCAAACTCACGGGCAGACCAATGCTTGATCTTTCCGGGGCCTCCAGAACCACTAGGTTGATAATTTTTATGCTCCCGTGCCCGAAACTGCCTAGGTACAGATCCTAGCTAGTAGCTCCGCAGAGTTCTCTATGTCGAGCTTCGGGGGGGGGAAGTAAGTTAGCAAAACGTTTAGTAAAGCTTTGCAGGATGCAGCTCTGTAAAACTTGAATATTGCTTGGATACGACTTTATAATGGATCGCAGAATTCACACTGTTAACTAAGATAAATCACGCAACAGCATTTGTTGAATAAAATTGGAAACGGCAATCTCCTTCGACCATGGCAAGAGCGACTTTCTACTAGAGTTTGGTTAGAAATCCGTTTCCGTCCACTTCGCAGCATGCCATCACACAATCTACAAACTTGGTAATCATCTTACTCAAACCCTCCCTCGTTATAGGTGCGTTTCGCAAATCTTCCAAGCGCCGATAATCTCCCAGGGCAACTGAAAACTTACTGCAGTTTTGATAAAACAACTTGAGCAGTATCTCGTTCTTTCTTCTAATGGCACGGCGATGAATGATTTTACAATTTGCAACTTGGAACATGTTGTTATGCTAGCATGCAGCTATTATAAAATAGCTCTTAGCCGGTTTCAAGTTCTCTATATGAAGAAAATAATATGCAATTTATATGTTTTTATCCGGCGGTCGTGAGGTAGATGCCACTGGAGGCGCTTGAGGTAGCTGGTCCATTATTAAAATAACATTCTAAATTAGAATTTTTAGGATATAATGAAAATACGCTACGCATAAAAATACATTTTAGGATAAAAAATGAGTTAATTTTTATGTTTAAAACTTAAATTCATTTAATAAACATCGTACCCTCGTTATTAATTGAATCCAGAATTTGTTAATTGAATCCAGAATTTGGTTAAGATGTTTTCATAGAAAACCTTTGTAAAGAGAACCTAGAAAATTACGAAAACCAACCATGCAACCTGGGTTAGACTTCGCAACAAACAATTAGTATTTAACAATCTTCAAATGCTAGGCAACTGGTGAGGCTCCAATTAAATCTCCAATTTAATATTTTATTTGTAAATATTTAAAATATTGTTGTATTCTTAGACACAAAAAGCAGAATTTAAGTTTTGTTAACTCGTTAGTAGGTAAACTACCAAGCCGTAGTGCAAACGAATATTCAATTTCTTTTGCAATAATTGTATTCACTTAATATTCTTGGAATATGAGGTAAAGAAGGAACTTTCTGGGAAGATTAAAGAAGTGTTTAAATCCAGTGATATTAGGTTTGTCTTACAAGCTCAGGATCAAAACGATTCAGGAATTGCCCGAGTAGTTGACTTGTAAATGGGTCTGAATTAAGCAGATGACTTTTAATCTTACCTTTTCAGTCAGAAAACGTATTCCAAATGGCAATACATCTTTTCATTATTCAATAACCAGTCGGAGAACCGCTTGTGTTCCGAAAATAAGTATGTGTACTCCATCGTCCTGCATGTTCTTCAAATTTGTCTTCTTGTGATTTTTTTTCTTTCCCAAAACTAAAGTTGCCTCTCAAAGGAAAGTTTTTTGACATTGAAGAGAAAAAAGGAGTATGACATCTACTTTTAGAGGCACGTCAAAAACAGATCTCTACAAGCCTTCTCTTCCATTACATGTTGTGCAGTCATACAAAAAGTTGCATCAGCGTAAATTCTATAATCTATTTTTATTACACTCTGATTACTTTATTAACATACAGTGAATATATACTAAATCTTTTACTTCAGCTTAAGTAATTAGGAATTTTTGACGGAATTGTTGTCGGAACTGGGACTTAGAAGATAAGTCAAATTAAATATTTCGATAACCCAATGAATTCAAGGTCGAAGTTTCAATATTTTATTTTCGGAGGGAGGGGAAATTTTTTCAGTTTTGGTCCATTATCCTAAGTATATTTGCTTCGATTCTTTATTTTTCCATAAAAGCGAAAAACTTACGCATGGTATACATATAACGCATAGCTTCAAATTAAAATTCAATAATATGCAGAGTGGTTATAATTAAAGTTCCACATTGAAACGGTCATAAAAGGAAAACTACGGTTTCAAATGTTATCAAACTTGGTAATTGTGTAAAGGAGGTCACAAGAATTTATTTTCTGAGAAAAAAGAAAGTTCGAAACCTCACCACCAGAGGGGGGAAATGACACTGTATGCAATATTGTTAAACGATATATGGGTCGGAATCTAAATTAACCTTTTGTTACACGGGTTTAATATGTTGTATACCCTTAAGAAACATTGAAGTAAGCAAATTACCATTTAAAGACGTTAAATTCGATAAAAGTCGAGTGCGCCATCCGTGTACGGGAGAAATTCGTCAGTGAAACCATGAATTAGTGATTAGAAACTGTGAGATCGCAAATCCCTCGCACAAGTGCGTACAATCTGGAAATCGTTTCCTTACAGATCGCTAATTTGTAATTCTTGAAGCCTGAATTCGGCCCTAAAACATGAAGATACTAATTCAAAAAGCTTTTAATCGATTTGGGCCAAAGAAATGCCTAATGTTATCTACCTAGTTCCATTGCATTCTCCTACTGCATTCGACTACATAGCATCCGGAATGATGACAGCTAGTTTCATAACTGAACCATTTTTGTCTGAATAGCAGTCGACAGCTGGACCACTGTGATTGCAGCTCGCTTAGAGTGAATGTTAAAATGTTTCGTGATACATGAACTGCAGTAACGTGGCATTTTAGATGCTACGATTTTTATGCAAGGCTGAGCCTCACCTCACATGTGTTGCACAGTTACTTAGGCAACATTTCACGAATGAACGTCTTATAGGCCGACACTTCCCCTCTTCCCACCAGACCCCAACCTCTCTAACTTTTAGCTATGGGGTTATCTCAAAAGCATTGTTTATGGTGATAATCCAAACAATTTGGCAGAAATGAAAAATGTGATACACCGACATGTCCGTAACATTCCTCCTGATATGCTAAGAGCTGCTGTTGAGAATGCAGTAACAGGATTTAACTTGCTTTCGGAAAATACTGGACGCTACATTGAACATGCTTTGTAACACGTTTCGGAAACGATTAAACACATTTTAAACCGATGTTTTCATTCCTTATTTCATTTAACAATATTGCATACAGCGCCATTTCGCCCTGGTGGTGTGTTTTTGAACTCTTTTTTTCCCCACGGAAAATAAATTCCCATAACCTCCTTTACACGATTCCCAAGTGTGATAACATTTGATCCAGTAGTTTCCTTTTATGACCATTTCAAAGTGGAACTTTAATTATAACCACCATGTAAATGCATGGTGCAAGTCCCAGCTTTAAAAAAATATATATAAATATAAATTTTTATATTAATTCTCTTAGAAAGAATGTTTTAAGAAGCTAATTTTTCTCGCGCATTATAGATTGTATAAAAATCATGATCTTTAACGTGATTTAGATATAAGAATCGGGTTACTCCGTGGTACGGAATAAACACTGCTGGACTATTTTATTTCTTCGTCATTTAGCAAAAAAATCTTTTAATTAAAATATTTATCCTTTGGACTTCGCTTTAAACTTTATTTATATTTAAAATGACTAGAAAATGAAAAGCTGTCTTCAGCTGAAACGCAATTCATGTAATTGATATTTTAAAAAAATTTACAAGAATGCAAAATTTATGGAAGACTAGCAATTGAAAAATCTTAATTTTCTTGTGTGAGCACTGAAAATAAATGTAGAAGGAAAGAAAAAAATTAGAGAGAAAAGTAAGCAAAAATTTGCAGGGGAATTTGGCTGTCAGACGTACCAAGATGTTTAAAAAAGTTGGACGCTTTTGAAGATACTTTCAGGATACTTCAAAGAATTTAGGTGTTCAAGGAGAAAACACTTGGATGTGTACACCAGCAAATACCATCAACTGAGCTTGTATTAACAGAAAAAATAAAAACGATATCATTGTAGATTAAAATGCAGAGCGACTGGTTTTAGACTATATGGTTGTATAAATTTAAATTACGTTATAAAACATCATATCGTATCATAAACGGAGAATCCCATGATTTCTCAGTTGAATTATTTGAAGATTCAGGAGTTTATCCAGTGATGTATGTGGCTGTCACCTAAAGAAGTTTTTTTTCCTCCTGATGAAACAGCGGCCGAGCGGTAAAGTCGCTGAACACTGGTAGTTCGGTCCGAGGTTCAAACGGGCTGGATGCATGGGCGTTTTCGTGGTTTTCCCCATGTGTAACGTGTATATTGTTATGCCACCTCCCTCCTTTTTTTAGATTTCCTGTAACCACTGTAATCCTAAAACTTTCAAATGTCATACACATCACTTTCAAATGTAGACTATGTCAACCGCCCTTGTATGGCCATGTAACTTTCTCATTAAGATCCAAATATACTCCCGAGGCAGCCTGATGAGGCTCCAGGGAGTTGTTGCCACTAGATAGTGGAGGAAGCAGGGCATATGTCTGTTTACCTATGTTAAACATCATTCACCCTCGTCCTCCGTCACCTGTCACCTGTGTAACGTGTATATGAGCCAGTTTCCCTTAGAACGTCCTTCACGAAGGCATCCCTCCCCTTAGGCAGATAGCCCTAGTGTGCTTTGTCATAATTAAATAAACCAAAACCTCTTGATGGAACCCGACTTTCCTCTTATCTCATACCTTTAAAATGCTTAGCCTCTAAAGACTGATAAAGGCTCTGATGAAATGGATTGAATTGGATTATTAAATTACGGAAAAGCAGGGCTATCTGCCTAATAGGAAGGATGCCTTCGTGAAGAAATTTCTATGGGAAACCAGCTGGCATACATGTTGCACATGAGAAAATCCCCGAAAACGCCCATGCAACCAGGCCGTTTACAGGGATTCGTACCCCGGAGTCAACTACCAGTGTTCAGCGACTTTACCGCTCGGCCGTTTGTGGGCCTTTATGAAATGGAAGGCGATAACTTTATTTAAAATGAATGTCAGAAATACCAAGATGTTCCGAAAAGTTGGATGTTTTTTTAATATACTTGCAGAATGCCTAAAGAAAAAGAGCAAGAATGAAGCAGAATGTCTGAAGAGAAAAAGAAGAAGAAAAAATAAATTTTTGCGTAAAATTTAGTATTTGTACTTTTTTTTAATTTAAAACTTTTTAATCTTATGATAGTTGATTCTTGCGATTTCAAAAATAGAATATTTGACTAAAATATGAATAACATGTTAAGAAACCAAATATAGGATAAAATTGTGTAAAGCAATGGGCACAATGATAAAACTGTTTAAAGCAGTGTATGCAAGTCATCCTAAGTTAAAATGTCGGTTATACATCTCTCTTATTTATATATATCTTTTCTGAACGGAACATTGAAAGGCGTGTTAAGTGTGCTTTACTGTATTTTCTCTTTCAATATATGCAGTTTTCAAATGCATCGTAGTCTGGGTTACAGTATTCTTCCGAAAGAAACGCAATTCAAATAAATAAAATCAAATTCTGGAAAATTTATATTAATAAATATCTTTAAAATGCTCAGCTCGAATGAATAAATAGAAAATTTTAAAATAATTATCTGAAGAGACAATGCAACACTAACAATTAAAATAAAAGTCTAAAAATTTAAAAATTACCTGAAATAGTAACTATGACTAAAAATATAGTATAAAGAAAACTATTTGAAAAAAAAAAAATAAATAAATAAACGATCCGGCCTTGATTTAACCTACGCAGTTCGAATGAGTAAATAGAAATTTTTAAAACAATTATTTAAAAGAAACTATGCAACGTAAACAATTAAAATAAATTCGAAAAAGAAAAAATTGCTTAAAATTAATAACAATTATAATTAAAAATATAAGATAAAAAACGTTATTTGATAAAAACGTTATTTGATTGAGTCTTTTTTTTCCCCTCTCACGCCCTATGTAAAAATGGAAATGAAAATAGGTTGCCACATATTAAGAAGTTCGCCAAGTGAACTAATTTTGGCGCAAACTGAATAAAAAGCGCCAAAATAAATTGTTGAATTTCTTCGTAAATTTCGCACCAAATTTTACAAATTTAATATTTAGGCATAATTTGAGTCGTAGAATCGAAATATGTAAAAACATTGGTATATTATTTCAGAAAAAGTCCGATTTTGTGTCAAAATACCTATGTTAGAATAGTTAATATATATCCTAAGTCGCGTTTCGAGGCATGAAGAACGCAATTTGAATTTCGTGAATCGGCCCAGTAGAACGAGAGATATAGAACTGTCCCCCCCCCCCGTTTTTTTTTTAGCAGTGTACAATTTTCCTACTACTAATTAATAATTTTTTTAAAAATTCTGCGCATGACAAGCCAGTATTCATTTCTGATACACTGTCAATTTACATATTAAGTGTAGCAGAAGAGTATACGCCATCTTACAACCAGTAGAAACTTGACATATTTCACACAGGGTACCGAAAACACAAAACAATATTTTCATACATTAATTAATACAATTAGGATAAAACATTACAATTAAGGTTACAATTACACATTTATGTTACAAAGTAAATCTCGGGGAACATCATGCTTACTTCGTAAATCCAGTACACCGACTGAAGACTATATTTCTTTTTAGGCTGGTGTTTCTAGCCGCTAGGTGGCTCTGATTGAGCCGTGGGGTTACAGACTTAACCTCTGGATCGTACGACGTCTCGACAAAGAGCCAGAAATATGTTTCTTTGGTCTGCCTCGTCCCCGAAAAGGTGCTACAGTCCAAGAATCTCTTCAAACGGGCAGTTCATAATCACGTAAGGCTGAGCTGTGGTAAGTCCCAAGGACTTTATCTGGCTTAGTTGGATCAGCAATATCATACGTAGGATGTAACGTCGTCCATACTCTATCACCTGGTTCGTAAGATGTCCATGACCATAATATATTTTTGTCCTTTTCATACTCTTCATTAAATCGGGATGATTCATCAGCAGCATAGAATCTGGATGATTCCCTTCAAACTTCATTGAATCAGGATGATGTATGGCACAGCATAAAATTAGGATGATACTCTTTAAACTTCCCTGAATCAGGATGATTCATTCAAATCTTCATAGAATCAAGATCATTGCCTCCATACTTCATTGAATCCGAATGGTTCTTTTCAAACTTCATAGAATCGAGATGATTCATCAACAGCATAGAATCGGGATGATTCTTTCCAAACTTCATTGAATCAGGACGATTCATTCAAACATTTCTGAGTCGGGATGATTCACTTCAAACTTCATTGAATCGAGATGATACATCACACAACACAGAATCAGGATGTTCCTCTTCATACTCCATTGAATCGGAATGATTCACTCGAAACTCCATAGAATCAGGTTGACATCCTTCATAGTTCATGGAATCGGGATGATTCACTCAAAACTCCATAGAATCAGGATGATTCGCTTCACACTTCATTGCATCTGGATGATCTTTTCAAAACTCCGTAGAATCAGGATGAATCGGGATGATTCACTTAAAACTTCATTGAATCGGGATGATTCACTTAAAACTTCATTGAATCGGGATGATTCACTTAAAACTTCATTGAATCGGGATGATTCACTTAAAACTTCATTGAATCGGGATGATTTACTTAAAACTTCATTGAATCGGGATGATTCATTCAACAGCACAGAATCCGGATGATTCTTTTCAAACCTTCACTGAATCGGGATGATTCATTCAACAGTACGGAATCGGGATGATTCATTCAAAAGTACGGAATCGGGATGATTCATTCAACAATACAGAATCAGGGTGATTCATTCAACTGCACAGAATCAGGATGATTCCCTTCAAACTTTACTGAATCGGGGTGATTCATTGAACAGTATAGAATCAGAATGATTCTAGAAAAGTTCAGTACATGGGGTTGTTTCTCCTCCTGGTTCGAAGCAGTTCTCTTGAATTTTCGCAATAAGAGATTTAGTTGAGTACGCTGTTTTGTATGTAGATGTTTACCTTCGTCACTAAAGTGGATTCACTAAAGATGCACTAAAGTGGATGCTTCAAAACTTTAGTTTAATTGGAAATTTATGGAATTATTGTCTACGAGAGCAATTAGCTTTTTGAGTCCAATCACTTTCAAATTATTTGAAACGGGCAGACCCAGTTCTGTGATTAACACTTGCAGATCCTTTTTCTGGTTAGTTCCAAAAATGCCATATTATCATACTTTCAATATCCGTTGAAAAGTTCAATATTTGTTTGAAGATGAATTATATATTCAGAAATTTTATGAATTTCTTAATTACCCTTAACAATTACATAATATTTGAAAAGCAACATCGAACAAAATCATTAATCCGAGATTACTTCGAAAACGATACTAACATTTTACAAAGATTGGTACACTTGCCAATGGAAAATAAAATGCACGAATTTAGTAAACATAAAATTAAAAAAAAAAAAAATAGAATTTAACTTTTATAAATCTTCTATTAGTAATGCCTATGATGTCTACAAAATCCTAAATGCTTTAAGAAATTAAATTTCGACAGTAGTTCTCTTTGAAAACACAATTATGTATATAAGTTGTCCTCAAATATTAAGAAATAATAATTTAAAAATTTGATAAAGACACAATTTGAAAATGCAGCAAGTTCTAGAATGCCTTTTCAGAATAACGGCAAATAAAACATTAATTCAAAAGGAGTATTCTTATTGAATAAAAACAAAACTGAGTGGACTGAAAAATTTTTTGTGGTAAAAGAATTGAATTTCCTGTTAAAAGGTACTGAAAAAACAAACAAACAAAAAAAAAAAATATAGTCAACAAATTGAGATTTATTAGACTACATTTTATTTACATAGATATGTATATATGCATGTATTTAATGAAAATCAATAAAATGAAAACATCAACAAGAGCTTAATTTAATACAAAATATTCAAGTTCTTTGAAAAACAAATCATTTATTGAGTTTTTTGAAAAATAATCTGATATTTTAATTTGCATTTTCTTTTTCAGCGTCAAATTGTCAACAAATTGTTCGATGTCGTTCATTTTTTATTATTCATTTCACAATTGGACTATACGTCTAAATAACTGCTCACACTTTTCATGATATTCCTCATTTCTGGTGACGTGGGAACACAGAAGCTGCTTATTCATTCCATTTTCATCGTCGGAATCTGCGTCAATGATATTTTTTTAGCTTTGTGAAAAGTACAAAATGTCTTTGTCGGTCATAATTGGGGCTGCATACACATTATTATCATCCACTGCAACGAATTCTTTTGATGACACTGCAGGATCAGTCCAATAACACTGAAACTTTCTCAAACATTTCGTTAAGTATCGGCTTAGTTTTAATACCCTCCTTCTCCATTACTTTTGGCGCTAACCAAACTCACTGATTTTTACACACACTGCGATGTACTCGTCATCGAATTCCAAAGCCAACTAGAAAGACTAACAATTAATGAGATGTTTTTGCCTGGATTTTGTAGGGCTAGAGGGGGAAAGTAGCTTAAACAAAATTGGCTCGTGTCACAAGCTATTCCGAAGGTATTTCAAAGCCAAGTTAACCTCTTTCAACAAAACATGCAAAACCACCTCTCTTTCATTTCACACACCTCTTAAATCTCGCTTCCGCTGCTGGTGTTTGTTAAACGTATTTCACTGTATTAGATAAAACCCTTTTCACTTTTAAATCATTTCTGTTCTCAAAGAGGATAAGAAAATATCCGTTAGTATTATTCATAAAATAAAATAAAACAAAACATACAACTCATTTATAGATAGCAATACAGTTATAAAAACACCAAAATAATTATCCACACCAGAAACATTTATCAGTCAGAATAAAAATAACATTTTTCCACGTAAACAATTTTCATTCAGAACCGAAACGAAATCTTACTTGTGTTGACTTCTAATGAAAACAAAATTAATCTTCAATTACAACATAGAATTAAAACACAGGAAATTCATATAAAAATCAGTTATTTAAAACAATGTAAGACAATATAAAATTCTTAAAGTGCAACATATCTAAAAGGAAACACCTAGAGCTTATACTTTATATATGATTCTGTTTCGTTTTAAGCGACACATTCCATTCCATATTATTAAAGTATTAACGACGTTATAATTAGAATTTTATATTGCTTATTAAGTGAAAATCTGTTATTTTCTTATTAAGTTAAATGCTTATTAAGTAAAAATCGCTTATCTATTATCTTCGGGTGAAGATGAAACCGATACTTCATACGGTTTTCAAAAAAATCTTTGGGTGAAGATGAAACCGATACTTCATTCAATTTCAAAAATAATCTTCGGGTGAGGACTTCGCTGGTGGAAGTAGTACCAAAACCTGGAAAAGAATATGAGTCGATGTCAAACTAAACATGGTTTTTTTCTCAACTGGATAAATCATTCCAGCCGCGCGTTGGGTAGCCAACCATAGCCAAAACTAAACATAAACAATAGACTCACATGGTCTTTTTTAATGAGCTGTAATTAACAAAACACAATTAAGATAAAACATTACAATTAATGGCGTTATAATTACACATTTAAGTTTGATGTCAACATTTTAAATAAATAGCTGCTGTTGGCAATTCTTTTTTTGTTTCAGATTAAGATAATTGACACAATATATTATTGCCACTTTAATTCTTTTATTGAATTAGAAGAAAAGTTATTATGTTACATCAAATTTAAATCATGACTTCATACATATACGTATTAACCTGAAGTTTCCAAAGTTTTTGTTTCCTGGTTTGGTAACAAAAAAAGTTTACGAATGGATTGTTATAAGGAAAGAATGTACTGACTTCATCCATATTGAAATGTTTTCATGTAGTTTCTTTTCAGGTGTACATAGAACTAAAAAAATTTTGCTTTGGTCGCAACTCGCTTCTTTGTATACAGTACCTTAAATTAATAGCTGATTTTATTTTCAGTTTTTCAGTACATAAAAGTTATAAATACTGCTTTGGCCGTAGTCCGCTCATGTGAGCTACGACTGGTAATGTTTTAACGTAGGTATGAAAAATTGTTTCGTGTAGGTTTCGAAAACATTTTATGTGAGTGCCACCGCCAGTGACGTTAATACTGCATCTTAACAGTCTAAACCTGGTATTTAAAGGGCAGAGTATCATCATGACATTACTTCATATAGTATTTCACAGACACGTTGCATTTCCATTGATCATACACCTTGCATTTTAGATGTATAGGTTAACGTAGGAGTCATCTTTTACCTACACCATCGTAAGATGCTGCAATAGAAACATTAAAAAAATTTCGTCATAATAGAAAGTTTGAAGAAGGATGTAATCTTAGAGAATCTTTAAAACTTTCTCCCTTTTTTGCTAATCCACTCGACTTCATCAGTGGGTTCTTCACTGTCACTCTAAGAAGATACTTACAATATTATAATAAATATGATCATTCCTTTCAGATGCTACGGAACACTGATCAGCTCGACGCAAAATAAGGCATTTAACTTATCCTACAGAGCCGCCTTAGCCATAGTTGTTACTTATTTACAATCACACAGGAGGCACGTGTGAATTAAGGACGCGATAACATTGCCCTACAGGTAACACTCAAGAGACTTGAAAAACGTTTTGTCAAAAAACCTGTAAGGACGCTGTGGCAAACTTCACACTGCAAACAAGCCACAATTACATGGCACATCATCTTAATAAAATAGGCATCCTTCTACCAATTATATGCCAAATTTGTAATTCGGGCATCATGAATGCAAAGCACCTTCTTATATGCTCACAACTAGATAAAGAGTCTCAGAAACGTGATGAGATAAAAGCAAGTTATACTGGAATGCCAGAACTTTCATGAACTCCTTGTAAAAGACTACATCTTTTATGTTCCTTTCTTTGTTGTTAAAATTTTAACTTTTTACCTTTTGTTCCCATGTTAATTTGATTTGGTTCTAACTTTAAATGTTTGTTCCTTCTTATTATATGTCACTGTATACTTGTGTGATACTTGAATTGTTTTATAAGTTTGGATTGATCCTTCCAATAAAGCTATGTGTAATAACAGCAGCAACAACTTATACTACAGAAAAATTCAACGGATATTAAAGCATGACATTAAAGGAGCTGCTCAAGCGTCCCTCAGGTAATTTACTCAAAATTCTGAAAATTGGTGACCGAAAGCTTTCGTACAAGGCTAGCATAATATTATCCTTTTAATACTAGGAGATATACTATATGTTCTTCAGATAAATGATGTTTTCCAAGAGACTTGTAATGTAAAGTCGTATTTGCAGTCTGAAGAGGTCTGTTAAAACGAAGATTTTTGAGGCATATTTATATTGCTCATGGTCTTTCTGTTAACTCTTTCGCATCGAAGTCGCCCGTAGCGCCCGTTCATTCAGGCAACGGCAAACCGCCCCAACGCCTCGTTTATTTTCTACCTAGTTCTTTCCCCTCCACGTTAGTGTATGGGTCATTGGTTTCGCGAGTTGTTAAAAGACATGTCAATCATTCTTTTGAAGCAAATAAAGGAGAAATACGGAAAGCTATTGACGTTCGCAGGTGCAATCCGGCCCTAAGGTGAAACTGCACACAATGGATCTACCAGGCAGGGGGAAAGGAAAACTATTCCAAGACAAATTCGTAAACACGGGCGTTTTCGATGTTTGTTGAAAACAGATTTGGTCGTCTCTCGATGCGAAAGAGTTAAGCGCTTACCAATATCCTAATGTACTCTATTGAAAACATTTTTCGTACTTTTTGTACCATCATCATTATTTTCGTTAAAAATGGCGTTTTATTCAACATACTCAGTAAAATTCCTCAGATAAAAAATGAAGTGGACCTTCTGATGGCAACCGCCTTTCGAGATGACCGCTTCTAAAAGCGACGAGTAGTTCTGAGAGCATAAATAAACAAAGATACTAATAATTATTTAAGAATATCGCACTCTTAACTAACTGAAAGCTACAAATACATTTTATTTGCAACCATCCCATCAAAAGGGTCATAATTTAGCTCTAGCCTAAAAGAATTAAGAAAGGTGTATCAAACGGAGCAAATTATTGCTTACGGAAACCAGTTTTGAGGCATTTCCGAAATAGGAACATTTTTCTCACCTCAGATAAATATGAATTATGAGCTTGTTTGTGATACAGCAAATTTTACATGATGCATTACATTCCTAAACTCTTCATAACTAATTTCATTTCCCATCTGCGCATACTGATATGACAGACTAGTTATAGTAGATTTTGTCATTAACTCTGTCGTTAATAAAAGATTGTGATTTCATGAATATTTAAATCGCTGATAATTTAGTTTTTTGTTATCGCCTAATATAATCGCAGATTTGATGTCGTGGGTCAGTGCTTTGGTATAGGGAGAAAACGATGCAAAGTAAGTGCACAATGCAACAGAGATGTTTCGAAAATGTCAACAAGATAAAGCTGAAAGTGGAGTGATAAGCAGAAATAACGAAGAAATCGAAAATCCCTGGATCACAGTACTAATTTTTTGCAGGCTTTAAATTCTATTAAACAAAGTAAAATAATTATGTCTTAGTATAAGAAATAATAAGATTGTTGATTTATTTTTGAACGTCAGCCTGTTTTAGGAAAACGAAATTAAAAGGGCGTATTTTTGAAATTACGAAATAAGGTTTACATTTCTTTTTTCAGGTTTTCTTAGAAATGCTGATTTACACACAAGATCGGCTTTCTACATTTTAAAATATTTCTTTACAGTATTTGAAGGCATTAAGTCATTTCCTAAAATTTTGTTTTGTTTTGTTCCTTCTTTGTGTTTAATTGCATATTTTTTTAACATATTATTAATTAATTTAGAAGTCAAACAACAAAAACTCTTTGTTCGGCGTGTTATTTTTACCTAAATTACACTGGTGTGCAAAAATTAAGGACGAAGTCGATAAATTAGCATATCAGCTGAACGAAGAGGCAGAGCGGACAGAAAGACCAATCAGGAGATTAAGTAAGGTGATGTACGGTAGCACATGCTCAGATATGCAGGTAGACGTAATGGGGGAGTGTCTGAGTAGTATAAAGCATGTTGTCGGTGTAAGATCATGCATGGGATTTTCTAGGTAGGCGCTTGGCAGCTCGTATCTTACCACCAGTAACGATTCCGGAGCTTCTAATGGCGCTGCAAGACGAATGGGCAGCAATGCCTCAACAACTCATTGACACCCTCATTTCTGGCAAAGAGATTGCACACCGTATAGCAGTTAAAATCACACCGAGTTGTTGCATCAGCGAGAAATGGCGAATAATCAATCTGTTAGACGACATCTGGATGCTTTTACCCGAGGTCGAATCATTGGGAAGTTGGAGGAAGGCCGCAGTGTGACAAGTGTGGCTGCAGAGTTCGGAATTGCTCACAGCATCGTTTCACGACTTTGGAGACGATTTCAAACTACAGGAACAGCTATCCGGGGGTTTAGTAGTGGTCGTCCACGAGGAACCACACCCGCAGATGACCGGTATATTGCCTTACAGGCCAGAAGAAACAGGCGGGAGAAATCGCTAGACACACGACACAGGCAACTGGACGACAGATATCGCGTTTTACCGTGGCCAGAAGACTGCACGGTGGTGGACTGTTTGCACGACGCCCTGTACGGTGTGTACCTCTAACGCCTGCCCATCGGAGAAGGCATTCTCTGTGGTGCCGGAAACACCGGAATTGGAGAGACAATGAATGGGGACGAGTACTCTTTACAGATGAGAGCAGATTCAGTCTGAGTAGCGATTCTCATCGCATACTCATCTGGAGAGAGCGGGGAAGCCGCAATCATCCCTCGAACATCATTGAAAGGGACAGGTATGGAGGTGGCGGTGTTCTCGTTTGGGGAGGCATCATGCTTGGTAGTCGTACAGACCTTCACATCTTCGACGCAGGTTCAGTCAACGGGACCCGTTATTGTAACGAGATTCTTCTTCCATATGTGCGTCTTTTTAGAGGCGCTATGGGTCCGCAGTTCCTTTTCATGGACGACAATGCACCATGTCATCGCACAGTAGCTGCCGAACAGCTCTTAGAGAGTGAGGATATTGAACGTATGGATTGGCCGGCACGATCTCCGGATCTCAATCCCATCGAGCATGTATGGGAGTTTCTAGGCAGACGCTTGGCAGCTCGTACCTTACCACCAGTAACGATTCCGGAGCTTCGATTGGCGCTGCAAGACGAATGGGCAGCAATGCCTCAACAACTCATTGACACCCTCATTCTCAGCATGGGCAGACGCTGTGAAACCTGCCTAGCAGTCGGGGGAGATCATATCCCCTATTAAAGACCGGATGTTTCTTGCTGGACACCCATCACAGGGATGTTTCGGCCTTCAGTCGCATTGCGCTCCATGCTACGTTTTCAATAAAGCTTCTTTTTATCCCTCTGATTTCTCTTTTAGTAATTGTTGCTTACAGTACTCATGTCCTTACGTATTGGGGATCTTACGGTATTAAATGTGTTGATTTGGAAAGCTTTTGTACAAAGTTATATTGAAAAAAACCGTCTCGTCTTTAATTTTTGCACACCAGTGTATAGTATTGGTTATAAGCCGGTTAACTATGCTTCTGCTTCAATATTTTCTTTAAGATTTTCGTTCAACAAAAGAAGTCCTTAATGCTAGTCGATAGTCGCTATCATCAATAATGAGTTTCTATAAGAAGGCTATCTCCACAGAAGACTGAATTTGCCTGAAATTATTGTTGGTCATTAGATAGAGGGTTCATTGTACCTTAGTTGAATTTCTCATATGTAGTTATATACGCAAATGCAATACGAGGCAAAGATTTCGTTTGCAAATTTCATGATTATTTGTATTTTTATTATATATAAAAGTGAACCTTTTTCCTGTTACTTTTATTTGCAATGTAGATAAGCGATAAGTGTCCGTGAACATTTAAAGCAATTTAGTCTAAGAAGTTAGACCAACGTAACAATTATAATTTTCATATCCATAAACATCTATTTTTATTACCGATATGAATCTAAGGAATTAAATTATGTTATTCTGTGAAAATATGATTCATTCAGGCATGAATTTTCTTAGAACTTAGAAATTCATTTTGATTAAAAAAACAGAAATTACTTAAATATTGGGTAATTTCATTGCATAGCAATTTAACTTAATTATATTTCTACATACAATGATTATGTTTTAATCTTTCAATTTGTGATAAATTCTCACAGATTTCGTTTTAATCTTAAATTCCTGCCCTTGATATATTGGCAACAATGTTCACGATATATGAGGACTTATATGACACTTATATGAGGACCTTAAATAAATGTACTCTATTTTTTATTGGAAATATCGTTTTTATTATCAGTGATCATGAAAGAGAAACTACAGTTTTATGAATCTGGAGCAAGTGAAAAATATTCCGACTCTTAAGCACTAGTTTTGACAAAGTGTGATATATATAACATGAAGGTTTGGCATTTATCCTTGCTTCTGTAAATGCGTCGTCACAGTCTTCGACTTCATTTAATTCTCCGTTTCCTGTAATTCATAAAGACATGCAATTACAGATGTGCTTATGCAAGATATATATATATATATACATGTTAAAAGAAAGTTAATCTATAAATTTTAAAAGGAACTGCATTTTAGGCATTCTTTGAAAATTTTTCGTTGTTAATTTATAAGTCAATATTAACTAAAGTTTATTATTCTGTGTTTAAAGAAAGTATTTTGCAATATGACTTAATCATGCTTAATCTGATTAGAATCTGATCTGACTTAATCTGATTTAGAAAGACTTAACTAAATGCTTACTGAAAATTTGAAATTGATGAGTTGATGTTATAATTTAGTTATGTCAGCAACTGCTTATGACGAAGATCCAATTCAGTCAATGTGAGCACAGCTACAAATGTCATTAAGGGATCTCTCGTACTCATTGTTATTGTTTTTATAAAAGAGAAACAGGATTAGGAGAAATTACAGGATAAATTTCAGGACTATGGAAAATGGGCCTTGTGGTCCAGGGTAGTGATCAGGGTAGTCCAAGTTCTGCTTATTACCTACATAAGTTTACGAAGAATCAAACTACTGCTATAGACAAATTTCACTTTGTTACACAACCTGAAATTATTTATAATTGAAAGACTGGAAATTTTATTCAAATGAGTAAATGTGCCTGGTGTAAATTATAGCAGAATTTCAATTACCTGTGCTGTAATTTACACCAGTGACATTAACGTAACTGGAGATGGAATAAGAACGAAAACTGGACATGGAACAAGTATAAACTATCAAAGATGACTTATGAAAGAAGACCTATTTAGTAAACAGTAACATTTTATTACAAAATGAACAAAATTCTAAAAATTGGCACTGAACTGTATTTTCTCATAACTAATAGCAATTTATTTCTGTAGTAATAATTGACAATTATCATTTTGAGAAAATGTAGTCATAGGCCTTCATTTGAATAGCAGTAACGGACAAAAAATAATATTTAATCATTTTCCCTAGATGATATTTTTGATTCACTCTCCTACTCTTTTCTGAGCTCAAGCAGATGATACACTAAGGAAAAGAAGAAATAAATTATACATGATTTTTCCTAACTATATAATAAATGGTGCAAATGTGGAATTCATGGGAAAAGAAATGTTTTCAATAACTCTATAAAAGACAACAATTCTTTCATTTTGTATGTTAAAGCAATAGTAAAACACAGTTCTTGATATTTGCTACAGAAAATGACAGCTGACTGAGAAGAAACCCTTTTCCTAGAGAACTATGGAGAAATAACTATTCTTTCAACTACACCTAATTTTAATTTTTAACTTATTTGTATAACAAATTTGCGTATGTTAGCCAAGCATTGTATTATAGTGAATGCTTAAATTTAGAAAATTTTGAGTTTTACGAAAAGGAAAGGAAACGTACTTGAAATCCTGTAGGCTCAAAGATATACAAGAATAATAATTAAATGGCTTAATGCGTACCATACTGATCGTTTTCCCTACAATATGATACCAAGCCACTTAATTATACCTCTTTTTATGTTTTAAAATGTTCGCCTTCTTTTAGCATAAGATTTAAGGAATAAGCGGCAAAGCATCTTAAACATATTTATTAATATTAGCTTAATCATACACTCACTTCCAAACGTTAAGCACGAAGATGTAAAATGAAAAAAAAAAAAAAAATCAACAAATACTTCTTTCATTGACACAGAATTCGGCAGGAAAGTAGCACGCATATTTATGCATAAAACAAAATCAATAATTATATGCAGAAATGAAAACAATATCAAATTTTTGTAAGTTATCAGATAATGACATACTGGAGACATAAACAGAATTATGTATAAAGTGAAAATAAACAGCATAAAATGAAAAAAAGGACATTAATAGGGTATGTGATCCCCCCTCATCTGTATACAAAGTTTACACCTTGTGACCATGCTTTCAATTAGCTGGTCAATCACCGCAGAATTAAGCAGTCCCCATGCTTCTTGTAGAGCAGTTTCCAGCTGAATAACAGTAGCTGGAGGTGGGAAACGTGAAGATACAGCACGGCTGAGAGCATCCCAAAGATTTTCAATGAGATTAAGGTCGAGCGAATATGCTGGCCACGCCATACGCGCAAGCGTACAATCTCACAATGGGTTCTAGGACTTCATCTCGATACCGGACAGCCGTCAAAGAACCCCGTTTAAAAGATGTGCAGGTCGGTGAGGTATCCTAATGAAATCCCATTCCCACACCATAATGCTTCCGCCTCGGAATGCGTGATGTTCGGTGATGTGTTGGGACTGACTGCGTGCTCGTTGTTCACACCATATCCTTATACGCTTGTCATCTGGCTGCAGAGCACATCTTGACTCATCAGTAAACATGACAATGCCGCAGTCAGACACATTCCAAATGACATGTTCCCGGTACCACTGTAATCGTGCTCCTCTTTATTGGACGGATAGAGGAACACAAACTAGAGGTACCCGGGCGCACAGTCCACTCATATGTAATCTTTGGCTGCAGATATCGCCTTACCAATGGACGCTGTAAATATAGATGTCGCACGTGCAGATGTCGCTCTGCGATTCCGCTTGGCTACAATAGCAATATATCGATCTTCCGCGGGGGTTATAACCCTTGGGCGACCGGCTACGGGTCTTCGGACAACTGTCTGTGTGGTTTGGAATTGTTTCCATAAACGTGAAATTACAGAATGATGAACGCCGAAGAAAAGAGCAACATCTATGATCGACTGTCCTGCTTCAATGCGCCCCACAGCAGGCCAGCGCTGTGAATCTTCCATTCGTCTTCTGGAAGTCATAAAAACACGTATGTCTTGAAAACAAATTCTACGAAAGTTTTAAACTCCTTCTATCAGCACTTACAATCAACTTCTGTAACCCTTCATAAAGCTGGCATCTTATAAGACTGCCTTTTTTGCATATTTCTTGACATGAAAGCGCGATTGGCTGTTACCTAACATATTTGCATACTTTCATCTACCTTTGCAGCGAATTGCATCCTCTTCAATTCTGATTGGCCTCCGGAAATTAGCATTTTCCTCTCCGTGCTTAACTTTTGGAAGTGAGTGTACATTCATGTTTATCATATATGCTTTGATTCATATGGGTATCATATGATTTTTTTAATTAAGTTGAAAATTATCATCAGGGCTACCTGAAAACGCCATTAATTTGTCAACATTTCTCAGATGAAAACATCTTTATTTTAGTCAAATATTATTTTCTGCAGTAAATTAAAAAAACAAGTAAACTTAGCAGAGATGCATTTTAAGGAAAATTAAAAGTTTGATGATAATATTGTTATGGTTTTTGTATTTATTTAGCTATTTTTAGTAAATTTGTAATTAAAATTGTTTCATATTCCCGTGCAATGCAGCACGAGTGTTATTTGAAGAGAAAGCTACGCCGGCAAATTTAAAATACAGGAGCACGCGCATTTAACAATGTTTATTTGTTAATTTTAATGAATAGATATCTCGAAATTGTACTCTTGCCATCCAGAAAAATCGAGAAAATATGTGAATGTTATCGTGCACTTAAAAAGCTTATAAAAGCTAGAGAAAAACATCTCAGTTCAGTCACTTAGAAAACACAATGAAATATTCCCTATAATTGTTTAGTGTAGCGAATATTTCATTGTGCTCTTTTGACCTCGTGAAAAATCGAGAAAATGCGAGAATATTCTCTTGCATGATTCATAAGCTTATAAAAGCTGGAGGAAAATATCGGAATTCAGTTGTTTACTTACTGCTGTTGTTGACCGTAGCGAATTCGCGGTAGATCGGATTAGCTTTCTCTGTTTGTTGGGTTCTGTAAAACATTTTAGTAATTTAAAATATAACTACTGTGAGATATGGCGATATTGTACTAATATTACTAATATCTCTGAGGAAATTTCAGCATTTTGTTTTTATTCGTTATGATAAGAATAAATTTTATTCACTTTTCATCGGACTTGTGCATCCAATTTGTTACGAACCCGTAAGTACGCAGCAATATATATCTTCTCTAATCTATTGGCATTCTATATTAAATTTCGATTAATTCGTTGTTTTTTATTAATTTACCAGAAAAAATAAATTCTATTAGTTTAACATAAAAGTGAATATTTTCTGCTCCTTAAAATATGTAAGAATTCTGTATTGAAAGTTTTATTGATCCCTTGATGTTTCATCAGTTACTTTCACATGTAACATCATACTGTCTTCTTTATAAAAAATATATAGAAGAAGTCGTCGTAGGTTAGAATAACCTCAATGCATTGTTGCCAAACTGATATAGAAAATTATTTCTGTGAATAACGACTTACAGTTCTCGCTTTGGTTTCTAATATAAGATTATACTGAATTTTATTCAGGTTTGCTAATTTCCTTCCTTCGCCTCTCGTAAGCCCCAGCATGAAAAGAAAAAGAAATTTTGCAATAAAATCTGTTTCAATTATCCTAGAGTAAGTTACGAATTTCTTTCAAAGAATTATCTGCAATTTCTCCTTCACAGGATCACTTCGGGAGGTTTTAGTATCAAATTATAAAATATCTTCCAATTTGATTGCTATTCTAAATGAAAAGTAATAAACGTAGTTTTCAGTGGATGATTTTTAGGCAAACTTTCTCGCACAGCATTTGAAACTTTCTGCATTCACTCTGCTAACATAAAAGTACCGAATGATGTACTCTTTGTCTATGTAAATTTGTAAATTTATTGAAGAAAATTACTTTATAGTATAATAAATAGTAAACAAAGTTTCTATCTCGATGTTTTTCGCTTGGTTTAACCATCAAAACATTTCTGATTTAACAATGTGTTTATTTCGCATAAGTACTGATTTAAGTAAAGCTCAGCTGCTTCGCTGCAGGAAATTCAAAAATGGTGAGCAATATTTTAAACCTCTCATAAAAGCAGCGTAAAACGAAATAATTACTTGCCTTCGGTATAATATGCAAATGAGCAAGGAGAATACGATCACGAATATGCACAATACGCTTCCGAAAATTGTCGGGAGGAAGATATTTTCTTCTCTTTGTCTCTTTTCTGCATGGCAAAAAATAATAAAATTGTCGTTAGATAAAATACTGATAACATATGAAAAATCACAGCCATTGTTAAGAAGATGTGGATAACAGCTGTACCAAATTGATATAAGTGTATATCGTAATTGTTATTATACATTGTTTTCTTGTGACAAAAATCTGCCTCAGCCAAAACCCAAAACCCTTTGTCTTTGTTTTAAAGGTGTTTTTACTAAAAGTTCTAATCTCTCATGGATTTTACTTTTAGGGTCCGTTGTGCAAGTGATTCAGTTGGTAGTCGAAGTGCTTAGTAATTAGCAGTGATAAGATATCTCAGGAAATTACAAGGATTACAAATCGGAATGAAGGAAATAAAGGAAGGATTTGTAGTGAAATTTAAAATCTAATAAATAATTATCATCAACCGTTACCCCTTGATTTAATAGTAGTCGTAATATAGGAAGCAGCTGTATTGAAAGTTTAGAAGCTCATAAGAAATATCACTCCCTTATTCTGAAAATTTAAATTATAAAAAAAAATAAACTCTTGAAAATTGGATTCCTTTAAAAAAACGGGAAAAAAATAGAAAAATAGAAAGATTCTTATTTAATAAAAAAGTAGTGCAAAAAATGAAGTCAGCATTTTAATAGGGGATTACAATGAAGTCGAAATAAAGCTAAAAAGAGAAGGTTAAAGCGGCTTTCATATATTAAAACATTTCTTCCTATCACACTTTCAGATACCAGTGTTTGGAAGATATCGTTTTAGTTCTTTAACCACTTATTTTATGATAATCAGCCTTCATGTCCTCCTCATTTCCATTTTCCTTTCTGAATGTAAATTACCAGCTTGCGGAATATTCAAATGAGTCAGAAAATAAGAGATCATATAAAGGAAGATTTTAGAGGGTAGAATTAGAGCGTGTTCTGCCTGCTAAAGACCACGATGCTAAATTGAATTCCTTGAGAGCAGTATTCTGCGGCGTTGCTTTATTTTCGCTATTGAGCTTGCCACGCCAACCTTTAGGTCAGAGCCAACTTAATTGTGTAGCCGTTAGATTAATTTACTCTCACTTAGTCAAGTCAAATTATTTATCTTTGATTTAAGCCATGACTGCTGGCTATATATTTTGTAAGCATGAGTGGTGGTAGTCCGTTAGCTTTGATTTGAGTTAAATAAAGGATCCTTTACTATCACTTAGTCAAGTTAAATTATTTATCTTTGATTTAAGCCATGACTGCTGACTATATATTTTGTAAGCATGAGTGGTGCTAGTTCGTTAGCTTTAATTTGAGTTAAATAAAGGATCTTTTACTATCACTTAGTGAAGTTAAATTATTTATCTTTGATTTAAGCCATGACTGCTGACTATATATTTTGTAAGCATGAGTGGTGCTAGTCCGTTAGCTTTGATTTGAGTTAAATAAAGGATCCTTTATACTCTCTAAGTGACTTTAACGTTTCGCATATTTTGATGCTTGTAAAGAAAACAAAACATATGTATTAACTGACTGAGCCTGACAAAAGAAACAGACATTATTATCAATAAATATAAATGCTAATTTAAAGGTAATATCATCAAACTCAAATGAGGCATATAACTACGTAAAATCACGTCTAATTCTAGAGTTTTATAGTTATAAACTTCTTTTATATCTTTAAATTAGCTAAAAGAAATAAATCCTTTTTTTTTCTATCGTGAATAAAAGCATTCTCTGGAAACACATTTTTGCGTAGATTTTGTAATTACGCTCAGGGCGAAAAATTTATCACTTTTAGTAACAAGAAAACATGAAAAGAAAGATGCCTATCAGAAAGAAAACATCAATAAAAGTCTCGTAATTTCATTCATCATGATAGATATGATGAATAGAAGAAAGCTATATTTTCTCGGGAAACGTAAAAAACAAACAAACAAAGTCACCAAGTTCCATTTAGCATTACAAGCGTGAACACTAAAAACAAAAATGATTCTTAAATTTGTATTCCAAGTGCGTAAGGCAAGTTCATAAGTCAGCATTGTTTAAACCACTTCTTTGTTGGGTAGATTTTAGAGCGATAGATGCTCAAAATGCACTTCAATGACTTTTAAAATGCCAATAATACATGGCACTCATAGAATTAGTCGTATACAATGCGAAGATTCTCAGATTTTTCAAAAAGGCGGTAACTAATATGCAATGATCGACAAAATAAACTTATTCCGTAATTGAAATAGAGAAAAAGAAACACATAATATCAAATTTAGACTCTGATAATCAAAAGAAATATTTCAAAGGGTAACTTAAATTATTTTTTGAGTTTTAAAAAGGAAATAACATCAATGGAAAATTTAAAATTAGAAAAGAAACAATTTTGACGTCAACTTATTCTTTCAAAATTTTAAAATACTACTATAATATGATAATATAATATTTTAGGTAGTGAGGAAATTACATCTAGCATTAACATTATTTTCAGAATTCTGAAATAAGATCAGAAAATCCTTTGAAAGACCTTGAAACTAATAAATGAAAGGAAAATCTTTATTTCTAGAGATTTCGGAAAACTATTAATTATTTTTTGTTCAAAAATAATGATGCATTTTTTCGTTAATTGAAATAAAAACATTAGAATTTTTCTAAGGAATAACAACAAAGGATAATTTTGTTTTTCCAAAATAACATGCATCTTCTGGAGATTAAGTGCAAAATAAATTCATTTATTTGGTTGCATTAATTAAATCAATTAGATTACAAAGTTCTTTCTCTTTATTGAGTACTGTAGAGCTCCTTTTTCTCTATTTACTCCTTCCTTTATCTATAAATGTTTCTTCCTCATTTCACGGTGCTATTTGATTTTGCTCAATAAATCTAATTTCGACACCAATCAATACAAAACAAAAGAATAATGGCTGTGCACTTGATTTTTTTGTTTAAATTTGAGCAATTTAATAGTGTTTATATATTCTCATTTACGTTATTGAATCATATACTATAATAAACAAAATAACTCTATTGCTCCTATTAGTCCACGATTTTTTTCCCTTTTAAAATTTTCTGTGGACAGTTTTGATTTATGTTGATGGTTTTTCATAATAAATTCTCCATCATTTCGCGGATAATCGGGAGTTGCTGGAACTTTAGAGCTTTGATAATTCAAACAGCAACTATGACAATTTGAGTTTTAAGGGTTTTTATTTCTTTTTTTAAATTAAAATTTTTTTAATGTTTTCGAATTTCAGCATAGCAGTAAGTATTCATCTTAGTTATAAAGACTTAATAATGAGCAAGCAGTCATAAGATTCTGAAGAAATTACAAAGATTGCAAATCAGAATGAAGGAAATAAGGAAGTATTTGTAGTGCAATTTTAGAAACTAATAAATAATTATCATTAGTCCTTACCCCTTGATTTAATAGAAGTCGTAATCTAAGAAGTAGCTGTATTGAAAGTTTAGAAACTAATAAAAAATATCATTCTTTAATTCTTTACCTGACCGAAAGCGTAAGGGACAGCTCAAGAAATCAAAAAATAAATAAATGAAATAAAACTAAAATAAAAGGAATCTGTTGCGTGATTTCTTTTAGTGAAAATATGTGAAATTTAAAAACAGATTTACAAAATAACTATTCAGAATGTTCCGGTATGTAAGTTGTTCCTTATAATATCACAAATCTTTTATGCCTGTTTCACGGGAAGGAAAGAATTTGGAATTATGTCTTACGACATTGAATTTCAAGGTCTATGACACAAGATGCTTAATTTTAGCTTTTCTAGGAAAGGTAATTAGAAATGATTGCATCCATCAATACGCTTCTAAAGTAAAATGTGCCTTATACAAATGTACTTTCGGAAGCTCAATATGTATAGCTAAATTCATAAATTTTGTATACCCGGTTATTCCAAAATTTTAATGTGATAGTTCAGTTAATTCAGCTTACGCCAAAACGATACCTTTTTAATCAATTCTTATATATGATACCTTTTATTAATAATATGGTTTCCGTATGGGAACCATACAAAATTTTTGTTTTCATATAATTATACTCAAATTTATCATGCGTCCAAAACTTTCGTATTCTGAAGGCCAGTTTCGTTTGAACTATTTCTTATCCGAATATCATACCTAAGATCAAACACCCAAAAGTTATTTATCGTGCATTTTTCAACAGGAGAATCTACGAGAAGTACAATAAACTATGAAAAACAATGACGAAGTCTTACTTTTTTCGCAGCGGTCGCCAGTGAAATCGTTTCTGCACAGACATTTTGCTTTTTGTCCTTCTGCCCTACAGTCACCGCCATTCATGCAAGGATTTACAGTGCAAGGATCTAAAAAAAATTCACTCATATTCAATCATTAGTGGTATGTAAATTCTATGAGCACAGAAGTACTCCTATGCTTAAATATTTCGGAAAAAAAAATCATGCCAAGGGCTTCAGTTTTCCAATAACTGACTTTGTTTTTTAGTGGGCGATAATGTGCCTTGTATGTAGAAACAATATATAAGGTGATATATCTCGGGATATTTATGTGAGTCAACGTTTTCAAAGAATTCACATTATCAGAAGCTACTCGATGATCAGTCTATAAAAATATCAAAAGCGATGGTTTATTAACGCTTTCAGGAAAAGCTGAAGATCTTGAGCAAATTTTACTTTGAAATAACTTAGAATATTTTTACATTTCCAAACCGAATTTTCCTGTAAGTATTTTCGAAGAACGTTTTGAGCATAGGAGTATAAATTTAAAAAATGTTAACGCTATAAATGGCACTTATAAATAACACTGTAGCTAATGTATTAAACTTCTGAATTTCTCAATATACATGACTTACTACCCAGATTATAATAAAATAAAACTAGTTTTGGTACTTACGCATTGTCCCGTCGATCGTAAACCTGCCGCTAAGCAGCGCAATTTTGCGCCAATTATGGCTAAACATGACGTAATTACACACTCATAACATCTGTGATTTCATTTGATGTAACCCGATAGGTTCTCGATAAGCCATCTTTAGCTTTTATGAACAATAATTTATTTACTTGTTACTGCTGTATTTTTATCCTTGAATTGAAAAAATGATTAATATTTGCGATATACTTCTACGGAACAGCAAGCAGTGGATTATTTTTCAATGACATGGATCCTACCACCAAAATAAGTATGTATTAATGGACACTAAATGGTCAGCTGACTATGACTAGCAAAACGATACACTAGACAATTGACTAACTACTCTTCTATGCGAACTCAGGTCGCCAAATGAGGCGACAAATTTCTCGCCAAACATTTTTGGGGAGAAACTCCACGATGTCATATTACAATCTAAATTTTTTGTCACCATTTCGAACTTTAAGCATAAAATGTCTACAAAAACGCGGTTTTCGCTCATGCAAAAACCACGTTTTAAACACATAATTTAAGCTAAAAATCCCCCCCCCAAATGAGATTGCAAAAACGTAAAGTTTCTAACCAAAAATATTTGATATGAATCCATGTATGCAGCGATATGTTTAACTTAAAAAAACATCTACGAATTGCACAATCTAGGCAACGAACGAATCTACGAACTACGCACACTTCGCTTTAATAAATTTTACGCACACTTCGCTTTAATTTAATAATAAACATAACAGCAATAAATTTCAAAGAATACCATGTACACAGCATCCTGTTTAAACTTTAAAAAAAATCTAGAATTGCACAATCATTGCGCACAAATCAACAAAATAAACTAAAATAACTAAAATTACAAACAATTAAAAAACAACAATAACAACAGAAATTCATAGTAAAAAAACAATGAACATAACATTCTACAAAATAAAATGCACTTATCATAATACATTAGTTAATAAAATTTCACTAGTCACACAATGTCTCTGAACAAAAGTGCCACAATTTTGCTATATCACATCTCTTTCTGCGATTCAAAATTTAGAAAGTAACGATAAGAATTTCCTCCAAAGTTAACTTACTACACGAAAACCATGATCCAAATCTTAAACTCCGCTGACAGCCACATACTTTACCAGCAAGCATTTGACTGCAAATCCAACACAAGAACTATCAGAAACGCCCTTTTTTGCCGAGTTCTCATAGCAGCTCCGCATTAAGGACTCTGTTTTAAAAGTCCCACAGAAATTCCAAAAATGCACTTCGATCCTCATAAACACACCCGTGAATAAAAGACTCGTTAACATCTCCAACACGGTAGCTTTTAATACTAAATTTACTTTCCACACAATCTAAAACATGCGACTGAAATCTTGCCACCACGTCTCTCATTGCACCATAGGCCATTTCAAAACACGCACGACACGAACCAATGAACAATTAAACCACTGCAGCAAAAGAGTTAAGTTTCAATGTCAAAAGGGTTGCCATACAAACAGCATCGTCCTCAAAACCCACTACACAGCACCGCAACCGTGCCAAAAACCAGCGCAGAACATATATCGCCACATTTGGTGATCTTACGGCGAATATAAGTGTAGATCCAAAATTAATTACCTTCGGAATTTTGTATTCATATCTTTCTAAACAGAGCTTAAACTAGGAGGGCCTAATAAAATAGCAGAAATCGGAGAAAGCATTTTTACGAAGACCAAAAACGAAGCGGATCGAATATTGATTCCGTAAAACAGAGAGGTGTCAGTTCCTTTAGAATTCCGAAGGAACGGTTGGTGCAACTTTGACGGAAACACGAATTCGCATATTTCTATGGTAACCAACTTTCACGGTCGACAGTATAACACATATTGACTCTAGTTTATATGTACTGATTCTAATGACAGCAGATACAGCTCAGTTTTAAAAACAGCTTTGAAATTTAAAAAGTAATTGCATTTAATTACTCATTCTCTTTCATGTTTCGGAATCTATTTTACAAGGGCATTTTAGGATAATACATATGCCTCAAAAAGCAGCTGGTAAAAGCCAGAAAAGACCGGCACTTCATTTTTAGCAATGAAAAAGACTTAGCCAACGACCACTGCACGTTCTTCGACATCATTTCACTACATGATGGGTTAATCTGTGATAAGCTTTCATTGTATTTAGTGGCTTTAGATCACCGAATATAATTCCATCTAAAGTTTTTCCGTGATAGCTTCTTAGAAAGTCTTCCACGAAGGCATCCCTACCCTTAGGCAGATAATCCTAGTGTGCTTTCCCATAATAAAATAAACAGAAATGTCTTAAATAGCAGATGAAGGCTATTCTCGTGAATAAGCCTTCATCTGCTATTTAAGACTTTTCTGTTTATTTTGAATGAACAGATTTATGAATAAACAGGAACATTTATATCACAGAATTTGTGTCCCTGTTAGTTTATAAATATGAGTTTACAAATTATTAAAGCCCGGAATAAGATAAAACATCTTTCGGGCAATGAATTGCTTTGGGTTTGAAGGTTTAAGTTGAAATACATCAGCAATATGAGAAATCTTTTTTAAGTTTTAATAGCTGGAAGAATATAACATAACTTGTAATTTACAATAAGTGTAAAAGAATTTATTTTATTAATATTCATGCTTAGCAACATCTACTTAGAATATAAATGTTATTGATATTTATTACATATCTGAGGAAGAGTGCTCAGCACTGCAATTTCGAAGTAATTTCCGTACATGAGTATTTTCGTGCGACAGAAATATGTTAACTAACCAAACTTAAAATACTCACAATGTATACTCACGCTGTCGGGATTTGCATGAACTCTCTTTGGACATTGCATGTGCACATATTTTAATGTGTGACAATCGCATGCATACATACATTGTGTTATGTAATATTGTTCCTTAATTTCAATTTATCAGTTATTTACTGCTTCTTAACTCAGTTTTTTCTTATAATTGAATTTTATTAATTTGATTTTATTTGTTCAGTTTAAAGTAGGTGTTGACAGTTAATTTTTTGCAAGCTGTAATTGTTAACTTTAAATTTAAGTTCGTAGTGTTAATCTTTTTATCCTTTAAAATAAAGTTTGATTTTTACCTTTTAATTTTATTTTGGTCTAAAAACTTAAAATTAGTTATCTGGTTTTATTTTTACTGTTTGTTACACTAGTTTGGTGCATAAATTTAATTAGTTTTTGTTTAATGCTTACCCCTCTTTCTGGTAAATTTTCCGAATCCATATTTTCTGACTCTGGTGGTAATGTCGACTAAGGTGTTGAAGAAAAGTAATTTTTAGAAATGATTACTGGAACAGTATTCTAAATTTCAGCTATACACCTTATTAGAAATATTAATTAAGGATTTAATCAGCTTGTGTGTTTGCTAGTATTTATTTCAATAAGCAAAGTTAATAGTTTATAATATATTCAGTTTAAATAGTTAGTCAACTATTTAAACTGAATGTAGTCAAGTTTTTGAAAACTCAAAATAGGTATCTTGGGTTTGATTCTGTGTTAAAGAGACTAGTGTTTCAAGTATTTCTGGAGTATTATCTCAATTTAAAAATAGAAATTATAAATTTAACTAATTGAAATTTATAGACTTTTGTACCGAAAATTTGTGCCTTCTAGCATAAATGTATTTTTTAGCCTAGCTTAATTGCTTGAGAATTTATTCGCAATTAAACATATATTTTAACAGAAATGCTGAAGATTTTCTGATTTCGAATTTTCCAATTAGAAGCGCAGTTTTTAAGCTTCCACAGTTGATTTCTGACATGTGATGTATGGTTTTCCCACCCATTTCCGGGAGGTGGAATCTTCCATTCAATTATTATAACAATCTTAAAGCCAGGAAAAAAAATCCATGTTAAGCAGACAACTACCCCCCTATTAGTATTTTACCGGCTATAGGGAAAGTCTTTGAAACAGCGCTAAACCGAAGAATCACAAATCACTTAGAACGTCTGGACTTGATCGGCCCGGCCCAGTTCTGATTCAGGAAGCATCATAGTACAACACATCAAGTGCTAAACTTAGTAGAATATACATCGAAAGCATTTTTTCTCAAAACAGGAGTGGCCGCGTGCTTCTTAGACCTGGATACGACGGTTTAATTATAAATTGAATAACTTCATGTTTCCATTCAGTTTTGTAAAATTAATTGTCATACCTTAAAAAGGAGGACACTTCAAGTGCGAGTTGGAGACAATGTCTCTGAAGAAGATAATAGAAAGTAGCGTCCCTCAAGGATCAGTTATCGCACCAAAATTATTTAATATTTTTATAAATGACCTTTCAAATCCACTAAATGCAAAAACATTAAATTATGCAGACGATACAGTAATTCTTTCACGATCCAGAAACCCGCAACTAGCTCTAGATCAGCGGTTGTGAACCCTTAGAACTTCACAGACCACTACATATATGATTTTAATATTTGGAGGTACACTAACATGAATTTAAAAAAAAACCTTAAATCAGGCCTTAAAACAACATATTAATACGCAAAAACGATATTCTATTTCCCAATACATTTAATTCTAATTTTCATTTGTTAATATAATTTTCGAAACATTTGGTGTTCAGCAGCGTACCTTTATGGAAATTCCGGCTACGCCCCTGATTATGAGTAAGAATTAAAACATTATTAACCTCTCACTGATACACATATTTCGATCACATTATAAAATTGTATGAAAAGTACAAAAATCTTACCTTCTTGTATATAAAGCTTCACATTTCCACATCAATGAAAAGGAACTTCACGAAAAGCAAGAACAAATCGGCAAACGTAAAGCAAAATCCATAAAATGAAAGTGTTATGCTGCCAGTTTTTAATTATTGTAAACATAATAATCATCGCTTACTTAGCAATGGCACCATCGATCAACAAGTAGACAAAACAAAAACGGAAACTTCTAATGATGCAATTATAAATTAGAATGCGGATGGTTCTCATAAAAATCCATCAAGTTGCCTATTGCCATGGAGAAAAACTGTGTCATTAACGACTACAATAGCATACGTTTCTAATTCAAAAGGAAAGAGAATTCCAGTTCGCACTATTATTGATAACAGCAGCATATCTATGGATGCCAACTCTCACTTTCAAAGGTCGCTAGATACACCTGCACGACGAAATCTTATGCTTTTCATAGTTTCAGAGCGCGAAGCGCTCTTTTACTATGTTTCCATTGAAGTTCTTTTCTGTGAAGTGAGTAATCATTATTCTGCTCGAGTTTGGTGATGAAAAGATGTCCGGGTCCTCAATCGATCTGCGATTTTCAGAGAGGGGGTACGTAGTCATGTGTGTACAGGTGCCAGTGAAAAAACTGAAAATGTAAAAGTTAAAAAGGTATCTGTAAAAGACTTAATGTTATGGGGCTAAGATATATGCTCGGTATTTGTGCTTTTCATGTGGAATAGGTGAGTATCTGAGGCTAGCAATTTCTGTGTTGTGATGGAATTGTACTGCGTGGAAAAATTTTGTGGCTAGTGTGTGTATGTATCCTTGTATAGTGCTGGCCTTAAGATCTGTGTGTATAGTGTGATTCGGAATGTACCAGGGCGCATTGATTAATTGAGAGTATTGGGAATTCGCATTGGAGGCTTTGTAGCCTTTTTAGATTTGTCTTGGTGGGCTGTCCCCAGCTTTGGCAAGCATAAAGTAAGGCAGGTCGTAGAATCATTCTATAAAGGATAAGTTTGATAGATTGATAGATTTCTGCTCCTTCCTAGGAGGAGTCGCATAATGGCTGCTGTGATTTTGAATTTTTCTGCAGTATTTGCAAAGTGTTTCCTGAATGTAAGTTTGGAATAGAGTGTGACGCCGAGGTATTTAACCTCGGCGACCCACTCGATATCATCTTCAAAAAAAGTGGGGGGAGGAGGCCTGTAGTTCGAGTTTCCCTTGAGGAAGATATCCGGATAGCATTCGAATTTTGAATATTAATGGCTATCCGCTAAAGTGTGAACGAGCACTCAAGTGTGATCAGATAATTTTGGAGTTGCAATCTGATGTGGAGGGTGTGTATTGCCCTGGTTAAAATTGTAAAGATTGCCCTGGTTAAAATTGTCGTCTGTAAAGATTGCAACTGAAATATTTGTATCAGTTGGAATGTTGTGTGTGTATATGTTATAGAGGAGGGGGCCGAGGACGGAACCTTGGGAACACCAGCGATAATGGGGTGGATGGGGGAGAAACTATTTCGTATTTCAATGTGAAATGTTCTATTATCTAAGTAGGAAGCCAGTAACCGGATAAGGTGGTCGGAAAAGTTGAGTTTTATAATTTTATAGAGGAGGGCGTTGTGCCACACTCTATCGAACGCTTTGGAAATATCTAGAAATATACCACCTGTTGGAATTTTTGCATTAAAACCATCTGTGATGTAATTTACTACTCTTAACAGTTGGTGTGTTATGCTACGCATGTATCGAAAGCCGAATTGAACGGGAGGATTATACGTGTATGAGGGGATGTTTTTATGTATGAAGTAGAGCATGACCTTTTCTGTGATTTTTGAGAGAATACTAAGTAAGCTTATCGGTCTATAGTTTTGTGGGAAGGTACTATTTTGATGAGGTTTAGGTAAAACTATTATTGTTGCGTTTTTCCAGACGGAGAGGAAGTAGGAGAATTTAATTATTGAGTTTAGTATTTTGTTAAGACAAGTTAGTGCATTTATTGGTAGATGTTTAAGGGCTTTGTTTGGGATACAATCATGCCCTGAGGCTTTTTTAGAGTACTAATGAACTGAGCAATGAGTAGCGGGGTAGCCAAGAACGTAAAATTAAGTGGGCCTGGTGTGCTCACATGTCTGATGTGTTTGTTATCATAGGGTGAGGGATTCGGCGTGAATATATCTTGATGACATCTGCTAATGTGTTTGCTTTATCTGTGTCAGAGTATGATATGCCGGAGGGACCATGTAGTGGGGAAGTAGGCTTATATGGTTTTCTGAGTTTGCGAGAAATGTAAAGAGAGTTATCCTCAGTTGCTAGTGTGTTTAGAAAACTTGTCCATTTTTTATTTTTAAAATTTTGTATGGCACGTTTGATCTGGTTATGCATATTGTTAAGTTCACGTTTTATTGCTGGGTCTCTCGTGACTTGCCAGCGCTTGCGAATTCGATTTTTGCTAATAATTTTTTCCCTAATTTCTCGCGGGAGAGGGAGGAAGCGTTTGTTAATCTGAAAATTATTTGTCGCATCATTAATGGCTGAATGTATTTGATTGGTAAATTTAATTATTTCATTGTCAATATCTTTGCATGCATTTATGACTGGGTTGCCGGGTATTGTGCTGGATGTGATATTCGTGACCCCAGCTGTATGAAACAGGGAGGGTGGATGAATGGACGAATAGATTTTTAAGAGAACCAGTAATGGTAGGATGAAAGTGCAGAGAGAGACGAAATATCATAGTTAAATGGGAAATAATGAGATGTGAAGAAGTCAATAATGGTGGATCTGTTTAATGCGAAATGTGTGGGGTCGTCGGGTGCTAAAAGTGAGAAATGATTTTTGATTGATAATGTCAAAGAGGACATTGCCGTTGCGATTTCCACGGCCAGGGTTTCAGCTAGGATGTTTTGCGTTATAGTCACCTCCTGATAGCGAAACAGGGTGGGGAAAGTATGAGATTTTTAAACTCTGTAGGATACTCCTGGAACAGTAGCTAAAAGTCACTAAATTTAGAAGGAATTTCCGCTAAAAGTAGTAGCTAAAATTAAAAAAAAAAAAAAAGTATAACCCATATTCCATAATAGGTTTTGTTACTCGTCAGTTTTTAAACTGAATCTTCTTAAAAATATAAATAATGTCCAAATTTTTCTCTGGACCATCAAAACGTAGTGGTCCGTGAACCACCGGTTGGCGACCGCTGATCTAAATAACTTGCAACTGCATGGGAACATTGTCGCCGCCTGGTGTCAACTATGGAAGATAAAAATAAATACTTCAAAATGTAAAATTGTACAATTTGTCGATATAGAAGGAATATGAGTACAAATTGGGGTACAAAGTTTTTAAATGAGATAACCCCAGTCTCTTCTTCGAAGTATTTAGGTGTCATATTAGACGATCGGCTCACCTTCAAAGAACATGTAAACTACCAAGTAAATAAAGCAAACGGGGTTTTCATGGCCCTCTATAATGTAATCGGAATAAAATCAAAACTAAGCATTAAAGTAAACGCACCTTATATCTAACCTTAATGAGACCAGTTAATGCTTTATGCCGCCCCGGCGTGGTCCATTGCAAACCAAACAGAAAGAAGGAAAATTGAAATACTACAAAATAAAATTTTGAGAGCTATAACAAATGCGTCATGGTTTATCCGAAACACGATAATACACGCAGATTTAAAGATCAAATCCATGCCCGAGGAGATTCTAATGGAGGCGCATAACGTTTTTGAAAAGTTAGAAAATTCCCCAGTTATACATTAAGAGAACTAACAAATTATGACCCTACGGTGGATAGCGTAGTAAAAAGACCTCGGTCAATTCATCACAACGCGAAGTGGTAAATGTATATATCTACATAGTTTGGCAAAACGAAATTGGACTTGGAGCAAAGCAGGATAGGATATAGACATTGTGTTTATTTTTAATACTCTCATTATTTTACTTATTTAATTGGATAACTTGTGATTTTGATACTAGCTAAGCCAGTGATGGCGAACCTATGGCACGCGACTAAAATATTGCTTCCTTAATCAATAATCACAATAAAATGATACTATGTAATTTAAATAAGTGTTTTAGCCTGTTCTTGAACGTTTCACTAACTTATTGCATAATGCCACTGGCTTAGGGCCTAATCTTAGATATAAGATTTTCATATATCGCCATAGAAATTATATACATGTTTATTAACCCAATTTATGACGTTTCAATTGTTTGGGTCAAACGTATTACTTGTTACATGGCAAAAATACGCCAAAGTTGAAGCAGCTAATGTTTGATAAACAAATTTAAATTTATTGCAAACTGCCGGTGAGTTTTAATACTTTCATTCTTAAATAGATTTTCTGTGCTTCAGGTCTTGAACCCTCACAAATGACTCCAGCAAAAAAGACAAAATTAAACATTGATAGTGGACAATCATTTCAAGTAACCTGGACAGAATCATTTGGAGTTAATGAACAGAATAGGAAAGCATTATGCATTCTGCGCGGGGAAAGTGTTTTGTGTCGCACATCTAGTGTCAGACGGCACTTTAACCCAACCATAAGATTGCTGCCCAATTTGATAAAGCTGAGAGGAAGGTGTTTATTAATGGGAACTTGAGGAATTATAATTATCAAAAAGTTGGCTTTTGCGATTATCTGTCTAAAGCGAATCATCTGACAACGGCCAGCTTTCAAATTTCACTATGCCTAGCAAAATATGGTAAACCGCTCTCCGATGGCGATATAATCAAAGAGGTTTTGGGTACACGGCACCCTCAAAGAAAGGTTTTCGGCACACGGCTTCAGAAAGGTTAGCCACCATTGGGCTAAGCTTATGGAATTAGTGCCTGGTAGAGCAGGCCAAGGACTCCTTTTTGTGTAAAAAAATATATATCTAATGTAACTCATCAACATGTGGTATGCATTTCATTCACTCGCAACAAGCACGTAACTACCAAAATTCTCTCAGTAACCCTACGTTTCAATTACAAAGAAATTATTCACTAAGAATTTATTCTTCAAAAGCTATCTAAGACTGAAAATTATTCTTACCAAAGGGCTCTAGTCCTGTGAAGTTAAATTATGTGTCCCCTTCCCGTGGCTGAGAGTGCCTAAATACAGATCCTAGCCAGTACTTCCCAGGAATTCTCCTGAGTCAACCTCGGGGGGAGACTACAAGGACAGCTAGCCGACAGAACATTTAACCGTAGGACATATGTGACAAGTCATTTTAATTGACAGGACATTTAGCCGGAAACGACGTTTAGCGGACATATACCAAATAATTATTTAAACTTGCTATCAATTACAAAGTTCCCGCTGATTTTCCCAATATTTAAAGCATTTTTTCACCTATCTGTAAAATTCGTTTTTCGATTCTTCGATGTGCTTTTTAATTCTTGTGGAATTTATCACAGTTAGATACTATACAGGGATTCTAAATTGTTTTTACAAATTAAGAGGTGTGATAGTACTCATCCAAATGAGCAATAATTACCACAGAACATAGAGTCGTATTCCGCTCTGAGAGGCAGAAAAGAAGAAGATTAGAATTCCAACCTGATCTTATAACAGTGTTTGAAGAGCGAATGAACGAGACTAAAAGCTGCACAATCAATTTAGTGAAAATCTCACAGAGTGCACAAAACGAATAAAACCGAAAAATTGTCGTTCGAATGTTAATTTGAGCTCAGACTTTGATGGCAAACACTCAGATGCACATTTTGGTTGGCAAGGTCTCAACATCTCAACTCATACCATTTGCAGAGTCCAAGCTTTGCAAGAGACAGATTACCCTTTTCGAGTTCATTTCTGTCATTGGTTCTTGCAGCAGTGTGCGGCGCAGGTAGATTTCCCATCGGAATGTGCTATTCACGGACGAGGCAACTTTCTCACAGGCCGGCATCTTCAATAGCCACAACATGCACGTGTGGGCAACTCATAATCCACACGACACACGTCCACATGCATTCCAAACCCACTTCTTCGTGAATGTGTGGGCGGATATTGTTAACGACTACATCATAGGCCCATATCTCTTACCTGCACGTACAAAAGGCTTATGTTATCCTATTTTTCTGCAAGAGGTGCTACCGGAATTGCTGCAGGATGTTTCGGCTGTCGTTCGTGATCGCATGTGGTTCCAGCATGATGATGCACCAGCCCATAACCACGTGTGGGTCCGCAATTACTTGAAAGGGACATTTCCGGGCCAATGGATTGGCAGTGGTGGACCCGTTCGATGGCCACCCCGTTCGCCAGATTTATCCAGCTTGGATTGTATTTTATGGGGCCATCTGAAAAGCATAATTTACGAGACTCCCGTTGACTCGCTGGAGAACCCCATTGCACGAATACCCATTGCGGCTGCAAGTGTGCACGAAATGCCTGTCATTTTTTAAAATGTTCCTCAATCCCTTCTGAGACGTTACCAAGCATGTATTACTGCTGGCGGTCCCAATTTTTAACATTTATTGTGAATACGTATTGCTACAAAGAAGCACTTTGTGTTGATTTTGTACATAAACACATTTTCCTCTCATGTCGTTTTTTTTGCGTTCCTGCCTTAACCTATCACTTTAGACCCTACATTCCTATAAAAAAATCCGCTCCACCACCCCTCCAAGTTAGCCCATGATCTATGAAACACCCTGTATGCATATATCCTAGAGTTAACGTCGTAGGTCCCGCCTACGAGCACACTTAGTTCTATGTTGTTCAGTTGTTCGTAACTTCTGTAGTAGAGCGATGCTCGATTCCTCTATTTTTGCGGGATTAAAAATCTTGGAATACTCAGTTCTATCACATCATTTTTATTGACCACGCCTCTCGGTAAAAACGTTACTTAGGTTAAAGTTTAGTGAAATGAACAGTTGTATAGTATTGCATAATGTTAACATAGGACAAAAATATTAAGAAGTCCTTCTTTTTATTCAGAATTGAATTAATTTTTGCAAACACTAAATTTTCTCTCTTTTCCCCCCGTATTTCGAAAAAGGTAGTGACTTCCAACTCCAAATAAACTTCCTTCCATATTCAAATCCCACCCACTAAGCAACTGGGATCGGAGTGTGGGCACGCATTTTGAGAATTTACCGAAATCCGTGATGCTAATAATATAAGATAACTGTTTATTAAAGTAATATAGTGTATTATGTTTAGCAAGTCCTGAGGTGTATTTTTCAATGTAATCGGTTATATTAAATTTTTTAAAACTGTCCTCAATATGTTTTAAAAATTTATAAATATTTATGGACGTGAACAGTAAAATATATGTTCTCAAAATAAAAAAAAAGTTTAGCATTTGCAACAAAGAGATTTAAATCTGGTAGTTCAAGCTTGATTTTAATCTAATGTCTTTTGTTAAGTTTGATAAATTTGTGTGTAATGCTGAAAATTAAGAAAGAAAAATGGCAAAAATAAAAGTATAATCAATCCTTCATCACTTATTTATATATAACCATTAGAGAACCAATGAATCATTAGCTACTGAACGAAGTAAATATTTCAGGGACATAAGTTCTAACTTATTTATCTATTTTTATTTTTATTTAATTATGTTGAGGACATTTAATTTTTATCCGGTTAATAATTTTTCATTTTGCCGGGAAATTCTACAATTACGTTGATTTGTTCAATTTCAGCTACAATTTGCTCTTAACTGTTATGGTAAGTGCCAATGATATCAATCATGGGAAAAATACTTTCAAAATGGGAAAATTTTATCAACAATTGTTACCCATTTTTAGGCCATATTTTACAGACAGCAGTCCTTCAAGCGTAGGCATTGCATTTTATTTCGGAGTTTTTCATTTGACTATATTTATTTTGCTAAATAACCCTTTCACTTCTGCATTTCGGCCCACCAGCGGCCGAGCGGTAAAGACGCTGAACACTGGTAGGTCGGTCCGAGGTTCGAATCCCGCGAACAAGCTGGCTGCATGGGCGTTTTCGTGGTTTTCCCCGTGTGTTACGTGTATACGAGCCAGTTTCCCTTAGAAAGTCCTCCACGAAGGCATCCCTCCCTTTAGGCAGATAGCCCTCGTGTGCTTTGGCATAATTGAATAACCCATAACCCATAACCCCACTTCTGCATTTCAATCGGCCAAATTAAGATATTAATTACAAAATGCTGCAATATTCCAAAAAGGATTCTCTCCACTAGCAACAAACTGATGATATTTCTTTATTAATTAAAAGTACTGATGATATTTCTTTATTAATTAAAAATTTTTCAGTAAGCATTTATGCAAAAGGATATGTAACAGCTATGTCAGTTTAGCCTCCAATGCCATTTAAAGCGAAAGCATGAGTACATTAATTTACGAAATTGTTTTAACAAAAAGGTATCCATACTTCTCCGACCAGATGCCGTTTCCAGGGTCAACACGAGAATACATATTACATAATATTATATACAAATAACTAGACAAAGAAGAATTGTGTACTTTTACATTTTACAAAAATATACACCATTAAATTTCGGTAAATAATACTCAAAATGCGACCGCCGAACCCGATCGAAATTGCTTAGTGGGCGGGGTAGAAAATATAATTAAGTAGAGCTGCAGTTGGATGGCAGCACTTTTTATGAAATGCTAAGAGTGAAAATTTTGTTTTTGCAAAAATGATGTTAGTTTTGAATAACACAAAACTTTTGAAAATATTTTACTTCTTAATTAGCGTTATGAAACAGTTCATTTCTATAACCATCAACTTAAATAAGTATTTTAGCAAGAGGCGTGGTCAACAAAAAAAGGTTTTACAGAATTTGCTCGTTTAATTACAAGATTTTTATCACCAGAAAGGTCACGAAAATTTGCTTTATTTAGCATAGAAAAGCGGAATGATTCGATCATTAGGTTTTAGTGCATAAAATGCCTACGTTTAGAAATTAAGCGAGTCAATCCTAGAGTTCAATGTCTTCTCTCGAGGCGAACGGAGAATATATATTTTGCTCCTTTCGCTACGTAAAATTCGTTTTTGCTTCAAGCTGTATAATATATACATGTATATATATAATATATATATATTTATATACACACACAATTTTTTTCCCCGCAATAAAAAATATGCAATTATTCGGCTGTCTCAATGTGATGAAATGTGTTCAGGTAAAAATGTTTGAAAAGGCATGTCCGATACCGCGACTTTAATGGTGAAGCTTATTTTAATCTTAAGAATAGTGGCTTGAACTGCCTCTTCTCAGGTCACAATGAATCTGAATGGTGTACTATCGGTAACTAGAATCTTAAAAATTCTCTTTTTTTATTATTTTTGATAACAAAATAAAATACATTTGCTAAAGAAACCTTCCACCGCAAACATTTCCCTAAAATGTATAATTCAAGAATAATTTATTTTATTATTTAAATTTGGAACTTTCAATCCCATTTCGTACAATCGTATTTATTGAAGTATAGCCTATTAATGCTGTTTTCACATGGAAGCCCTGGTTATCGGTTATGTAAAACGTAAGTTCTGAAAAAAGGAGGCACTCAGGTAAAAATCAATTTCAGTAATGGGAGAAGCGCGACGAGTTTATGTGGAACGGAATGCTGCGTTATTTATCGAGCGAAATAGTAACGAAATGTGAAAAAGGTAACAGATAGAATTTTGAAAGCGACGGGAAAAAAGATATTAGAAACTAATGTTATTAAATAAAGAAGAAATAGTATCGTTAATTCTAAGTATTCAGAGAACTCCATCTTACTAAATGAAGAAGTTTTGTATATAATTAATCCCAATGCAAAGCGAAGATGCAAGTAAGTGTCTTTTGGTGAAGAACTCTGGAAAATTTCTTTATTTCTCTTTTTCGAAAATACGATTCACGTTCCCTGGTGAGAAACTCAAAGCTTTTGCAGTCCGATATGTTAAATCACACAAGAATGAAATACAGAGATGTGATCTTTAAAATAGAATTTTTTATATGAGGGGAAAAAAAGACTTAGAAAGTGAATTAATGTAGAATTAGAGCAAATTTGTGATTGAGGAAAATATTAAATATTTGTTGGAGACATAAGGACAAAATTTACTAAAATTCTAGGGCATGCTCTTGTCTAAATGCAGGCATTGTCTGCCAAACGTGCTGCCGTCTAAATATGTTTCCTGCAAACCAGCTGTCGGTTAAATATCTTGTTGGCTAAATGTTCGTCTCAGTTAAATGTCCTGTCGTCTAATGTCCCAATCACATTATGTTTCGGCTACGCGGGACTTCGTCGAAAGGGACAATTCTCAAAACCCGCACAATTCCAGGAAACCCACGTAGCTAGGTTACCATTTTCACTTACTACAAAGACTTGAATGCCAAATACTAATCGATTATCGCTCAGATTGGGATCACGTGATGCTTCAGAAGCAGAACTTTCGTCTGATTGGGGGGGCTGTCTCTACCCGGGACTGAAGTCCTACCGAGACATTTTCGGTGAGGTTTGAAAAAATCTCGCATAGCCGCAACATTGTTTCCATAACTAGGCGGGATTTCACTTCAGGCGGGGCTCTTTTTTTTAGGAATCCTCCCGTTTAAACCAGTGCTACCAGAAATCTTGTTTCTGAGAAAAGTCCCGTGGGACTTTTCTCAGAATGCCATGTGTGACAACCTCTTTACTGTCTGTGACGGCTAAATGCCTAGTCGGCTAACTGTTCCTGTCCTCAAAATGTTCTATCGGCTAACTGTTCGAGTCGGCGAAATGTCTTGTCGGCTAAATGCCCTGTCGGCAAATGTCCTGTCGGCTAAATGACCTGTCAGCTAATAGCTAATAGCTATAGGTTAAGTATTTTGTGGCCCCATTGGTTGCTAGACTTCTATCCGTAAATATTTCTGCTGCAGTTCAAAAGGTCGCATTTATTAAAAAATGGAATAATATCTGAAGTAAATAAGCGAAGGTTAAAGATTTATTTATTACCTTTTTCACAACGCAGTCCAGACGATGGTGTCTTACAATCACATACTGCTTCTTCCCCGAGTACTCTACAGCTGCCGTCATTCATGCAAGGATTGGGTGTGCAAAGATCTGAAAAGCAGTTCAGAAACTCATATTTTATCTATCATAAGGACTTTTCATTAGAATAGTAATTTTACTGAGGTGAGAATTATAGCTATTAGTTAAGCGAATTTAAAGAATGTTTCTGAAATTTCGCAAATATCGCGTTTCACTGTGAATTTCAATAGCATTTTGGTTTTTTACCATAACTGTAAAATTATCTTCTTTTATATTTAAATAATTTTAATGTAATCTTTCATTTAAATTAACACGAAAAATATATTAAAAAGAAATTCAGTTTAAAAATCAAAATCAGGATTTTAAAACTTGAATCTTCTGTCCAGTTTTGCTCAACTTCCAGAGATATCACGTTTTTGGAAGTCTTATAACAATTTGCTTCTATCATTTACCAATACCGATAAGAGTTATAACATTGAACAGTCTTTTCCTGAATTGCAGAAGGTGAACAAAAAAGCAAATTTGCGTATATACCAATATGATGAATGTACTTTGATACTTTGAGTGGTATACTGGTATTCAGCAGAGATGACTTTACCTGCTCTTTACAGTTAACTGAGGGAGTCCTTTGAGAGGCCTGACTTTTGGAAAAAATCTGAAGGAAATTCTTCATGTGAGAAGAAAATCGGAGAAAAAAAGAAAGCACTCTGCTTTCAGAAGAGACGAAATAATTCCTTCCGATAGTTTCGGCAAGCCGATAGATTCTCAGCTGCGAATAAAGGGGCCGGGCTTCAAGAAGACGTCAGCGCGTGGTTGGCATGGAGGTCCATGGTGGTTGGGCTGCATCACGTGTGGTATGCACGTTGCTTCATCATTCGTGTATAACCGAAACCATTAAAATAATAATGCCCGAAATGATGGGGGAACATATCGTAAGAGTTTGAACATCGACTTGAATTTTCACGATATTAACAAATAAGCTTGTATTGAATTGCCCTTCACATATGCGGAAATTTAACGCATATGTTAAAAAATATTTGAGTTCCTGTATAATTTGTTGTGTAATATAAATGGGTATGTTTGCTTTACATCTTTCATAGTTCGTCAAATACATTCATGTCCATAAATTAAGGATAATGCAAAATCAGGCAAAGGAAGAGTTAGAAGCAAAACAAATTTGACTTATTTGTAAAGCTTATTTATTAAACAAAAGGTAAAGAGAAAAAAAGATGCTATATGTTTGATATTATTTAAGAAATTAGCAATTATTTCTTCCTGGAGCAAATTTAAAAAAAAAAAAAAAATCTGAAATGTTTCAGATTTTAAATTACGTCCAAAGGGGCTTTTTTTAACATCTTGTGTGTTACCTTTCTTTATTAAATATCATGTTCCTCGCACTTAAACCATAAGATCCAGTGCAACAGCAATATCGCAAAATAGTTTTAAAACGAGCATATCTTTAGAATTTCCGATACAGAGACTCACGCGCTGGAGATAAAAATGTTTTTTCTGCACAACGTTGCCATTGCTCGCTTTGAAATCCTTGAGTTTGTTAATCAAAAATTCGTCAAAGTTTTAAAAAATAGGAAATCGTTCATAAAACAAATTTCAAATTTGGTCTTTCACATGCTCATATTCGTTGGAGGATTACGTTATTCAAAATTCGATGACTCTATGTACCGTTGTTTTATCACAATACGAGAAATATACATACATTTATGCAGATTTTTCATTATTTAATTTCTTCAAATATAATGCAGGACTCTAACATTTTGTGGCAACAGTTTGAAAAGTGAACCGACATTTATGAGTCCGACGCAAAATGCCAAAACGAAAGTAATAGTCCTTCGGGATTCAAATCCCTTTGGACTAAAAAAAAACCTATTTACCAAAAACCAATATTACATGGTTGGTATGATTGTTAATACATTGTATGTCTCCCAGACGATGCAATACAGTCCGTACAACGCCTAGGCATGCTGAGTATCAAATTATCGATCTGATCTTGGAGGATATTACACCACTCAAAAAGCAATGCTCTCCGAAGTTCCGGTAGACATGCAGGAGGAGGTTGACGGGTTGCAACTCGTCGGCCAAGCATATCCCACACGTGCTCTACTGGATTCAAGTTCGGTAAGAAAGCTGGCCAGTCCATACGGGTGATATCCTTCGATTGAAGGCATTCGCTTACGATGTTTGCACGATGAGGACGGGCGTTGTCATCCATAAACACAAATTGTGCGCCCATGGCGCCCCGAAACAAACGTTCATGTTGTTCCAGAATGACGTCCCATTAGATTTGACTTGTCATGGTTCCAATTTGAACATGCAGGTCAGTTCTGGAACCCAAAATAATTCCACCCCAAACGAGCACTTCTGCACCACCGTAACGGTGTCGTTCAATGATGTTTTCTTGGTGTAACGGGTATCTGGAGCTCTCCATATGAAAGTCCGGCGAGAATCAGACTGCAAGCTAAACCCGGACTCGTCGTAAAACATCACAATCCCACTGTTGCGGTGTCCACAACGCATGCTCTCTACTCCAGGCTAACCGCAGGCGACAGTGAGTTGCAGTAAGTGGAACGCATCTGACAGATCTATGAGCATATAGACCAATTTGCCCTAAGCGTCTGTACACGGTCTGCCTTGAAATTGTCGTACCAGTGGCTGAAGAGAGCTGACGAGAGAGGTCTGAGGCTGTGCTTCGCCTGTTTCTTTTGGCAGTAACTGCCAAATACCGGTCCTCATTCGGCGTTGTAGCTCTGGGGCGACCTGTGCTGTAACGTCTACTCACATTACCATCATCTTGGAATCGTTGTCAAAGCCTGGAGATGACACTCTGGGCAATTCCAAGTTCGTCTGATACTTCCAGTTGGGTACGCCCACATTCCAGACATCCGATAATTCTCATCATCCAAATGCGTCCTTTGTGTCATAACTATTCCGTTATTGCACTGAAATACTTATAAAGCGCCTGCGAACAATTTTACTTCTTTGCCTGTATTCCTTATATATCTCTCTCTTACACTCTCGTCATTGTGACGTACCATCGGTGTCATATGGTTGCTTCCTGAGATTTGCATATGATTCTTGAAGATGTGTGTAGTGATTTTACAGGTGATATATTTATTTTAGAGTTCGATTTCTGCGTGACTCCGAATTACCCTTAATTTATAGACATGAGTGTAAATACGCTGAGTAATTTGATTATCCTATATCGATTATCCTATAGTCTATCAGAATAACTGTGCAGAAGTCATTATTTTAAAACCAAGCGGGGCCAAATCTTTAAATGCCTTTCCATTGGAATAAAGTTATTTTTCAGATTCATGTTTTTTAACCCTCTGAGAGTTATGTCCGGCTTTTTCCTGTCATCAGAAGTTTTGCTGCTGATCATATATTGGCTTATAATTTAAGATATTTTGCTTTCTTACTTTCCTTAATAATGTAAATATGTTAATGAATGTAAGTTTATGAAAATAGAGACTAAAATAAGTAATTATACAAACTGAATTAATAAATGCTATTTAAATAGCGGTCTCCATGACGGATGTAAAATCCTGTGTCGCTCAGAGGGTTAATGGGATTGGTGAAATATAAATTTCAGCTTTAAAAGTGTTCATTTAGCTGTGCGCCGGCTACAGATATCATTTCAATAAAAATTAAAAATTAATGGGGGTAAAACTATTTTTATCCCCTTTTATTTTAAAATGTTAATAATATAAATTCGTGGCTGTGAAGATTTTTGCCAAATTGTTAGTATAAATTCTCAGTCGACAGAATATGGGGAAATTACACTATTTTCCCCACAACCCCGCCGCTAATTTTGTATTTTTCTTCCGTAATAAAATCACAACCATATGTATAACGTAGCAAACGTAATATACTAAATTAACAGAAGAAAATCGTCTTCTACTCTTTCTTACCTATTTCACAGAATTCTCCAAAAAATGGCTTCCTACAGATGCATATTGCAGCTTCTCCACTAATCTCGCAGCTCCCGCCGTTCGTGCAGAGATTTGGTTTGCAAGGATCTGTAAACCAATTTAATATTGCATATAGCTTACATTATGATGAAGTGTTACATAGGGGGAATAAACGCTGCATTAGATGGAAGAAATTCTATGGTTTTTCATCTTACCACTTTGACAAAACTCTCCAGAATACGGTTTTATACAATCACACTTTACATTTTCTCCAACAACTTCGCAATTGCCGCCATTCATGCAAGGATTTCGAGTACATGGGTCTGAAAAATAGTTTAAAAGTTCATATTGAATAGAAAAAAAAAAAAAAGATATCGTCTTAAACGCAAATAAATTTGCAAAATTTTCTTCATACTTTGTTCGCAATATTTTCCAAAATACGGCTTTTTGCAGTCACATGTAAAATTTTCTCCAACAACTTTACATTTACCGCGATTCATGCAAGGATTTGCCATACAAGGATCTAAAAAAACAATTTCAATTTTTATAAATGGATTATAACGAATATTAACGTCGGGGGAAAGAATGCATTGAATAAATGAGTGAATTTGTATTATCTGATTTTTACCCAACTGGCAGTGCTCTCCAGAAAATGGTCTCCTGCAGTCACAGATTGAATTTTCTCCAGTAATTTTACAGTTGCCGCCATTCATGCAGGGATTTGGCGTACAAGGATCTGAAATACAGTTAAAGAGGTCATATTTACTTGATTTCAATTAAATATAGTTCTAACATTTAATACAGGTATTTGGTGAGACTTTATAACTCAAAAGCATATATTATGCAGTTAATTAAACAATTAACTGAATAATCTATGGTTTTGAGTCTGATAATTTATGGTACTGATGTCTCAAATATCAAATATTTTAAATAATTATTAATTAAATTTAAACGATGTGTATTTATCCTCTGTTTATAATAATTAAAGAAAGTTTATCATAATTTTAGTAAGAAAGTGACTAAATTTCGTTAATTATTGTAAAGTCATGTAAAAAAATATCTTAGTCACGCTATTAGAATCGCGTGTGATGAAAATAGAAGTCAGGTATAACTATAACACACAGTAAAATCGTGTTTACATGTGATTCAAAAACGTTATAAAAAAGAACGAAGAACTTATTATTGCGTATCTGATAAAATTACGTATTCGTGTACTAAAAGCATGTGAAGAGCAGAAACAGAAGATGCTCAGATCAAAAATTTAATTTTAAATTTTAAATTTTACTTTGGTTTTTCAGCAACGTTTCTGTTTTGCTGGTACGTGACTCCGTACTTTTCCCCCTTTTTAGGTTTCACTGATTATGTATTTTCTTTCATAAATCTTACTAAATATTTAATTTAATTAAGATTTCAGTTGCCTTTTAATTGTTGCTCTTAAATATTTTTTCGATTTTTACATGTACAAAAGCCTAGGCAATTTTGACTTTTCTATAATTTTGTGGTGTCTCAGTAACTTATACATTTTACAACTTTGGTATCCCAAGTTACTAACTTTTAGAATTTAAAAAAAAAAAAAAAAAAAAAAAAAAAAAAATTTTCCTCTTTTTTCTAAATTTTGTCTTATTGTTTGTCTTTTTTATATTACGTACATATTTTCACTTGAGTCACATCAGAGCAGGTTATAACTTGATGGCTGTCTTTTAAAATTTTACACTTTCATTTTATATAAAAATATTCTAATTTAATTATTTTAAATTTAGATTTAAAAAAGAATATGTTTGATTATTTGATTTTGCAATTCATCCAAATATAATTCAGAAACGTGGATCAATAGTAATTCCTTCAGTTGCTCTTTGACAGAGACCATGGAACTATCGACTATTATTCCTTATTTTCAATTACTATTTAATGGTTTATGATTATTGTTTTATTTTTGCATTAATTTCCTTTTATTTCAGTTTTGTTTCCTAACATTTTGCTTCAATTGTTTTTAATTTGTGACTTCCTGTTGTAATATTAGCCATTATTGTTTGATACTACTTTTGTATTTGGTCTCTTACTAGAAATACGATGTATTAAAATCTAAAATCATAGAAATGCAATTGGTGAAACTATGATAATATAAATACTAAAACTGTATAAGTATAAATGTAATAAAATTATGTATTCGGAACAACGGACAACGAAACGTCTGTATCTCGACTTTGAATAAACCGGGATTTTGAATAACTGAATTTTTCTTGATGTGTATCATACTTCAGAGAAAAATACTTCCCACTTATATATCATCACAAAATGAGTATCTGTCAACATAAATTAATTTTCTCTCAAAAAAATTATTTCTCTGAGAGTTAGGAATACCTTGAATTTTCTACGCATTTCTCTCAAGCAGTGTGCGCCATATAATCAACCATGAAACCAGGCAAATGGAATTTCAGTTTTTTGTAGTAAATAACTGTTAGCTGGCAGTTGCACTTTTTAACAGGAGTCGATAAAATAATTTTGCCTCTTTCAAAAATTATTTTCACTTGAAAACTCCTTTTTACGAATATCAATATATCAGGTTTTGTCAAAGAAAACTAATATTTAGATCTAAAAATTATTTCAAATTAGTAAGATGTAAACTTGTCTTGCAAATGAATATGACATTCCTGAAACTATTATCTTGCAGGCATGCTCCATAAAGAGAAGGTATTAAAGATTTTTTATACATCAGAACCCCCAGTTGTGAAATTCAGAATTTAATCACGCAAATAGAAAAGGTTTTTTTTTTTTTTTTTTTTTTTTTTTTTTATTCTGTTCGTAAATTAATCTGTTCATTCATGTATTCAAGAAAAAGATAAATACTTCGCTAAGACACTGTAAGCAAATGAATTTACTAGTAATACCCAGCTTATAGTAAATACCCAGCTTTGGAAACTGGCTAGGATACATCTTACACATGAGAGAAAACACGTTGCGTATTCTTGTTTTCTCCCCATGTGTAACATGTATCCTAGCCAGTTTCCATTAGAAAGTTCTCTCCGATTGCATCTCTCTTCTTAGGCACATAGCCTGCTTTTCCATAACAAACTAAACCAAACCAAACTGGCACTTTTTTATGAACCACAATTTTAGCAAAAACTTCTTTTGATATAAAAAATTTTATTTTAAAGCCTAAATAATAAAATAAGCCTTGCAAACCGATTTTAACTTCTGAATGAATACCTGTCTCTCTGTGGGAAACTAACCCTTAGACGGAGGCTTAGACATTTAAATGCAGGAAAAGCCCTCATCAATATGCCAAAGACTTGCTCTTTAAGAAATACGATGAATTTATGAAAGCGGGTAACGTTTTTGTTCCTGAAAGTACTAGAAATGATCATCCTAAGGGATGCAATCGTGGAGGTTCAACCCTATAGATAGCGGTCAGATATGGATAGAGCTATGGACAGATGCAAGAATGCAGATTCAACGGTATGGACTTCTCAAGGGAAAAGGCACCTGCTGCCTTCTTAGAGCGATGTAACCAAATACAGGGACAAAAATTACCTTCTTGTACAGAACTTTACGTTTGTTCCCAGCTTCCAGATGAAGCTTCGGATTCTAAGGAAATTTTTCTCCTGTTATCTAGCTCTATCCATATCTGACCGCTATCTATAGTGTTGAACCTCCACGATTGCATCCCTTAGGATGATCATTTCTAGTACTTTCAGGAACAAAAACGTTACCCGCTTTCATAAATTCATCATACACTGCTTTACAGCTATATTTATATCGGCTGAGTCTTGTGGTCAGAAAGTTTTGGATTTTTCTCTTTTTTTTTCTTACTAACACAACTTCATAAAAATCTCTTTCCATAATTTCATATCGTGTATAGCATTCTCTCTCTTTTGGTTAAAGACATTTTAACTGATCAACTTCTTTTCATTGATGTGCCAAAAAACGTGTCCTATCCTTCTATCATCCTTTAAAATACTACATTATACTATATATTGACGTTAAATTCAGCCGAATCCCAGATGAGCTATTTTTTAGTTTTTGAGTAAAAGTGTAATTACAATCGGAGCCCTAAAAAAAGTGAGGTATTTTATTTCATTATTAAACTATTTGTCTTCATTTCAATAATTTGGTTATTTTTTTACTAGAAAGCCTGGCGGTCATACGAATTGACCGCTGCTCTAGATATTATAAATTGTAATTAAAATGATTTGTGCAAAGGTATCTGCTAATTCAAACTGAATTCAGTTCAATTTGCGTTCAGTTGTAAACCATTTCAAAAACCGATGATTGCTAATGCAAACAAATGTTCACGCTTCCCCTGACACGCTCATTTCGCGTTCAGCTGAAAAATTCAGTTTAAAATACAATGTAGAAATAAAATCGGGCAAAATTTTAAACTCTTTACGAGAAAGGATATTTAGCATAGGAGTTTGGGTAAACCTACCTGATGAGATGTACTACGCACAACTCGTTAGTTGGTTTCGTCTCCTTTAATTTATGAACGTTTGCAAGTTTCTAGGTAATTCATATATAAATATAGTTAAATGCATAATAAGCAACAATTGTATGGATTAAAAATATTTAAATGTTCTTAAATACCATGATAATTTAATTAAAACAATGATAACTGCATGTATGGTATCAGTGTATATGGACTATTTGAATGCCGTGGCAACCTAACCCCATTGGCTAGTACAGTTACGCAAGCAACCAATAAACTATCGGTGACAGACACTTAAGCCGCATATAATAATTTTTTGTTTATCTTATTACATCTTAATGAATTTTGATTTTAATTATTTATTTTTTAAATTTATTAATTACTTTATGAGCTATTATATTCATTTATTTTGCGCCTCTTTTCTGATTGGCTTCCATGGGGCTCCTGCATTTCTAATTTTAAAAATTAAGCCCTGAACAGTTATTGGTTAGCTCGTTTCTAACGTCGTCAACAACATAATTTCTTCAATAACTTCACTCTTGACATCATTCGTACAAACATTTTATGTTCAAGCATCTAAAAAATCGTTTAAAATCTCACCCATAAAATGAAATACAAGTAGAGTATAATAGCTTTCCAAATTTCATAGTATGAATGCATTCTAACGTAAACGGGTAGAATAATATAATAATAGTTCATGGAAAGGGACCTGTTCAAAATTTTCCATATGATACGAAGTTTTGTTGCGTGCGCCTTCCTCAACATGTAAATATTTACCTTGCGATTCAATTAGACTCAGGCGTGTTTCACCTGAATGACAGCTACAGTAATGCTTTATTTCAATTACTTGTCTCGGCGTTACTAAATACCATTACACCATAAAAGAGTAATCCGCGTTTACAACTCACTGATAATTTACCTCAAAACTGGCTTAACCCTGATTCTGTCACTAAAAAACTAATATGCCAGGCGACTGCTTTTATTTCTAGCACTTAAGGATTTTTTTCTCTGAATCTAATGATCCCATGTTTGTAACAGCTTTGTTCAGAGATCCAATGAATTTGAAACATCTAACTTCCGCGACTATTGCTAATGTTGCTTTGGTAACGCTGTAGCGGAGTGGACAGAATTAGAGTAAGGATAAATTGGTAAAGTTCTAAACCGAGCTTTCACATAAAACTTTGTGAGGCCTGTAAAATTGTCTGAATATTTCATTTTCCATTATAGTTAACTATTAGCTTTATTACCCTCTTCCTTTCCTTCAGAATGTGTGAAACTTTAACATCATAGTGATTTACGCTAAGGAATGTTACGGCGTTAAAAAAACCTCTATCCGTGGAAGTTGAGAATGATTTTCTTACCCTTCTCGCAATGTTCTCCAAAAAATGGTTTCTTACAGGTGCATTTCGAGACATTTCCGACGACTTTGCAACTTCCCCCATTCAGGCAGGGATTTGAACTGCATATATCTAGAGCGCAATTAGGTATATTTTAAAATCTCTCACTATGCAGTAATGTAGTGCAGATACATTCATCGCTGGATTTTATTTCTACTTACCTAACTCACAAAATTCTCCAAAGAATGGTAATTTGCATTCACAAAAGGTGACTACTTTCTCCCAGTTTTTCAGAGACTCCCATCCATTAAATCTGCACGTGCCACCGTTCTTGCAAGGATTTAAACTGCATACATCTAAAAATTCATGCTTAATTAAATGAATTAAAATAGAGGTCAATAATACATATTTAGAGTTTTATTTAATATTAATCATGCATCATTTAAAGATATTTATTAACATAAAAGTATATAAAATATAACTATTCTTTCAACATAAATACAAAATTTTAAATTGTACTTATATTATGTATTGTGTATCTTTTAAACATATTTTATTATTCCCATCCATTAAATCTGCATTCTTGCAAGGATTTAAACTGCATACATCTAAAAATTCATGCTTAATTATAAGAATTAAAATAGAGGTCAATAATACAGATTTAGAATTTTATTAAATATTAATAATGCCCCATTTAAAGATATTTATTAACATAAAAGAAAATAGCATAAATTATAATTATTCTTTCAACATAAATACAAAATTAAAATTATACCTATATTATGTATATTGTATCTTTTAAACATATTTTATTAAAATAAAAATAAACAACATGAAATATAGGTATTCCTTCAATATAGTTAAATAAAAAATCAAATTTTAAGCTAATGTTGTCTCTGCACTGCTTTACTTAATATCGCATTATCAGGGATATAATTTGTAACATTCAGTTTGACACATAATTCTGAAAGTACAGTAGAAGAACAACTGCTTTTGTGGATTTAAAATATTTTTCATATTAGAAAAGATTTGTTCACATAGATATGTAGAACTAAAAGTGGAAAGAAGAGAACATGCAATTTTCTTCAAACAATTAAATCTCTTTTATGGCATCCAGCAGTTTAAAATAGCTGTCGATTTATCATAATTATCTTCCATATTGTTTCGTAATTCCATAAATTTTTTCCATAATTCTGTAGATGTTAAGTCAATAAGTTCCAAACCAAAATTATCAACTTCCATATACTCAAAAATTGACAAACTGAATGGGTAGTAATGGGTCTATTAAATCTGGTTTGCTTACGAAGGAAAATATAGACATACAAACTTCAAAGTCTTTGCATCTTTTGGAAAATTCTTTTTTAAGTTCTTCAGCGTACGTTTGAAGATCCTCTTTGTCTAATGTCGATGTGTAATAAGCGCTTTAACAGATGGGAAGAATTTATAGGTGTTAGTATTATTATCACGGGAAAATATATTTAATTTTGCTGCAAAGCCTTTCCAATGTTAAAAAAATTCAAGCACTCTTTTTCCCTTTCCTTGTAATCCTAAGATAAGACCATTGAGATGTTTAGTTATATCAATCAGAAACATCAATTTGCACAATCATTCTTTATCGTCAAATTCGGGGAAATGTTTCTCCTTATTAAGAAGAACTTAAATGTGTTCATTGTATGGCACGAATTTATTCAAGACATTAACTCGACTAAGCCAACGGACATGGCTGTATAAGGGGAAATCCGCGTATTAATTATTTTAACAACAGTGTTCGTTACATAAATTAAGCGCTGCGACGAAACTTTGGCAATTAAACTTTCCTGATATATTATGCAATTGAAGTTCAATTCTTTGTGTCCAATATGATTTTCAGTAAGTTTGACAAATCCCCTTTCTTTGTCAGCCCTTGCAGTTAGATCCTCGGTAGTTACACAAAATATGTTGTTTATATTAATGTTTTTACTTTCAAAATAATAAATTATTTTCAATGATTTAAGGCAATGATTGTGGCAGACAGGGGAATGAAGTAGCATAATTCTTCATAAACTTTATGGCAAGATCGAGCAATTACTGCAAGTCGCGCCAACATCATTTACAGTAGTACTTTCAAGAATGCTGCTCAAAGGCATAGTTTCCTGTAATTTCCAGAATTCTGTTTTGTTGTTACATTTCTGCAATTTAAATTATTTGTCTTTCAATAGTTCGCGCAGAAGCCTGTAACTTTTTTAATTCGGAATAATATTGTTTCTAGATTTGCTAAATCGCTGAGCAATATTTCAACCTTTTTTAAAAATGTGTCCTTTATATATTCGCCTTATGTGAAAGGTTTGCATTTGGCAGCTACATAATAAGCAATAATGAAACTACATCGGGTCTACATATTTTAGTTTGGTTCCAATTGTGTGACAAAAAATGTAACTTATTTCTTATGTCTATTAATAGATCTTTTTATAACTTAATATTTTTCACCGGAATTCTAAAATGCGCACTCATGTTTAGTTTGAAAATGTATACACTTGACGTGTGATCTACGACGCTTTCGCGACATAACACACATACAGCACGATCCTTTTGTTGTATTAATCCATATTCATTCATCTAAGAATCTTGAAAATCACGAACATCAAGAGGTATGAATTGTAATAATAAGTAAACAAATAAAATGCAAATTTTCGCAGTGGATGGCGTCGTAAAAGTAAAAGTAATTTATAGTTCGCAATGTGCATGAAACTAATTTCTAATTTGGACTAAATCACACTTGATACTCGTATATCGGCCTTGCGAATCGAACCAAAGGCGAGAAGATGCTCGAGGCGTGAGGTGGGACGACGTAGAGACGAGAGACATGACGATTTATCATTATCTGATAACTTAATAGAGTGATGTAGTTACATTGAGAACTTTACCGCGGCATGCGTGCCATAAATTGCCGACGCCTGGCCTAGAGTATAATTAATATTTTAAAGTGACCAAAAATTAATGACAAAATGAAGTATTCTTAATGATTGATATAATTTCTCCTTTTTTACAAGAGTAAATAACATATAGAAAATACGCACTTTTTTAGGATTCTGAAGTAGTAGTGTATTTATTGAAACTTCAATAGCAATTTAAACAATTCTATTCGCGTTTTACTAAATTGGTTACCTATTTCGCAGTTTTTGCCGGCAAAAGGTGGTGGGCACATACACTCTGTGTCTGAATCCTTTTCGATACATAATCCATTGTTCTGACATGGGTTCGAGTCACATGTGCCTGGTGCTAAAGATAAACATTCAAATAAATCAAATTCAAATGAATTTTCTTTAAAAAAATTAAATAATAGTAACATTACATCTTACGTTTTTCGCAATATTTTCCACTATATGGGTAGGTGCAATTGCATTTAACAAACTTTTCAATGAATGAGTGTATGAATATATCAAGAGGTCCATTCTGATTAAAATGATTTACATCTTCTCTGTATTCACAGGCTGCATTATTCCTGCAGATATTAAAGTCACAGATTTCTGAAAATGTGAAAAAGAATACAGTTATATAAAAATTGAAGAGTTGTTTCAACAGAGAATTAGACTGGCAGTATAAGAATACACAGAAAATTAAGAGATAATCATCATGAGCAATTTTTCTGTTCACAGTGAAATCCATCTCAGTTTCTGCAGATTTATAAGAAGTGAATTCATTAACGTATTTCAAGTACAGGCTTTAATCGATCTTAAACAAGAATAAACATCGCTGCATGACGCGCATGAAAATGTGGGCAGTATCTTCGAAATACCTTAGAATTTTGGAACTTTCTAGAAGTCTGGAAATCGTAGAATTTCAGATATAATTTAGTTTGACGAAAATATCAGATATACCTATGGCATAAGCACAGACTGGTCTAATACCAGAAACTGCTCATATCAGACAATGAACATCTATTTTGAAATATATTGTAAAAGTAGTATTAGTGGAAAATGTCAAAAAAAATTTATTCTTTTTTTTTTTTTTTATTTTTATTTATTTTTTTTTTTTAAAGTAACTGGTATTGTCTACAATGAAACTCTTACTATGATCAAATTTTATGAAGGAATGAACTCCGTGCGGTTTCATTTGAAATAAACATCACCCTTTCTAACAGTAAACAAAGAATTTTTCATTATTAATTAGCAAAATTTTTTAATTTTAGATAGTTACATACATGAACCTGGAAACCAATGGAAAATCGAGTGAAAAGCATGCTCAAGTCTCCACGGCTGGATAGTATTGATAATAACTTTAACATAATTAGAATTAACAACTGGGGGAAAACTTCGATCGTACGGATAGTAAGAAATTTCTACGTTTTTTTACCTGAGAAGTTTCTAAGGAAGGCCACGACCCATTCTAAGCATCGTCCCATTAGAAGAGTATGAGATATGTCATGAATTCTAAAAGAGTAAATACAGCTTTGGACTGTTTATCAAATTGTAATTTTTCTAAGTTTAAACGAAACTTTATTATTCTTTAATTTCAGCTTCATGAGTCCTAAATATGTAAAAGCAAAATACAAAGTGAAATTTATTTCAGCAGTTTATCTGAATCAGTAGTTGTGTATATGAAATTGCAATTTTTAATTAGGTCGCGTTTTAGGGGGTTGCTGGATTATAGTTGCTCAAATATTATTTTAAGTTGAAAAGTTTTTTCTCTTACATAATTATATAATAAAATTATATATTTTACTTTTATTTTTATTCATTGCATTTTAGTTCTCTTTTCCACTTTCAGAAATAAGTTTTTTCATAAATTTTACAGTACATTTCATGTAAAAATTTATTGCTTCGATAAGTGATCTGCAGCAAACATTTAAACGAGAAAATAAGGCAGCACATTCCTTGCTTCTGAAGCTGAAATTTTAGAAAAGTATCTCAATATTATTTGATAAGTATCTCAATATTAGATTCATAAGAATCTCAATATTTGATAAGTATCTCAATTTTATTTGATAAGTATCTCAATATTATTTGATAAGTATCTCAATACTATTTGATAAGTATCTCAATATTATATGATAAGTATGAAAAGTATTACAATATTATTTGATAAGAGACTGTAAGTTGTAAAATTTTATTTATCGTTTTTAATGAAAACCCTTTTAGACTAGTATTTAATCTATAAGAATACTTTCAAAACCAACAGCTGCTTGCAACTAAAAGTTTAAGAAATGCATTCTCTACTTGTTACATAGAAGAAATATAACAATTCATTACCATATTTTACATAATGTTAGACACAGGAACAGTATTTAAACAATGCATACCTTTCTGGCATGTCTTTCCGATATGAGGGAGTTGACAGTTACAGGAAAATGTTTCGTCTGTGTTGCTACATGTTCCACCATGTTGGCAACCAACGTTGCTACAGTAATCTGAAAAAAAAAAAAAAAAAAAAAAAAAAAAAGATAGTGTCGGCTCCAGTTATTTATTTAAAAAATTAAATAAGTCGACCACTGTTATAGGTAAACGAAAGTATGTATAATATGGAGTACATATATTTAGTTTTTACCAAAGATCTACAGCAAAAGGAACAGAATACAATAACTCCAAGTTGTGTTACTAAATTTATTTGCATTTATAGTATTTTTCTGTTAAAATAGAATTTATGCATGAACTCTCGTTCTGGGTAACAACGAAAGTCTGGATAACAACGTCCCAGAAATAAACTAAAGATTTGAAAGCTTCAAAGTCTCTCAGTAAGATTAATTAAGCTAATATTGGACTGGAACAAAAATTTCTGCAACACCCGTCGAATGCCAGTTCCTATACATAGCTCCGTAAGAATGATCAGACGAAGAAGCAGAAAATAAGAGGCGCATTATACCTGTGCAAGCGTAAGAAGCTGTCTGTACATAAAAAAGAGTCTTAGCAAGTAAATGGCGGTAAAATATCTAAACTGAATTACGCTTCATCACATGAAGACATATGTCGCAAAATAATTAACAGAAAATAATTACATATCTTCTTTTTCAAAATCCTCTGTTAGAGAAAAGTGCCAGTTTTAATCTTGGAGGAGAAGACTTGGTATCTGTGCAATTTTCCACAATTTCTAAAACTCTACTGTAAACTTTACAGTCACTTAAACGAAAATTGTCCATCGCATTACGCTGAAGAGATGCGTTCGTTGCTTTTAAAATTTAATATTCTCTCCTAAGCGGTAACTTCCATTAGTTACTCTTCGGGTGCTTTAAAAAAATAGCTGTAAAAAAACGAACATAATTCTGTGTTACTTGCAAATAATCATTTGATTAATTTTTTCCGAACTGTCAAAGTATTTCGGTAACTCTGTTAACAGTATCAAAATTTCCATGAAATGAGCAAACGAAGTGAACTTACACCAAATCTTATAACATTCTGATAGCTAAGTGAAGTGGTATCTTGATATTATACTATCCAAATAATTACTGGAGTTTCACTTTGAAATCTCTTCACTTTGGATGAAATTTCTTTTCCGCTTGATCCCTTCGTACTGGAAGATTGGCAGAATGGAACGAAGGTCTTCAACTGCCCCGTAAACAGCTCTGTGAAAAATTTTAGATTAATTTTACACTATCTTTTTAATCACAGAAATCATATTGAAGGAACGTGTAATAAATAATCAATGATTTTGTTTGTGATCATTGAGCTCACAAACAAAATCATTGCTGCGCAAAGATGCTGCATCTAACAATGGATACCGGCTCATGTAAATATTTTTGGTAATGAGAAGGCCGATGAGCTTGCAAAGGCATCCCGTGATTCTCTTCAGCCGTCCAACTGCCTAACCCTCGTTGATGCCAATGCAGTCGCCAGCCAAAGACTAATCGGTCAAGTTAAGGGAAACTCCATCCCGGAATTGAACTGTGACAGAGCCATATCGACTATCATAACCAGGCTTAGGACAAATCACTTAAAAGGGATGAGGATTTCTGCAGACGGACAGCGTAGTTACACCAACATTTGTCCCCAGTGCCTAGATGACATCCCACTGTCTTGCAATCACATTTTCAGCTGCCCAGCAATCCAGGCCAGGCTGCTTAACATCGGCATTGAAGACCCAGTGGACCTACTTTATACTGATAGAGCTGCCGAGGTTGCAAGGGCTGTCTTTGACAGCTTCGAAGCTATATAATTGCACTTTGTCATAGACACGACATCATCATCATGTAATAATCTTCCTGTTTTCCCTTTGTCATCGGACTAAAGATGATCGTGAAACATTAATTTCTGTACACTCTACGTTAAGTCGTTTATTTAATGACATACGTAAGGGAGATTTAAATATTTTTCCATATGTAATGGATAATGAAACTCATCAAATTTCCAAGATCACATGAACGAAACATTTGCCTTAACTTGCACAAAAAAGAGAAGTATCAAACTAAATTTTAAAATGAAATGAAATAATACAAATATGACGTCATTTATTGTTTTGCGGTTATAAATGTTTTATGTAGCTTAATTTTCACATACTGTCTTATAAGGCATTTCCATGCCTTAAAATATGGATCTTTCCAACCAAATCAAAAGTATGATGGGACTGAAGGAAAAAATAGTGCATTTCCTACCTTTCATTTCGCATTTCAAACCACGGTACCCAGCTGAGCATCTGCAAGTATATGAATTCTCACAAGTCCCTCCGTTTTGACAGGGACTGACGAGACACGAGTCTGGAAAAGTGTATAAGAAAATATACATTATTAATTTAAAATTAAATTGCTTCTACCTAAACAAACATAGAAGCTAAAGATTAAATTTGAAATATTTAGTTTAAGAGATCGTATGTGAATTAAGATTCGTAAATTCTGGGCATCTCTTTGTTACGCCGTGAACAAAAATACAAGTTAATTAGATTTGACTAGATTTGTATTTTTCCTGTATGCAGACGAAGTGATTAAGCTAAGATACACCACAGAGGCATCAAAATTTCGCTTTACTGGATGCTGGCTGCATATATATAGCAAAAAATATTTATAAATATTAATAAATATGTTGTGTATCATGATTCATCAAAATGTTTTGCTCACGAGCCTATGAAATTATAATGACTTCTTCACTTTGTTTTTGAATTACCTAGTTGAGTCAATATTTAATATTCAGGGAGTTATAATTAAAAGTAAATAAATATTTAGAAAAGTCAAGTGAAGTAATTTGTGAATAAAGTTCCTTTAATAAGTTCTGGCAAAATAGTTTAAACATTCTGATATTAATTGCCCCAGCAGTGGCCGAGGGGCTATGACCGCTGAATACTAGAAGTTCAACTTAAGTTCAATTCCAAGAGTAAAGGCGGGTTGGTTTCTATGATTTTCCCCAATATTTAATGTAAATAGTTCCCAATATTTAATGTAAATAGTTTTCCTTAATAAGTGATTTCCAGAGGCATGCATTCCCTTAGAGTTCTCGTATGGTTTACAGTATTCAAATTACTTAACCTTGTAGAGTCATTAGGTTATTTTGAAGCAGAATTCATGAAAGATGAGCAACGCCCTATCCGAGACTCGAACCTGGACCTCACACGCGCCGAGTGTGCTGCCGTTACACCACGAAGGCATGCTGGAAGGAGGGAGAGTATACCTTATATACTCGCACCTTTCAAAGAGGAACTTAGGATTTGGGGACCCAGTCGACAAATTCTGGTGGTGATGAAGTATTGCTCACAACAATTTAATTCTGGCGCCACTGTAGTGTCATTAGGTTTTTTTTTTTTTTTTTTTTTTTTTTTTTTTTTTTTTTTAAAGCAGGGTTCATGAAAAATGAGCAATATCCTCACCGAGACTCAAACCTGGACCTCTCGAATACATGCCGAATGTGCTATCGTTACGCCACCAAGGCTTGTAACCTAGCTTGATATTCACAAGGAGCGTAAATAACGTGATGACAACTTACCCACACAGACTCCTTGGATTTCTTTGTAGCCTTCTTTACAATGACAGGTTTTAATGCCCCAAAAGGCAGAAAATTTGCAGCCGTTATCTTCACCACAGTTGCACTCTGAAATTGGAAGTTATGCATAAAGAAAATGCATTCTTTTTCAAAAACATAAATTTTCTGAGAGTGATTTATGCCATTTCGAAAAGCGAATGGAAGGGAAAATCTACCTTCTGTATTTCATTAAAAACAGATAAGGAAGTACTAGAAAAATTGGGGACATTTGCCGTCTGTCACATAGCCCTATTTTTAGGATTTTTCTTCACGCTGAACTATGCTTTAAACTCAACACAGCTGAATATTTACTTCTATTTTGTTTAGGTGCTTCAGTGAGAAGTATCTAAAGAAAATAGTTACCTGAATTTGGCTTTACTTGTCTTAATACAAACACTGTCTCTTTTTTCATTGAAGGAAGAGGGTTGATGCTATTTTATCAGTTTTATTTCATTGAAGGAAGAGGATTGATGCTATTTTATCAGTTTTATTTCATTGAAGGAAGAGGGTTGATGCTATTTTATCAGTTTTATTTCATTGAAGGAAGAGGGTTGATGCTATTTTATCAGTTTTATTTCATTGAAGGAAGAGGGTTGATGCTATTTTATCAGTTTTACAAAAGCATTGAAATTACAGTGTATTCTCTGTTATTTGGGCTAATACCGGGGAAGCAGGTCGCGGCTAATCCAAACCCTCAATTTTCATGCAGATTCTTAAAAAAGTAAGTAATTTTGCTCTACCTTTGGAAGCGTTGAAATACCTGTCAAATTTCTCTGCATATTCTTCGAAGTGGTATTTTATCATTGTATTAGCTTTTCAGAAGGATGAAGAAATTATTTAACTTGCCTAAAATTAAAATTTAATTTAATTTTCTTTTAAAATAAGTAGGTTTCTTCATCCGCCGACCATCACCACAAAAGACAGTTTGATAATCTTGCTTCTTGAGTACTGTTTTTAGGTTTTTTTGAGTTTTTTACCAATATAAACATAATGCCCTTGGGCATGTTAATTTCTTATTTCCTATAATGTCTTTATAAATTGCTACAATAAAGTAGCTAAAATTGTATATATATCCTATCCCTATAATAAAGACCCTATAAAAATATATCTTAAATAGTATTTCACGGTAAAGCCTTATATTCCTCTTTCTACACCTATAGTCCTTCGCGGAGTAGAACTATGTCAATTTCTATATCTTTTGCATACCTCTACTTTTTTGAAAACAACAGTTTTTGGATCCAAGATTATCCGTTTGTATAATTTTTGCCATTTGGCAATGAAACTATTTCTGCTGATTTAATCACAATGATCCCGAAGTGCATAATTTTATTTTCCTCTTTATTAGAAGTGTTTTATGTGTTTAAGGAAAAAGATAAAATGTTAATTCATACTTAAACATTTTGTGTTGTGACGAAGACCAAATCCTTTTGGGCACGTGCAGACTTCATTAACGCATTTGCCATCTTCACATTCACAGCCTGAAAAGACATAAAAAAAACTGGCATTGTCGATACAGAGGCTCTCACAAAAATTATGAAAAAAAAAATCTGGAAATTAAGGTATGATAAATATAGGTATAATAAAGGTATTCTAGATATCTTTGACAAATGTAGAAAATATAGAACATGAAGTTTGGCATTAATATTCCCTAAACCCGATTTTTCATAGATAATTAATTTCGAATTATTAATACTACAATTGCCCCTTCTGATTACTCCAGACAGCAGTTAATATATGGATATAGCGTACAGCAAACTGAGTGACTTGAATGTTTTTATGCTCTTTGGATATTATTGTGCATGATTAACTATTTCTTTGTTGTCGAAAACTATGATTTTATGATGAGGTAAAAGAAGAAAAGGATTTTCTTCCTTTTCTTCTTTTGGAAGAATTCTGTTAAATTCTTCTTTTATCTGCTTCCTTCTTTTCAGAAGAAAAGGAAGCAGACGAAAAAAGAGAGACCTGATGAAATGATCTCAGGAAATAAAAGAAAACAGGGCAGTGGCGACGGAAACCAAGCTGGTAGAATAACGAGAGAGGTAAAGAAGGTATTGTTGACAGCATTAGACCGAGGGAAAAAAATTCAATTGAACAATGTCTAAATGTGGATGATTCGCTTCAATAATGTCTAAATGTGGATGATTCGCTTCAACAATGTCTAAATGTGGATGATTCGCTGTATGTAACGGAAATCAGTCAAGGGCAATAACTAGCATTTAAATCACTTTTAGTCATCAAACAGTGAATCATCTAAAGCTGGCAACCGGACACAGATAATAAAGAAAGAGTACGACACTTAATCAACAGACTTTTTTCTGTGCAATACAGTTATTGAATGTGTAGCTGACAATTATTTCTCGCTTGCCTTTATATAGTTAAGATGTAGCAATCTACAAATCTTGATTTTGTTCATTTACTTAGTTAATACGTTTGATATATCTTAAAGTCAAGATTGGTTTGAGAATAATGCAATTAATTCTCCACCTACTGAAGGAACGATATGAAATAAAATTAGCTACTACATCTACAGATAATCTCAAAATATTAAATATGAAGTTTTTGAATTTCAAGACAAATTATCTGACGAACCTTGGCAGAAGTTTGATATTTCGAAGATCCTACAATCGCCAACTTACATCGATTATATGGTTAATTTTTTAACTTTGTATACTTTTAAATAAGCAGGATCCATTGTACATTTTTCTGTGTCGCTTACCAACAGATTTAGTTTATAGTACTCTATCTGGTGTAAATAATTTCTCGCTTCCCCGAAACCACTCTTGCGACCTTATTGTCAAATTTATCTAAGATATACGTACAATATACGTAAAAGCAAACTTGTTTCTTATTAATTGTTGCAAACTATGCTCTTGTATTTGTCATTTCTTCACAATACCACATCTGAATTGCACATTCCATTCATAATCAACACATCTATTATCTCATAAAATGTATTTCGGATTGATAACGTGAACCTCTAGTATAGAAGGGTTTTGCACAAAAAGGCTTTCTTCGCAATACCTCATCTGAATCACACATTTCATTCATAATCAGAATATCTATTATTCCATAAAATGAATTCCGGATGCACAACGCGAATCTCCAGTAATGAACCATTTTGCACAAAGCTACTATTTTCAGAACTTCGTTGAATTTTGGCGCACCTTTCAAATATTAAAGGTTTTCCTTCTTTTAACTTTATGACGTTAGCATGCATTTCTTTCATGGGTTTTCAGGAACACGTAAAAAAATGTTGACTTAAATATGCTTGTAAACATAAGTAATATCAAATATAAAATAACGAATTGCAAACATGAATGAATGGATACAAAACTTCAACTTACTATGGGGGGATACAAAACCGCGAATAAATAAGAACTAATAAATTGATGGAATCTTATAAATGCATACAAAATTGCGAATAAATAAGAACTAATAAATTGATGGAATCTAATAAATGGATACAAAACTACGAATAAGATCTAATAAATAGATATAACCTAATAAAGAGACATAAAACTACGAATAAGATCTAATAAATAGATGGTTCTAATAAATAGGTACAAAACTCCTAAGAAGAAACAAACAAATATAGACTATAAAACTCAAGCTCTGTGTATATGTATCTGTTTCTTATTTTATATTTTTTCGAGTTTCGATCATGATGGAACGCGGAAAATAGGATTTTGATATTCTAAAAAATCTTCAAACTGCTATCTATGCATTGTTGAATATCTTTATAATATATAAATTTCGCCTTGCCGATCCACAGTATTCTTGCAGCTAAATTTTTATTGCCACTCATTTTTATAAAAGCATATTCAGGTATTTTGTTTTCAAAACATTAAGAATTCAAGATTGCCAGATCTTCTTTGTTATTCCATTTATTCAGATAATCATTTTCTTTTTCTATATTATTTTCTATTTCAATCAGTAGAGCTCATTTCGTTTCCCTGAAGAAGAGTAGAATTTTTGTTATATTCTCTTAGAAATAATCTTGGACACCTAAAAAAGAAACACTAACTGATGCTTTAGTTACTAAATGTTCAGTTTTAAATTAAACATAATTTTAAAATGTTTATGCTTATTTTAATCTTTCTCAAAAGTTCCAAAACAAGTACGAATAAGTATTATTAATCGATTTTACCTTTTCTTCTTTCACATTTCGGACCTACGTAACCTGATGGACATTTGCATTCGTAACTATTCACACAAGTGCCACCATTGCGGCAAGGATTAGTAGTGCACTGATCTGGAAATTAGAAAAGCTTCCATTATTCAGGCGTAACAATGATGAAGAAAACATGGATTTTAGAAGCATTAAACATACAGAAGTACTACGTGTACTTTACAGGAAAAATAAAGGGAAGACCAATATTTATGTGCAAATATACTCATAAAAAGAGAAAAATTTCATATTATTGAATAACAATTGCAACATAAATAAAAAGGTTATTTAATTTTGTATTTTAGCTGTATCAATTTGTTATTCACATGATAGTAAAAATGACTTACAAAACCTCTAATTGTTTGAAGATGACTGCAGTAGAAACAGAAATACATACAACTCATTCATCATTAAAAATATTAAAAAAAAAACAATTTAAACTATACTAAAGGACAAAATGTGATAACGTAAAAAGCAAATGTTTGAATTTTTATTTAATATTTAAATTTTTGGTATAAATTTTTGATATTTATATTTTTAGTTAAGGTATTACAAGACAAACAAAATTAACTGACAAAATTTTAAAACGTTTGATAAATGATTGACCTTTTGCTCTTATCTCGCTATATGTAACAGTTCACGAATCTTTTAATTGCTGCGCAGCTTCTTTATATTAACATAAAAAGAAATTTCACTAGCATGCTGAATGTGACAGAAAATAGCTAAAATTTCTTTTGGATGTTGGTATACTGTCATAATATTTTCTCCCCCCCTCGCGTGCTTAACCATCTCTTGCTTTATAATATTCTTCGTCTTGGGATTGCAGTAAATCATTCTTTCTTCGAATGGAGACTCAGCACATTACTTTCACCTTCATTATCCAATCCATTGTCTTCCGACTCGATCCAATTACCCTGACATTTCCTCAGTATACCTCAAAATAAAATGATATTCGCAAAATTTGAAATCAGTTATAATATTGTACTCAAACAACCAGAAAACACTTGCCAGTACTTACACAGCTCTTATACGAAATATTAGCACGCTTTGGTAAACATAACTAGTAACAAGCTTAAAAACTCTTATACATATAACTAATTAATAATAGACTAAATCATAATTCATAACTAATATTTACAGTGATTAAGCGATAGATTAAATTGCGCCGGAATCCGGTACTTCTTATTTTTTAGGGTAAATAATAATTCTAGTCGGAGCCTACATAAGAAGGCTCCGGTACTTCTTTTACGTAACTGAACTGCAGTAGAAATTCGATTGCAAAAATGATATTTTTAGTAATAAAATTATGTTAAAAATCACCATTAATTATTTAATTATTAATTATTTAATTTTCTTACTAACGATTTCATTTATTTATTTATCTTTTTTCCTCTTTCCTGTCCGTTTTTCGCAGTGCTTCGACACCTCTACTCCTTAGAAACTAAGGCCTGGATCAAGCAGTTTTTCAGGACTGCACAGCAAAATAAGAACACTGCAAAACATTTTTTCACCTGCTTTGCACCCTCTATTCGTCCTTGAACTACTCACTCGCTCAGCAGTTGCCACACTCCCTCCCCTCTTGCGCTAGAAAGGACATGAAATGCATCTGTTAACTTGTCCCTTCACCAAGGATCGAAACAATTTTGAACATAGTTCTATCAGTGGGGTTACCCTATTGACGTGCTTACCGCCCCAGTGGAACAGCTCTGTGGCTGTCGGCAGTAAATGTAATATCAAATAAATACCTAAGAGTAATATTTATGAAATTCATATAGTAAGATCATGTATGGTTAATAAATTTTGCTTACATGTTTTCCTTTCGAAGGTGCTATATAACATTCTATGACAGTAGCATTTAATGCACATGAAAATTAATGCAGACTCTCATTTTAGGTGCTCCTTTTTATATAATTAAAAAAAAAAAAATTCAACCTTTTTGGGTGACTTCTTATTGCATTTTTTTTTTAATTCTTCATTTCATTTATTATCATTGTTTTTCCTCTTAAAGATTACTTTAAAATCATTACAAACGGAAAAATGTAATTAAAAACGCTTGATTTATAACATTTACTTGCGTATTTTACACCTGTTATTGCTAGTTTTAATGTTTGAAAACCGTGAGAGGAAAATTAAGCATTGTATATTATTTCTGAAAAGATGTCTTTAAAGATAAACACAACACATAAAAGAAACACATAAAGATATACTAATATTATCATTTTACGTATTATCATTTCCAATAGAATTCCTTTTACTTACACAAAATTAATTACTATTTGTGCAGACATTTCACATTGTTATCATAAATTAGTAGCTTCTAATTGATATGCTGAAACCACTGAAGGGCAATTATGCGAGGAAGAAAAACATGGCATTTGCTTTCCTTATATCATAATTAAATCCCACAGCCGACTTAAATTCAATCATATAGTTTAAAAAGCATAAGGATTAAAGTCAATAAAATGAACTCACCAGTACAAGTGCCTTCAACATCTTTGTATCCTTCTTTGCAAATGCAGGTTTTGCTTATTCCTCTGAACAAAACTGGTTGGAAAGTGCAAGCTGCTCCTTTGCCACAGTTGCATTCTGAGGAAAAGCAAATGGAAGAATTTCAAAACAAAAGTTCAGTCGAGAAGCTTTTATTGTTTTGCATAAATAATTCCAGTTTTGATGATTAAGAATAATCTCTTTTCTCCTTTAACTATATGTAGTTTCTGTGTTCTCATACTTAAATTTCTCCAGTTGCATTTCGAATGAAATAGTACTTCCTGAGAAGTAGCTCACAAACGAGAAATAAACATAAAATATATAGCTTTTCTCCTTTAACTATATGTAGTTTCTGTGTTCTCATACTTAAATTTCTCCAGTTGCATTTCGAATGAAATAGTACTTCCTGAGAAGTAGCTCACAAACGAGAAATAAACATAAAATATATAGCTTTTCTCCTTTAACTATATGTAGTTTCTGTGTTCTCATACTTAAATTTCTCCAGTTGCATTTCGAATGAAATAGTACTTCCTGAGAAGTAGCTCACAAACGAGAAATAAACATAAAATATATAGCTTTTCTCCTTTAACTATATGTAGTTTCTGTGTTCTCATACTTAAATTTCTCCAGTTGCATTTCGAATGAAATAGTACTTCCTGAGAAGTAGCTCACAAACGAGAAATAAACATAAAATATATAGCTTTTCTCCTTTAACTATATGTAGTTTCTGTGTTCTCATACTTAAATTTCTCCAGTTGCATTTCGAATGAAATAGTACTTCCTGAGAAGTAGCTCACAAACGAGAAATAAACATAAAATATATAGCTTTTCTCCTTTAACTATATGTAGTTTCTGTGTTCTCATACTTAAATTTCTCCAGTTGCATTTCGAATGAAATAGTACTTCCTGAGAAGTAGCTCACAAACGAGAAATAAACATAAAATATATAGCTTTTCTCCTTTAACTATATGTAGTTTCTGTGTTCTCATACTTAAATTTCTCCAGTTGCATTTCGAATGAAATAGTACTTCCTGAGAAGTAGCTCACAAACGAGAAATAAACATAAAATATATAGCTTTTCTCCTTTAACTATATGTAGTTTCTGTGTTCTCATACTTAAATTTCTCCAGTTGCATTTCGAATGAAATAGTACTTCCTGAGAAGTAGCTCACAAACGAGAAATAAACATAAAATATATAGCTTTTCTCCTTTAACTATATGTAGTTTCTGTGTTCTCATACTTAAATTTCTCCAGTTGCATTTCGAATGAAATAGTACTTCCTGAGAAGTAGCTCACAAACGAGAAATAAACATAAAATATATAGCTTTTCTCCTTTAACTATATGTAGTTTCTGTGTTCTCATACTTAAATTTCTCCAGTTGCATTTCGAATGAAATAGTACTTCCTGAGAAGTAGCTCACAAACGAGAAATAAACATAAAATATATAGCTTTTCTCCTTTAACTATATGTAGTTTCTGTGTTCTCATACTTAAATTTCTCCAGTTGCATTTCGAATGAAATAGTACTTCCTGAGAAGTAGCTCACAAACGAGAAATAAACATAAAATATATAGCTTTTCTCCTTTAACTATATGTAGTTTCTGTGTTCTCATACTTAAATTTCTCCAGTTGCATTTCGAATGAAATAGTACTTCCTGAGAAGTAGCTCACAAACGAGAAATAAACATAAAATATATAGCTTTTCTCCTTTAACTATATGTAGTTTCTGTGTTCTCATACTTAAATTTCTCCAGTTGCATTTCGAATGAAATAGTACTTCCTGAGAAGTAGCTCACAAACGAGAAATAAACATAAAATATATAGCTTTTCTCCTTTAACTATATGTAGTTTCTGTGTTCTCATACTTAAATTTCTCCAGTTGCATTTCGAATGAAATAGTACTTCCTGAGAAGTAGCTCACAAACGAGAAATAAACATAAAATATATAGCTTTTCTCCTTTAACTATATGTAGTTTCTGTGTTCTCATACTTAAATTTCTCCAGTTGCATTTCGAATGAAATAGTACTTCCTGAGAAGTAGCTCACAAACGAGAAATAAACATAAAATATATAGCTTTTCTCCTTTAACTATATGTAGTTTCTGTGTTCTCATACTTAAATTTCTCCAGTTGCATTTCGAATGAAATAGTACTTCCTGAGAAGTAGCTCACAAACGAGAAATAAACATAAAATATATAGCTTTTCTCCTTTAACTATATGTAGTTTCTGTGTTCTCATACTTAAATTTCTCCAGTTGCATTTCGAATGAAATAGTACTTCCTGAGAAGTAGCTCACAAACGAGAAATAAACATAAAATATATAGCTTTTCTCCTTTAACTATATGTAGTTTCTGTGTTCTCATACTTAAATTTCTCCAGTTGCATTTCGAATGAAATAGTACTTCCTGAGAAGTAGCTCACAAACGAGAAATAAACATAAAATATATAGCTTTTCTCCTTTAACTATATGTAGTTTCTGTGTTCTCATACTTAAATTTCTCCAGTTGCATTTCGAATGAAATAGTACTTCCTGAGAAGTAGCTCACAAACGAGAAATAAACATAAAATATATAGCTTTTCTCCTTTAACTATATGTAGTTTCTGTGTTCTCATACTTAAATTTCTCCAGTTGCATTTCGAATGAAATAGTACTTCCTGAGAAGTAGCTCACAAACGAGAAATAAGCATAAAATATATAGCTTTTCTGATGATGGTAACGTTGGCTCCCGTATTCGATGGTCATATTGCGGGGATATGTCTCATGATGAAGAGTCCGTTGCTGCCACCACTCATGGCAGGAGGAGGCTTTAATTGAAGCCTGCTGGGTTCTTTTAACCTTTTAACTGTCATGCCCCACTGGTGTTCGAAAATGTCACGCCCGAGTATTTCTCGGGGTAATTTTAATTTTGAGTGCATCGTATTGTCATACCCGAATATATATCGGGAGATGTTTATTTCGGCTACATTTGGTTTTTCCAATAAAAAAATTTGACAATTTGTGTACCCAAATCATCAAAATAACTTGACAGTTAAAGGGTTAAACACTTCTCCCTAAAGCACAGTTCCTCCAACGCGCCGGACAGGGCGTCGAAATCTAGCCTTTTGTTTTCGGGAAGAGTCTGAAGGATATCCGCTGCATCTGCTCTCATAGAAGCGGCGAGATGACAGGCTTTAGCTTGGGAATCCCATCCATTCGCATCTGCCACTATAGAAAATTGTGTCTTATGTACTTGCCAGGAGGTCGTGGATAGCTTCAGTGAGGGACGAGCAAGCATGAGTAAAAATTTAAAACCCTCAGGATTCTTTCCTGCTGTCGTTATGCACTTATTGAGAGTGTTAACTTCTTTGGCGACGGCAGCAGCCAACCCTGTCATCAATTTGGTTGTTGAACGGCAGAAACTCTTCCTTCTATTCGTTGCTCCACAGCAGAAACTCTTTTTTCTATTTGATATTTTACAGAAAAAACTGTATAATCGGTTTCTTGTTGTACGGCCGAAATTCTCTCTTATATTTGTTCTTTGACAGGAGAAACGTTTCCTTCAATGTCAGAAGTGGCCCAACTTTATTTTCAACGGCGTCTGTTCTTCCATTACCTAAAATTTATTTTCTGTTATGCAGGTAATTTCTCTTTTCATGTCTTATTGCTCTGCTTCAATCTTTTTCTTGACCAGCTCTCATATTTCCTTTAAATGAAGCAAAGGCTGCAATCAACAGTCTTAACTGCTAAATCCCACTTCTGACACCAAAATCTTTTGCGTGCGTACGGGAATACAAGGCAATTATAATTACAAATTCTGCTAAAAACAGCTAAATAAGTACAAAAACCGCAACAATATAATATAAAGATTTGGACTTTAAATGTTTCTTCCGAAATACACATAGAGTTTAAATTTATTCCCTTATATGTAATTTTGAAATTGTTACTTTGGATATCAAGAGAAGCAGTAAAATAAAGAAACACCAAGAGCGGAAAAAGCTCTAGCCACGCCACTGAATAACTCTTAGTCCGATCTTCCTAAAAATTACATTAGCGATTACCGCATGTATTTCCTCAGGAAAACAGATAAGTGCCAAAAACGCACCATCTCTAAGATTAATAACTGTTATCAGAATTGGCTGATTTCCAAGAAGAATAAAATAAAACTTTTCTACCACATAACTTTCAATAGTTGTTGGAACTAGAAATCTACAATCGATGAGCAATGCTGTGATAGGTTAATTTAAAGTAATGCAAAATATGAAGAACTGCAGACACGTCTAATATCAATAAAACAAAACAAAACAAAAATAATGTGTTGAAAAGCTAAAAAACTCCGCTAAAGAATCCGAAGGAAATTTCTATAAAGTTTAGTAAAATGGGGGTGCAAATAACGTATAACATAAAAAGTGGACTTAAATAAGTACTAAATAATAATTAAAAGGACTTAAATAATAATTAAAAGTGGATACCTTTGCAAGTTGCAACATCGTACAATCCATATTCAGGTGGGCACTGGCAGAATGACCTACCATTCTTGTCCTTAACACAGTTTCCCTTCTCACAAGTGCAATCTAAAAAACAAAAACAATACTTTTTTTTATCACATTTTACTTTTAATTTTTATGAAATAACACAGAATAGTGCTTTGGAAACCCACGTCGATGTACTTTCGATATATCGCGTCTCATATACATATAGATGTTTACAAAAAAAGGGTGATAATAGAAATGTAATCCTGTATTAAGCGATCTATTACTTTTAGATAGTTTTTTACTTCCTCGTACGAAGTGAAAAGGAAGTATTGTAATCGCGAAAAGTTTCAGGCAGCATATTTCAACGAAAATATCCATTTTGACCGCTATCGAATGCAATTTAACGATGTTTTTGCGTAATATCTGTACGTAAGGACAGAATAAAAGACTCGTTTCCTCCAAAAAAATTTTAAAACTGCTTTAAAATTAATTCTGAAGAGAATTTTTCGTGGCGTCTGTACGAACGTGCGTACGTACCTACGTACGTAGGTATCTCGCATAACTCAAAAACAAGTGGCTTCAGAACGTTAAAATTTTGTATATAGGACTGATATAACATGTAGATGTGCACCTCGTATTTTGGTTGCAATCGGCCGCACCAAACGTATATAAATATAATTATATACGTATATATATACACTCTGTTACCCTGCTCAGTGATCTCAGTTTCTTTACTCTTATATGTTTGTAAATTGTACATTTTTTGCTTTAAAAATGATTGAATTATGTTAATTTTATCTTCCAGTTAAGGTTTTTATGCCTTTAGTAATCCGTATGCAATATTTTTAGAATTATCAGCAATTTTAAAGTTGTTTAAGTGCCGCTAAGCCTTTTTATATGATGGCGGCCACTGATCGTTTACATTTGAAACAGCAGACTTGTGGATTTGTTGCCAATCTAGAGAAACTTAGCTTCGCAACAACAAAGATAACGCCTTCATTTATTATTGCCAATTAAATCATGCTTAATCCTTTCTGGAATTTTTTCGAGGAAATAAGCGTTTAAGATTTACATCGTAATTTTTAATATAGATATTTTGAGTTTTTATGTATTTTTGCGTTCTCACGAAGTGAGAACTGAATTAATTGAATGAGAAGTACTCAATCGTCTGTGAAAAACTGTTTCTTTTTCGTTTTGTTTGCTTAATTTCTTTTATACATCGTTCTAGCTTTATTATAGTATTTGAACAGAACATGTGGCAACGATTAGATAATTCTTTAAATGATATAAATTTTGTGCATTCTGTGTTATAATATGAACGAAATATAATACTGTTAAATGAATCTAGCGCCAGAGTGTCGCTATGGTAAACAAATGGAGGGGATTTTAAAGAATGCATTTATTCTATTGTGGTTTATGCGCTGTCGGCGAAGTAGATTTAATTCAATCCAATAAGTTTAAATGAAATGCAAGAAAAAATGCGTATATTTTAATATTCCGTACATGTCATAAGTCATAAGGAAGTCATGTGGTGTACGCATCAGATTTTTTTGTTTGTTCTTTAAATGGCTGCAATAAAGTTGGTTGTTGTTTTAATCATTCTTTTTCCTATCATTTTATCACAGCCTAGACTGATAAAGACACAGATTACTTTGATTAATTTTCTGAGATTATTTTAAGCATTAAATTTTGTGTCATTTTGGTTCAGAAACAGGCTGATGTATTTTCTCCTTTCTTTGCATCAACCCCCTGACGGCGATGCAATGAAAGAAGTCAATTTCTTTTCCTTTTCACTTTTGGTTTCATTATTTTTTGGATCTATCATGCAGTTTGTCATTGTGCGTCTGGGTTTTCGTTCTTTGTATACAGTTTATACGGAATTGAATATGGGAGGGATTTTAAGTGTTTTTATTTTGCATTGTGTATACATTAGAGATATTGATATAAATAGATAAATACAGGGTTTTTTCCCTCCCTCACTGACACTAGTCAAAGCCATCTGTAACCTTATCTATCAGCTGGAATGTCACCAAATTTGATAGAAAGCCTAGCGACGATATGGGAATAGGAGCATCACCTGTAGCATCACCTTCGAATTTAAAAACAGCGTTTTTGTGGCGCCATTTAAGGAACAAGCAACTAACTAAAAGCGGTAGATCGCATACTACATGATTACCAAAAAACGTCTGTTATATGAAAATGAATAATAAGAAAATTGTTTCTGTACGAAAGTTAGATTAGTATATGAAATTCGGTTTTATTAAACACAGTCAACTCCCAGTTAACTAGAACGGAATAATCGAATTACAGATTAATCGGCCTTGCGTTAAAAACGTTTGTTTATTCTTGAATTATGGCAAAAATACTAAAATTACTACTTACTTGTTTGATAACCTTTATTTCGTTTCCCCATTTGAATTACAGCTATATTTATGTTTGTTCATAAAAAAGAATATGGAAGACCATAAATCTTCCTCAATAAATTTACTAGCTAATAAGTTTCATTATTTCATATCACAAGAGAGAAATCGTTGCACTTTCTAACGAATTTATTTAAATTAAAAATTTAGTTTGTAAATGCCTTACCTTGAATTTTGTTTCTGAATTCCTTTTCTAAAGATTTACTATTTTTTTACTCTGATCATTTTTTAACTGAACTGATATTAAAAAAAAAGATTTATGATGCCTTTCTCCTCACACAAACTACGCCTGTATGATATCCAATACATTGATAAGGCAGAAAGCGTTCTAAGAGATAAGGACATAAAACATAAACATGTTTGAAGAGTCGTAGAATTCAGTCCTTTCAACAGATAATGATAACTGTTAGACTTGTGACATAATCTGTTGACAATGGTAGTATTTAATTCGGAATTTACATTTAAAGTTTGAGTTATCTTTCTTATACATTCGCTAATTAAGTTTTTCTTTATTTCCAAATTATAAAAATTTTCGGGTTCAGAATTTTGCGATTTGAATTACATTTACTTTAGACTTACACTAATCAATAAAATAAGCCTTCTGACGATCTACTCGATAAGTCTAAACGGCCAAAAATGTTGAAAAATAAAACAACTATTTCTATATTGGAAGCAAGTTTCTTTACTACTGGCAAATTTAATTTAACAAGCCAGTTTATCAAAATTAGAAAAAGCTACACAGCTTTCTTATTTATCTTAATATTACACCAGGATTTATAAAAATTTAGTTTTTCTTTTTTTCTTTCCCTAAAAAGATAAATAAACCGCCTATTTCATGATCACCTAGAAATTTATTGTAATATGATGACTAAATGATAACTTGCAAAAATGTTCAAAAGAAGGTTGTATTACTGGAGTTAACATTTTAACAATGAAATATTAGCAAGTACAGAGACTTTTCGCTTCATTGCATTTACAGAAATATTTTACCTAAAAGTTTTGGGTTTTTAAATATTCCGTTTGATAACCCTTATTCTTCTCTATTTTTCTACAAAGTAATTTCGAAGACAATAAAGCTTTCTGATGTATCGGAAGAGGTATTTTAACCCATTTCCTCTTGAACAGCTTTACAAAGTCCAAGGAGGGTTGTAGATCAATGTTTGGACAATATGCTATTTAAATGTCCACCAAGACAGATCACGAGATTTAACTGGGATATGACTAAACGGCCGTTTCTTCTTCAATTTCTTCCAGAAAATTAACTGGGGATTTTGATGTGTGGCTGCTTGCTGCTGATTGATGGCACTGGCTGATTGATGGCTGCTTGCTGCTGATTGATGGAATAAATAGAAGAAATTCATATTTCAAAATTGGGAATAAAATATATTCTTAATAATAATTGGAGTTGATCTTAAAAATTTTTTTAATTTGTCGTGTAAAACAATTAATTAAAAATTTCGGCGATTTTCCTTTAAGAGAAATTTATGCATCAGTTTTTGCTAAGAAACTGTCTGTCAGCAATGTCTTTTGTAAAAATAATTTAGCCCAATATTTACAAGGGCAAAGGTTTCTCTTTCTACGAGATCTGAAATTTTTAGTCAAACCGTCAGATTTTGACCCTAAGTAAAATTAATAACCTTCGATATAATCAACCAAAGTCAGCATTTTTAACCTGAAACATTTTTAACATGAAAGAAACATTTTAAGCTAAATCTCATATCAATTTTATAATAAATAGTATTTAAATATTTCTAATTTTAAATTATCTATATTTTCTTAAAGATACTGAAACTACTATTGCAGCAGAAAACATATATTAGTTTTTGCCGAAAACATATTTATTCAAAAAAGATTTATCTGAAGGATGTTCTAAACTAATGCAAACTCAAGTTAAAGAGATTCAAGATTACAGCAAAGAAAGGATGTTGGAAACATATACCAGGGATCTTAAACCCTGATGATTTATTGTCAAGAGGATGCTATCCATTGCCACTCCTAAAATCCCAATGATGGACAGGATCTGAATTTCTGAAGAAACCTCCAGAAACTTGGCCTTCAAATGATCCTGATTTTGATATGAAAGAAATCGATAAAGAACGACGTCGAACTGTCATTTCGGCGAAGAATTCAACGGTTGAAAGTATTCTAGCTAAACTTGCCTCCAGATTTTCGAAATATTCTATGATTGTACGAAATATTGGACGTTAAGATTCCGACCCACTTATATGAAAAATGAAAATCGTTTGGCTAATATATCCGCTGAAGAATTCGAGAAAGCCGAAAAAACTTTATTTTTTCTTATACAAAAGGGTGCTTATGAACAAGAACAAAAAAAGTCTGATCTGAAAAATCTTCAGATTTTCGTTGATGAAAATTGATCTTCTCTGAACGATTGTCTGGAAGTTGGACCAAATTTAATAGATGTAATTCCAATAGTTTTAACTAATTTTAGAATTTATGAAATTGCTTTATCTTCTGATATAGAAAAGGCATTTCTACAAATTTAAATTGATCCAGCAGATAGAGATTTCCTACGCTTCTTGTGGTGAGAAAAGGGAAATATTGTTGAATTTAGGCATTGCAGAGTAGTTTTTGGTGTTTGCTGTTCTCCATTTCTTCTTTCAGCATGCCTAAATAATTTGTTAGAAAAATCCACCTGAACATTTAAGCAAGATCGCAAAAAAGTTAAAAGGCTAATTCTATATGGATAATTGTCTTACTGGTGTTGTTAAAGAAGAAGAAATTGAGCACTCACTAACTCAATTAAATTATGAATGATTACATATAAATAATTAATTACAAAAATAAGAATATGCTTGGTCTATTCTCAATAAGAATAATGTCAAATTCTCAATACCTACGCACTTTCCATCCTTATAAATTCTATTAGGATCTGTACACTGGCATTCTGCTGATTCTCTTTCTATGTTATACACACAACGGGCATCCTTAACACCTGCGCAGAGCGTTTCTGCCTCACAATATAAAACAACGTTGCAGCGAGATCCATACACCAGAGGAGGACATACACAGTATTTGATTGATCCTTTTCCAGTGCAGGTTCCTCCGTTTTCGCAACGGTGTTCAGAGTCGCATTCAGAAGTAAAACTTCCTGCAAATGCTAAACAAAATATACTTAGTTATAACACGGGAATAATGGAAAGAAAGTATATGCACAATTTTAATAATCTAAATACTAACTAGGTCAAATTATCTGAAAAACTATTCTGCTGTTAATTCGCTACGTTGGTGACAGATTCTAGCGGTTAGGTGTTGATAGAGATGATATAACTAAAACAAGAAATTCGAATGATCTAATCATTCTGCTTTCTGTTGAAATTCAATTTGCACAATTCGCCTTATTTTTAGTCTTAATGAGTCTCGATGAATTTTATTTCAGCAATTTTATTATTTGCCGTAAAACCTTTTCTGTCTATTCGCCTCTCGATGCTAAACATGTAACGTACTTGCATTTATTTATTTTATCTAACTAGTTATTTTATATTATGTACCTTTAGTGTCACTCTAATTTTTCGTTTTCTTGGCAGAAAGGTAATTTTATATCTCGTGTATTCAAATGAGATATAGTATTTAAAACGGGATTTGACCTTGTTTAGTTAGAGCGTGTTCTGTCTGCTGAAGGCCACGTTATTAGTTGAAATTATGCGATAGAGGTCTGTCTTCTGTGTTTCTTTATTCTTTCCAATAGTGCTTGTCACGCAGGTATAGGTTTGAATTAACTTGCGCGCTGTTATTTCTATGTAGCTTTTGGCTAACTTCTGTTAACTATTTTAGTTCTTAATAAAAGGGTCTTTTACCTTCTTTTGCATTCTCTGCATACTGATAGCTCGCTTAGTTCCATCAAGAGTCAAGGCTTAGTGTATGCTTCCCAAGAAGGTGACACTCTATAAATCAGGGGGTATTAAGTCTATCGCGATCGACTGGTGGACCACGACGACATTTCGGTGTGACCGCCTTTACTAAGACCTAAGACGCACATACTAAAAGGAACGTATTTACAAAACATCGACGCTAGTTAAGACTGGAGAATCAGCATTTCACAATCAATGCGACTGTGTTTACTTAAGCAAATGATTAGATGAATGAGTAGACGACATATGTACCTTCATTGGAGCGTACGATGAGGCTTAAATACATACCTCGGTTACAGATTCAGCGGTTTAGGCATATTAGCTGCTCCCTGCATTAAATACGTCCACGCTCCACGGTCTAGCAGACGAGCGGTTGAAACCCGTCGGGAACTGGACAAATTCAACCGATCACAGAGGATCGTTGTGCCATGAACTTTTGCATAATTTTCCAATCGCGAAACGCAATTTTTGTGCGAAACTGATGTACAAAAAAGCATTAATTTTATGGTAACTTGTTCTTACTTCCTTGTGTAGAAGTAGTTCATTTTTTTTTGGTTACTTTGTGGTACGCTGATATAATTTAATATTTAATTTTAATTTACTGTAGGGGCGATAAGTGAAGTATGTAAATCTGAATTTCGAAAATACATTTTTATATTCTACTCAATTTGCTATCTCGATACCGAATAACTTTTTGATACACTTTTAAATAAAGGGTAAAAACTATAATTGGTAAAAATTATTGTATTGTGAAATTTCTTGGCTTTCTTTGTGTATTTGAAAATGCTTGGTGATAACTAGGTTCTTACTATTTCACGTACTGTAAACATCGTAAAATTCAATAAAGATAAGTATTTTAAGAATATGTCTTTGTTTATTTAAGCTACTTTTAAAACTTTTAGAAATCTCTCTTTTGTATATTTTTCCGTAGGCAAAACTATACTAACAAAAGCTCCTACTGAAATATAGAAAATACAATGGTTAGTCAGAGAATCTATGTATTAAAATGCTGATGTGGAATAACTCATAAAATAACCCAGGTAACCCAGTAACTCACAAAAGAAAAAATAATTGAGAAATTAACATGAAACTTGGTTATGCATTATTCTCCATCTAAACAATTCTATTTCATTTCATTCTACAAATAAAGGTGTAATTTTTAAAGTCTTGCACACTAGCACAATCAAGTAATTTTTCCCATGACGAATCTATGGAATATTTTACACTCTATATTACACTGTATGTGTTGCTATGTACACTGCGAAAAAAAGAACAGTTCTATATCTCCCTTTCTCCTGGGCCGATAGACAAATTCCAAATTGCGTTTATCATGTCTCGAAAGCACGACTAAGGATATATATTAGATTTTTATATAGCGCTATTCTGACATAGGTATTTTGACACAAAATCGGACTTTTACTGAAATAACATACCAATTTTTTTACAGATTTCGATTCTACGACTCAAATTATGCCAGACAGCCAAGTTTTGTAAAAATCGTACGAGTAGTTTTTAAACAATTAGCTCTTAAAATTTTAGCTCCTCAATATTAATTGAAATTGGCATATATTTATTAATATCTCTTTTTTTATGAAACTTTTTTGATTTTTTTCCTTTCACATTTCAAAATTTAGGTTCATGCCAAATAAAATTCACCTATTTTTGTGTTTTATTTTAAAAATTTCTATGTTAAAATAATTTTTTAAATTTTTCGAAAAAAATTTTGAATTTGAAATTTTGAATATATAATTTAATTATCAAATTTTTACCATCATCTTAAAGTAAGTGTAGTTCTAAGCATACCTGCAAAAAATTAGAGTTTTTTATTCAAAATTTTCTAAGATATGCACAAATTTTCATATTTTCGCGTTTTGAAATTTGACATCTTTTTTTTTTGAGCGATAATAACATCAAATGTGATTTATGGATTTTTTTTTACAGTGAATTGCCACAACTATTTTTAGCCTTAAATTTCAAATAAATTTTTAGGGAGAGTTAATTATATGAAACTTTTTATCTCAATGATATATGGAATTTTTTATCTCAGTGATGCGTAATAAATATTTATTAATACTATATGAAAAGTTTTTTTATAATTGTAGATAACATTATTCAAATTAACCTTTTTTAAATTTTTTTAAAGTATTTGTAAGAGGAAATTTTTACCTTCGCCGCGTTATGTGTTTGTGCAATGAGCACAATGTTAAAGCTATTTAAAGCAATATATGCAAGTCATCATAAGTTAAAATGTCGGTTATACATTCTCATTTTTATAACTTTTATATAACTTCTCATTTATATAACTTTTCTGAACGGAACATTGAAAGGCGTGTTAACCGTGCTTTACTGTATTTTCTCTTTTAATATATTCAGTTTTTAGATGCATTGTAGTCTGGGATCAAAGTATTCTTCCGAAAGAAACGCAATTTAAATAAATAAAATCAAATCCTGGAAAATTTATATTAATAAATATATTTAAAATGCTTTTTTCGAATGAATAAATACAAAATTTGAAGAGACAGTGCAACACAAACAATTAAAATAAAAGTCTAAAAATTACCAAAAATAATAACTGTAACAAAAAAAATTATAAAGAAAACTATTTGAAAAAAAATCTGATTTGTACACCACACGACCTTCCTTGTACGGAATATTAAGTTATACCCATTCTTTCTTGCATTTCATTTAAACTTATAGGATTTAATTAAATCTGCCTCGTCGATAGCGCATAAACTACAATAGAATAAATGCACTCTTTAAAATTCACTATATTTGTTTACCATAGCGACACTCTGACGCTAGGTTCACTTAACAGCGTTATATTTTGTTCATATTATAACTCAGAATGCACACAATTTATATCATTTGAAGAATTATCTAACCGCTGCCACATGTTCTATTCAAATACTATAATAAAGCTAGAACGATGTATAAAAGAAATTAAGCAAGCAAAACAAAAAAGGAACAGTTTTTCAAATACGATTCAGTATTTCTCATTTAATTAATTCAGTTCTCACTTCGCGACAAGGCAAAAACACATAAAAACTCAAAATATCTGTATTAAAAATTTTGAAGTAAATCTTAAACACTTATTTTCTCGAAAAATTCCAGAGAGAATTAAGCATGATTTAATTCACAATAATAAAGGATGGCGTTATCTTTGTTGTTGCGAAGCTTAGCCTCTTTCGATTGGCAAAAAATCTACTATACTGCTGTTTCAAATGTAAACAAATATATCCGCCATGTTATTTAAAAATTAGTTTTAACCGCACTTAAACAGCTTAATTCTACAAATATTGCTTGCAGAATTCCTAAAGGCATAAAAACCTTAACCGGAAGATAAGAACAACATAATTCAATCATTTTTAAAGCAAAAAATGCACAATTTGCGAACATATAAGCGTAAAGAAACTCAGATCATTGAGCCGGATAACAGAGTGGATATAACTATATGTACATATATTTATATACGTTTGGTGCGGTCGATTGCAACCACAACACGAGGTGCACATCTACATGTTATAGCAGTTTATAGCAGTCCTATATACAAAATTTCAACGTTCTGAGGCTACTCGTTTTTGAGTTATGCGAGATACATACGTGTAGACACCACGAAAAATTCTCTTCAGAATTCATTTTAAAGCAGTTTTATAATTTTTTTTGGAGGAAAAGAGTCTTTTATCCTGTCCTTACGTACAGATATCACGCAAAAACATCGTTAAATTGCATTCGATAGCGGTCAAAATGGATATTTTCGTTGAAATATGCCGCTTGAAACTTTTCGCGATTACAATACTTCCTTTTTACTTTGTAGAAGGAAGTAAAAATAAGCGATGCACCTTTTATTTAAACTACGCAGTTCGAATGGGTAAATAGAAATTTTTAAAACAGTTATTCGAAAGAAAGCATGCAACTTAAACAATTAAAATGAAATTCGAAAAAGAAAAAATAATATTTAAAATAATAACATAAAAATATAATATAAAGAACATTATTTGAAAAAAAGAACGTTGTGATTTTTTTCCCTCTCACGGGAAAGGAAAATAGTTTGCCGTATATTAAGAAGTTCGCCAAGTGAACTATTCTTGGCGCAAACGGAAAAAAAAAGCGCCAACATAAATTTGTAAATTTCGCTCCAAAATTTTATATTTGGGCATAATTTGAGTCGAAATATGGAAAAAAATTGGTATGTTATTGCAGAAAAAGTCCGATTTCGTGTCAGAATAGAACTATATATAAATCTAATATGTATCTTAAGTCGCGCTTTCGAGACATGAAGGACGCAATTTGAATTTCGTCAATCGGCCTAGTAGAACGAGAGCAGTAGAACGGGAGATATAGAACCGTTCCTTTTTTTTTTTTTTTTTTTTCATTGTACATTATTTTCTTTTACTATCAGGACTTTTATGAATAATATGGGGTGATTTATCACCTTAACTAGTCTCGAGAGTTTGTAAATATATATTAGGAAATCACGCAGTCTTTAATCTGAAATTTTAATTTCATTTGCTTATGATTTCAGATGTCATCCCTAGCAGAAATTCTGTATAAGTTTTCTTGAAATCCAATGCATTTTCTTTTTCTGTATAAATAAAACATTCCAACAACAGCTACCAGCATTTGATGCCTCTAATTTTTATTTTGTAAAGGAGCAACAAATTGTATATTGTAGCCCACACATCTGCTGCGTATATGCTTATTATAATTTGCTATCATTTCTGATTGTGGAATTTTTTCTGCATTTTTTCAGTAGAAATGTAAGCATGAAAAACCAATTTTTTTTTGTTTTTGTTTCTGATAAATAAATTTTGTTGTAGTCTTAAACCAACGCACGCAAGGAAAATATTTCAGTTGATAAGAGATTGTATAAGTGTTTCTTTTTGGTTTTGTATCATCGGTAGTAAAGGAGAATGTTTTCTTATTTGCTTAATTGATTATTACAAAGCATGAAAACAGTATTTTCTTGAGGGTAGAAGACTTTCATGAAGTATATTTAAAAGAATATGACTTCTGTTCATGGGACACATGAGAAATATCCCATGCAGCTATCCTGTCTACCAGCATTCAGGCTAGCAGTGCTCCTTAGTCTTATCTACGCTACTGCTGATGAATGGTAATAATGGAAGATGGTAATAATTTTTCTCGGTGTGAAAATTTGAGACCATTTTATAGAAGGTTTCTTACTTTAGTCTGCTTTCTTCGGGGAAAGTTATCATTACATGATGGATCATCGTTTTTTCTTCATATCAAAACTGCATTTTTTTTCATTGGGAATAATTGTTCCTAGTAGCATAATAACTGTACAGAAAAAGACTCTGTTTATAATTGTTATTCCCCAGTCAAAATGGCTTTAAGACAAATGGGTGGTATCTGAGTACAAGTGTGCATTTAATTACATAAATTAACATTCATTTATTGTTTTACAATGGTTTACACTAATGTTATGTTTTCCCAATATCTAACATGTTAAACGACAAGTCTATTTTGCTTGATTTAAGGTTGGTTCCTAGGGGTCTATGCTATATTTAATGGGTTAAGAAATTACTGATGAAATGTTAAATTGATAAAAACAACTTATTTGTACATAGAAAACAAACAACTAAAGTTTTCAACTTCAGGTTATATTTTATGATTATGTATATGATCCATGTGCGAAAAATATTTTAAAATATAGTATTAAAAATTTTAAATTTGCAGAGTTTAAAGAATTTATAAAAAAAAAACTTCATATTACGCAATATAATCTGAGGTTTTGGGCAGGAGAATCAGAATCATCAACTTAGTGATTGGTACTTACCACAAGAAGGGTATTTTCCAATAAATCAAGTTACCCATTGGGGCATTTGCGGTATTTGTTAGTCGTCAGCGTTCTCGTTGACGAGGTCGGGTGTTTTAGGCTCTTGGGCATTATCAGTCAAGATTGCTTATTTGGATTTACGGACTTGCTGTTCGTGACTTTGCTGATTCTGAAAGGAGACCTAGCGGTTTGGACTCTTCCGGAGTGTAAGCATTTCTTTAATATTCGGGTTGTCAGGACCTTACTCAGGTTAGGGCTAGGCTATTGATTTCAAAGGAGTTATGAAGAATGTTGCTCCAGTTTTAGATGAAGCATTTATTGAGAGGACTTTTAATCAGTTAAGTAGTAGTAGTAATGATGATCAAATTATCGCTTTTAAGCGGATGCTTGAAAACGAGCACTCGAAATTGATGGCTTTATCTTCAATAGATGATAAAACTAATGATAGGAATAAATCACTCAAGAATGCATTACTAAAAGTAAATACGAAATTAGAGAATGAAAAAAATGGAAAAGTTAAAAGTTAAGTGTAAGCTCAACTCAATCTAAATCTCAAGTTACTAGAACCTCTAGTATACTAAAACGCAAAAGCAAAAAGTCGTCACAGACGCCGATGGTTTTACCACGCCGAGACTCACACATACGCGTACTAGATTTAGCACTGAATATGAGGCCCAGGCACAAAGAAATAAATACGAAAATTTAAAGCCAGATGATCAAATGGAGCAGGATAATGAAAGCGCAAATAATTTTGTCGAACCCAAAAAAACTGCAGGGCATATCCCCCCCCCAATAGTACTCGACGATTTTAACTCCAACTGGGATAAACTCAAGGACGAAATAGAGGCATTAGGCATCAAAAAAGTCAAAGGTAATCTAACTGGAGACACTCTAAAATTAAAGTCTGACTCCGATGACTGCAGAGTAGTCACGAAAATGCTAAAGGGAAGGGGTATCCCTTTCCATACATTTCAGATTAACTCGCAAAAGCTTATAAAGGAACTCCCGCGAAATACTAATACTGAATTAGTTATAAATGAAATTAAGGAACATGGAATTCCCGTTGAAAAAAATTAAGCAGCTTAAAAGCTTTAAAGATGGTAACGTGACCCCTCTCCGCTCTTAGTAGCTGAATGTAAGAGGAATGTTGAAGGGAAAAAGATCTATCAAATCAAGACCTTAAGAGGATTAGATGCTCGAATAGAAACGTAGAAATCGCGACCAGGGCCCGTACAGTGCCATAAGTGTCAGCGCTATGGACACATACGGCCCCTGTGTCATTACAAAGCGAGCTGTCTTAAATGCGCCGAATACCATGAAACTCATACTTGCAAGTTAACCAGAGATCAAAAACCTGCTTTTTCTGCGCCCTTTTCGGTGGACCGTACGTAGGGTTGTTCTCAACACCCTGAAAATATTCCAAAAAGCATAGAAAACTATAAGAAATTAAAAGCAGCAAAAGCTAAAAAATTCGAATTAAAGGATGAAGAATTTCCTGCGCTTCTAAGTGTTAAGCCGCCATCGGCTTGGGAAAAACCAACTGAAGATCCACTCACCTTTTTGATTGGTTCAAAACGCACTTGAATAAGGCGAAGGAATTATTCAATAAATTAAAAAAAGGTAAAAACACATTAGCCAAATTGGAAATAGGCATGAAATCCTTTGAATACTTTACTAATCTTAATTATGAATTTTAGTACAAATCATAATACTGTGATCGCAGCCAACGCCGGCTTTATGAAAGTATGTTCTTTTAATGGAAGCGGCATTAAGAATCAGCTCCACGAAATTGGAGACTTTTCAGACAAAAATAAATGCAAAGTGTAAATGATAAATTCAAACTACCAAGCTGCACAATTGCTAGAAATGATAGATCGCATAATAGGGGTGGAGGAACCGCTATTTTTATAAAAAATTACATCAAACTTTAAATTTTTCATCTCCTTGCAACTAGTTATATAAAAATACTGCCATGCTTGTGTGTAGCACCAGGAAAAGCCTATTTGTTCATAGTTCTGTATCTCCCTCCGAACTAGAACTCCTTGCAACTAGTTATATAGAAAATACTGCCATGCTTGTGTGCAGCACCAGGAAAAGCCTATTTGTTCATAGTTCTGTATCTCCCTCCGAACTAGAACCCTCCTTAACGCTGATCTTGTCATCTTATCTTCTACAAGTTATCCTACGATAATTGCAGGTGACTTACACTCAAAATATCATAGCTGTAATACTAGGACGGAGAACGCTAATGGACGGATTTTGAATAATTATCTGCTTAGTAAGTAACGACCAGGTTAAATATTAGATATTGTGTTACTTAAGAATATAAGTACTACTCCCTTACTGGAAGTTCACGAGGAATTGATGTATGATCATTTCCCGGTTAGTTTTGATTTCTACGGAATCTACCCGCACCTAAAGAAAATTTCTTATAAAGTTAATTGGAGCTATTTCACTGCCCAACTTAAGGATTATCCTTGTAACTGTAACCTAAATCATTACGCAGATATTGAAAATCAGGTCTATTTGCTCACGCATAAAATGCAAATTGCTATTAAGAATGCCTCCTCTCCCAGAAATTCTAAAAATCACCTTGCACTTCCGACTAGAATTAAAGAGGTAATTAAAAGAAGAAATCGTCTCATACCCTTATGACAATAGGCAATTATCCCGGAACTTGAACCACAGAAGACACTTAAATTACCTCAATAGGAAGATTAAAAATGATATTTAAGAATTCCGTTTAAATGAGACTTCTTACTAGAAAATAAGCACTTGCAACCGGACTCTGTCTGGAGGATAAGAACTAGCAAAACCAATAGCGTCTCTCCAATTAATCACATGGGCGTCATTCACTATTTAAAAGCCGAGATCACTAATTTAACCCTTTAACTGTCGAGTTATTTTGATGATTTGGGTACACAAATTGTCAAATTTTTTTATTGCAAATATCAAATGTTTAGTACAAAATAAAATATACTTAAGTAGTTAAAAATTGATATTTTGAAGTACATGGGTAAAATTTTTAAAGTTTTGTAGCCACTGCGCATTTGCTTAAGGCGGCTGCCACTCAACATGGCAGTTGTAAAGTTCGCTTCTAGTGAAGCATTATTTTCTAAAAATGAAAAAAAAAATTAATTATTTTCTGAAAAATAAATAAATGAAAAAAATAAATAAAAGTGAATACCTATTAGTAGTTCAGTAATTCAGTCTTGTGTGGTACAACTTGAAACACTTTTCCAAGCATCTCCCGATATATATTCGGGTATAACAATACGATGTACTCAAAAAAAGAAAAAATTACCCCGAGTAATACTCGGGCGTGACATTTTCGAACACCAGTGCTGTGCCCGAGATAATCTCGGGCATGACAGTTAAAAGGTTAATGGCTGAAGAGCTAGGAAATGTTTTCAAAAAAGACCCAGAAGAAAACACCGAGCTAAAGGAAGAAATCCATTACTCGGGTCTAGTCACTGAAAGACAGCACCTTTTCAAATTTCATTGATCTCACCTCTCTCAGGGAATTAAAACAAATCATAACATATCTTAAAGTCCGAAATTGAGATATTTCCCACAACAATGGAAACATAGTATTATAATCACCATCCCGAAACCAGGAAACTATCCGAAACTGGTCACCAGCTACTGTGTTATTAGCCCACTCCCGGCCCTAGGAAAAGTTTTTGAAAGGGTTCTCAAACAACAGCTCACAATTTGGCTTTAGAAGTGGTCATTCAACTACCCATCAAGTCCTAAATCTAGTTGAATATGTAGCAAATAATTTTCAGAAAAATAAAGCAGTCGCTGCGTGCTTCCTCGATTTCGAAAATGCTTTCGATATAATGTGGCACGCAGAGCTGATTCACAGGCTTAGCAACTTCTTGCTTCCTGTCAGTTTCATTCAACTTCTAATCTCCTATTTAAATGGCAGGACTTTTCAAGTTAAATGTGGAGATGCTATTTCACGAAGGAAAATAATTTATAGCGGTGACCCGCAGATCGCGGTTCTTGCTCCCTGTCTCTTCAACATCTATATTAAAGATCTGCCAAACCCTCTGGACTGTAGAATTAAAAAATATGCAGACGACACGGTTGTTTTCACAGATTCACTTAGCCCCCAACTCGCCATGGAAAAATTACATTGTAAAGTTAATATCATAAATAAATGGTGTGAGGATTGGAAGATAAATTTAAATTCATGCTGTGTTGTTCTCTTCCGATGGTATAGAAAAAGCGTAATTATTAATAATGAAATCAAAATCAAGAATGAAGATGTCCCGAGAGTAAGGTCTTACAAATATTTAGGAGTAATTATACATAATCGCCTTACTTTCGCCTATCCTGTGAAAGCAATAGCAAGTAAAGCAAATGCGACATTTTGTGGGCATTTAAAACTACTTAAATGAAATCAAAAAATTTAATCAATATCTTAAAATTTTAATGAGTTGTACACATCAGAAAATATGCTACAATGTTTTTTTTTTTCATTAGACATAGGCCAGATATATTCATGTTATGGAAAATGTCTGATGATAATTTGTCTCTTAAGAATAAATTTCTTGCATTATTATACAACTTTGAGAAATATGTTTAAAGTCTATTTAGCTGGAATACTAGTATTAGCAATTAACAAATAGGAAGAAAAATATGCCAATGTGTAAATTAAAATTAGGCAACTTTATTTCAGTGTAGATTTTTAAATAAAACTGTCAGTTTTTAGTGCAACTGGACACAGGTCCTTCTTCTTCAAGAAGAAAAATTTCTGCTAAAAGGACCAGTATCTATTTAAAATCAGTGCCAAAATAAGGTTGTTGTATATAAAATAATCTCTAAATATTTTATAAATTAAAATGCACTAAGATGAATTCAAAACAGTATATAAAATAAAATGCTCTTAATCTTGTCACTACTTCATCCTTTTTACAGAATTAATTTATTAATCAGTTTTTGATATGCATATTCTTTCGCAGTATTTCACTACTAATTTATTAGTGTGAAGTAGTGTTACTTAGTATAAAGTTTTCCAGTTTATGATACATATATAGTACAGTTAGCAACATCATTTTACACAACATCAACATATAATGTGTTTATTAGGACCAGGACTTAGAAGAGAAGGGCTAGCTCATAGAGCTTTTCCCCCTGAAGCAGAAAGTGAGAAGTGATGACGTAGCCATGATGACACTGAGCGCGCTAATATAATTCACAGCTTGGAAATTAGCGTTTTTGAACCAGCGTTTAAAATGAGCTGTGTGTGAAAGATAGCTATAATTTGGAAGAGGCAATGTTACTGCTTTATGCATTTTAGACTGAACCATTAAAAAATTTAATAATGCTTACTCAATTTTAAAATGATAGATAAAATGTGCTACTCTTTTATCATAAAGTTCCGTGGTTTTTTTTTTAAATTTTTATTTGCAGGTTTTTTTATTTAATGCACGTTTATTTCTAATCGTTTCTTTATTTGCATGCTAACTGAGAAAATTTTTATACTGCTTCTAAGATAACTATAATAGCAGCTATTTAAATTTACTCAAAAAACAACTTTACATTGACATAGGTTTAAACATATATGACATATATGGTAACATTTCTGCTAACCTACGTTTGATTTTTTGCCTAATTGTAAATTTTACATTGTTATAATTCTCTTCCGATTCAATATAATAGATATTTTTTAAATAATTTTGTAATTTATACTTATATCTATATTACAATTAAATAAATGTATACAAGATTGTTAATTTAATTTTGACAAAATAGCCTTATTCACAGTACCTAAAACAGTTATTTAATTTTTCAAAAGTGTGAGTAAAGGAAGCAGGTCTTTTTATGCCAATTACTTTGATGTTTTATACTATTATATTTTATCTAGAATGCTAATCTAGCACAAAATCTAATCAATAATTAGTTACAAAGGATACAATAAGAATAACTTTAACAAGTACTTAGCAAAATTAGTTTGTTAAATACTTGTTATTCTTGTTGGTACTATTTTAGTACTATTCATAATACCGAAGATATTATCGATTAACTCATAGAAGTCAGATGCTTTCTGATTTCCTGTGGGGTAGAGTATACCTTTTGCGGTATTTTTTGAAAATAATGTTTTCTCTGGAGCGACGTTTTGTTTCTCGTTTCCCTTGACCATTAAATAATTTGGTTTTAGTTTGTGACACAATTTGATTTCTTCTCAATCTCTATTTAAAACCTCTTTAATAATATCAAAATTTAAAACAGTTATATCTTCTAAAACAAATCCTCTATCTAAAACTCGGTTTCTCAGTAATTTGAGGAAGAGCGCGAAATGAGACCTCTGATTAAAACAAACTGCACATTTTGAAAAGAACCAATTTAGTCCAGTGTAGAGTCATAGCAGAGTTTTCAATCTATATGCATTTCGTCGAAACTGAGAACGCATATTTTTTCTACAGAATACAAATATTCGCCTCTTTCCTTCTTTAGAGTAAGAACATTACTTTGAATTCTTGGACTACACTAAAATTTAGAAAACACTAAAAAATAAAATAAAAACCATTTCTTTAATTTGATAATACTAGGTAAAGATATTCCAATTTTTTTCTTAATTTTTTTATTTCCAAAAATCATAGCTTTAAGATGACAGAGCTCTTATGACAATGCAACGTGAAATATTTTCACTAGTCCACCTGATTTTTTTCTTCTTTTTCAGTAATGCATTAATCTGCGTCTTTATAAAAATATGCTTTAGACATTTTCCCAAATTCTCCGATTTGTCCTCCCCCCAAATTTCGCTATTTGAGATTTTAATTTCTGATACCAATTTCTGTCGTCCACCTTCTTTGTCGCTGAACAAACATTCTAAAATTTTTCTTTTCTCTATTTTTCAACACTTTAATACAATTTTCTGAGGATATTATTTTGTTCTTCAAATTATCAATGCATTCTTGTTTATCCTTAAACATTCAGGATGATCTACATTTTCATTTGTGAGTTTTATTTCAAAATCATTAAAATTTGATTTATTATTGTCATCATCAATTTCGATTTATTATTGTCATCATAATTTACTTTCGGCACAGCATTCCATTTCAACAGTTTCTTTTTGTGGATATCCAAACAAGCGATTTTTCATATCATCTTCATAAACAATGCATAGAAAATGTTCGCTGCAGATTTTTCCGCTCTTCACATTAATAAAATCTTCCCTTTGACATTTGTGTATCCATTCTTTCGTCAAAAGCAAACTCTCATTTGGATCCTTTGGTTCCATGAAATAAAATATCTCATCCTTTCATACTTCTGTAAGTGCTACGGCACGTTACTGTAGCGCAAAAAGACATATTACGTAAACGATACTTTACAATATAGAATTTAAAATAAAAACTGACTAAAATTGCATATATATATAAATTATTTTAAATATATACATTATTAGAAAACAAATATATATATTATTAAAATTAATTTGGATATGTAACCTCTAGAAAATCGTTTCGCAGCTCAATGAAACTACTGTTTTAAACGCGGGAAATCAGGACAGGTGGCATCACAGTGACGTCAGATTATTGCCTGTTACGTTCCCCCATCAGGCTCGCGTCGGCGAGGAGTCGAACAAAGAAATGAGCTAGCCCTTCTATTTATCCCTGATTAGGACACATCACAACAATATATGCAAAAGAACTATAAGTTTCAGCATGAAATATGCAGTCAAATATATGAACAGATAGAGAGAACATAGTAACATAACGAACATACGAATAACAATAGCACTTGATTATTACGAAGGAAAATTATAATTCAGTATCTGACAAAGGGTATGCTAATATTTCTCTAAATAAATGATTAAAAATGGCACAAAAATATAGTAAGTGTTTTAAAATTCTTAAATTCATATAAGTGTAAATTTCAGTGATTACAATCACAATTTGTGAATTCTGAAAACTGTAACTATTCTAAGAGAATTGATTAATAAATTTCATACAGTAAATAAATTGTTGGGCTGCAAAAATATGCAGCCTGTCAGATATATAAAGACCAATAACAGAAATAAGAGTAAAATCTTTAAAAGCTTTACAAAGTGGCGAAGCTTGTGAGAGCTATTTATCTTGTAAATAATACATTTTCAGTAGAATCAGTATGTATTTAAAAAAAAATTGAGATATTTTCCTAATATGCTCTGTTGTATGTAGTTGTTTTGTGACGAAACTGTTGATAGGGCTGCTTTGATAATGCTTTTGATGATTTTCTCCACACAGTAAAAACTGTAGAATTTATGTATACATAGTTCTTGATTTTATGTATGGATGCAAATTATATAGCTTTTAATTTTTCCTGAAACTTGCATACATATCAAAGTCAAGTGACTTTTTAGAATATTACAACATTATAAATCTCACACCTGCAGATTATTTATTCTAAGGATTATACACAGATTTCAAAGGAAAATATTATTGATATACATGCAAGTATAGTTTCCATTAATTAAAACATTGTTATTGATGAAGCTTCCTTTAATGGTTCTTACATAAAGCTATTTGGATTTTTTCCCAGAGGAAATACATTAAAGTTTCATTTAAAGAAATAAATCAACAGAATATTTTTAATTTTATCATAAACTTTTATTACATCACTTGAATCTCTTAAAACTGAACTAATCGTTTTCAATTTAAATCAGATATGTATTTTTCATATTGAATTACAATATGAATAATGGCCAAAATTTAATATTATCTGTACATAATAACAAATCATTGATACATAGGGTAAAAATAAGCATGAAGTTAGACTATATAAGCATGCTAATAGATCAACTATAGCAAAAGACTCAAAAAACCTTCACCTATTCTGAACCACATTTGTACTATTTGTGCAGGATTATTTAACGAACACAAAATGTATAGGGGTTTCATAATTACTCCAACCCGCTTTTGACCGTGGATACATTCTAAAATATACTTTGAAATCTCATACCCTTATGACTAAACACTCAAGTAGATTTCAGGCATGATAAACCTTTAAGTGCTTCCTTGTTGTGAAACTACCTTATGATCATCTCATTCAACTACCACAAATCAAGCAAAGGAGAATTAATTACCAGTGCTTTATACTTTTAGCCACATCATAACACTACATAATACGGATTAACTTGGAGCAAATCATACTGATTATAATCAGATCATTGCATATCTTCCCTGAGAATTTACATTCTTCCGCATTTATTTCTTTGCAGATCTTGCTCTAAATGGATTTCAATACATATACACTACTACTGGTCAATACATACCACTGGTCCCAAATGATAACGAATAACGAATTAGTAATTTTTATTCTAACCATGATAATAAAAAAATTTTTTTTTCTAAAAACTTTTTTTTTATTTTTTATTATTTTTTTATTTATTTGTTATTTATTTATTTATTTATTTATTTTTACCCTGCTAGCCGGCTGTGTTGGGAATGGCATAACTACGCGAACGAAATAAAATTATGGGAATGTGTGTGAAATGTGTGAACTCAATTCGAGGAAGAAGTCTTCACAGAAGAATGTTTGGGGCCCAACTAGAAGAAAACGAATTTGAGTACGGGGAGCATATAAGCATTCTGTACCGTACCATGCGCATAGGGGAAAATCCATCCACGTGGTTGGATACGGCTTCCGATGACATCATTTTTTCTACCCATAGAAACGCCTTGACTTTGCTTGGGCTCGGAAATACACCTCCATACCGTTTATTTACATTTTGATAGCAGTATTAAGAAGATTATTATCGTTAACGACATGCGTTGAATTTTTATTGCGGATTACTCTTATTAGGGCACTGTAGCATGATGAATTTAATATACAAAATATAGTGCTTTTCTTCTGCATAGAGAAGAAAATCAGTTATTGCTAACTCCGTCAATGTGTATTAATATTATGTACAGAGGTTTTTAATAAATGTATTCTTAATTTAAAAGCCTTCATATTAAAGGTTTTGTGATTATTATTGATTCATGTTCATTCAATATAGATTCTTTGCAGATGCAATCTCCGAAAACAAGAGAAAAGTCAGTTTTTACAAACAGCAAAGACGTTGGGAGCTAACATAATACACAGTAAATTCACGATATTTGTAAAAAAATTCTCAAAAAGTAAAATTTATTTTTGAAGTTAGACGAATATAGATTTGGAACACAGAAATAGAGATAACTGTGCATAAATTGAATATTTCCCATAAATCTATGAATACTGCCCATTTTTAAATGTATAACATATTTGTACCTTTGAATAAAAATAGTGTTTATCAGAGAAAACGTTTTTTATATACGTGTATTCAGCAAATATACTGAATGCGTTTTTTTTATTTCATTTAAGGCAACGGAATATTAGAAGTGTTAAAGACGTGGACATTAATGTGGAAATAACACATACAGTTGCAAAGGAAATATTTTCTGCAATGTGAAAGGAACAGAATGCGACAAAATTTCAATCATAATATACTTACTAGCACAGATTTGATTTGAGATCCTCGTGTAATCTAATGTGCTTTGCTCTAAATTTATGAACTCAGTTATTTATATAATCTAAGCCTTTGAGGTTGCTTCTGATACAACAGCATTTTTGAACGAATTTATAATTTTATTATTCCATAAACAAGATGTCGTCCGCATGTCAATTTTTATGTCTGGCATTGTTATTCAAAGAGTACAAATGATTAATGTTCATGATTCCGTATCGCTCATGCGTGTCTTTCAGCGAAACTAAAACTGTAAGAATTCCACCTAAACCGTCATTACACCAAGAGAAAATAATGTCAAGTACGTCTAATCACAAGTACGGATTTTTCCCTATGCGAGTGGCGCGGTACAGAATGCTTATATACATACGGGAAACTGTTATATCATTTTGCAGATGTCCGATGCTTAAGTAGAAGTGTATTTTTACAAAGATTCAAGGTAAATTATTTTTAGGAATCAAATGATAAAGCGCATGTTAAACTGAGTGATAACGTTTGGTTGATGGATTTAGCTTTTGTTGTTGATATAACAAGCCATCTTAATGAATTGAACTTACAACTTACCATCTTAATGAATTGAACTTAAATGCAGAGATATTAGTGAAAAAAAGTAAGCAATGATATTTAGATTTGTTAATACTTTCAAAAGCAAGTGAAAGCTAATATCTTCCCAGTTGATGAAGAATGAACTAAAAAATTTCAAAAATGTTTCAGCACGTTATTCAGAACCTAAGAATAACTTTTGGAATGCAATGAACAAAGTATAGTAGTATTTTAACATCGTTCTTTGACTGTATTAATAGAATTTTCGTGAATTTATTATTTCAGATATTGCTTTATACTATATGATATGCTTAAGGACCACATGCTTTGATGCTTTGGTGTTTTTCCTGGTATTCAGCAGGACAATTCGTTCATGCTCTTGCCAGTTTCTTTAGAGAATCCCATCTGGACTTGGCATTTGATTAAGTCCGAAGATGAGAATTCTTCAGGTAGAATTGACAATAAGTGATTAGAAAATGTTCGAATGTTCGACATTTGCTGCAGAATGACGGCAGTGTAGTGAATATGCATTCTATTACGCCATGAATTATCGCTATGTTTACGTTAGATATCTTTCCAACAAATATTTCTTAATAGAGATATGGAGATTAATAATAAATTAAGTTGAAGTGCGTCTTATTTAAATTTACTTCAAATTCCAAAATAGAAACGGGTGTACTACATCTTGACAATTTATTGATTTAGAATAATAATTTATTATAATGCTTACGCTAATAGATTCACAATAATAATAGAATACATTACAATAATTACTCAAATTTCAAGCAAGTATATTTTTTAATTGACAAATGCAGAGTTACAATTGACAATAATAACTTTACATTTGAGAATCGAGAACATTTTGCATTTGAAAACAGAGAACCGCATCTGTAAGAGCAAGTTATTAAACAAAACAAAAGCAGTCTTGCTCATTATTTCATCCAGTTTGAGACCACTGATCTATGTATTGAATGTAGATAATTTCGTTTAAGTAAAGATTTCGATCTGACTTTTAAAGTCATCCCTGATTGTAATGTAAGAGATGGCCTTTAATAATTCTAAAAATGAGATTTTATCTAACTTTATGAGGCAGTTGTGTTGTATTTTATATGTGTTGGGTACGTGCTCAGTGATAATAAACAAATAAATATTTAGATATGTTTACTTTTAGTTTTTCAAACCATTCGGTTTTATTTTTAGAAAATGGATTTATATCTTCTACTGACCCTAAAATATATTCATTACCATTATTATGTAACTCATGCTCTAAATTATTCTGTACAACATTAACATTTTTAAAAGTGCACATTTTAGAAAAGTGATTTTTCTTTTTACAGTACAAGCAAATCTTATTATAAGCAGGACAGTTGTATAACTTATGAAAAGTTCCACATTTTCTACATGGTTTTGGATTATTGTACTTATTTCCATGATAGTTTGAAGAAGATTTAGTACTTTGTTGCTTTTGTTTTACATGAAAGTCTTTCTTACAAGGCTGACTTTTTTCCTCTGAAGATCGAAATTTATTACGTTTGATAGCTTCTATTTTATTTTCTTCAGTTAAAGTTTTCAGCTGAAGTTCTGCTAATTCAGAAGCTTTACACATTTTAATACATTTCTCCAATGTTAACTGATCTTCCCTTAATAATCTATCTTTGAGATTTTTATTTAGAATTCCACTTACTATTCTATCCCTTATTAAACTATCTTTTAATTCTGCAAATCCACAGTTGCTACTTAATTTCTTTAAATCGGTTAAGAAATCATCAAACGATTCACCTACATGTTGTGTTCGACAGAAAAATATATGTCTATCAACACTTTCGTTTGCTTTCGGTATGCAAAAATTTTCGAAAGCTTCAATTACTTTGTCAACATCCTTCTTATCTTCTTCACTTAAATTAAAAGTATTAAATTTTTCAAGTGCTTCTTCACCAATTATATGCAATAAAATAGCTACTTTAATTTCAGGTGATTTAGTAATACCACCAGACGCTAGCATATAAATTTGGAATTTTTGTTTCCATTTCTTCCAATTTTCGCTTAAATTTCCTTCGAAACTTAGATTACTTGGTGGCTTTAATCCATCCATATTTAATTTAGGACTTTAAATAGTTTATATATACGTATTTTTAGTCACTTCCAATAAAAACATACAACAATATAAGTTTCGATTTCACAGTAAGCAACTTCCCATGATGTTTTTGTTTAGAACATCTTAACCGAAGCTGCATGGTTCTTCAAAAAAGACTTTCTTTTTTAATCAACGACGGGCTGCGCCATGTGTTGTATTTTATATGTGTTGGGTACGTGCTCAGTGATGATTACAAGATGTACACAAACATCGTTTATTCTACATTACTCATCTACTATACTATATTACAGTTATGGTTAAAGATAATAATAGATACAGTTACAGTTACATATATAACAGCAGTCTAACTGTTTTACCTCATTCTGAATGCGCTGAAAGAATCGCCTGCTAAATAAAACAACATAAAAACCAGCCAGAAGTTATTAAAGAACGGTTAATGACAAAAAAATTAACAAAAAATTATAATCAAATTTGTTTTGTAAACCTAAATTAAAAATGATAATAGAAGTAATACAAGGAGCTTGTTTTAAAAGATACCAATTTTATCTGAAGAAAATGCAAGAACTTCAAACCTAAATATAAAGGGAACAGACAATTATGATTAGAATTAAATATAAGATACTTATTGTTAAATTATTTACCTGCAATGCAAAGGGAAACTTTTTTTTTTTTTTTTTCCCTGATTTTATTTGGGTCTGCGTAATTCCGTTATATGTGAATACAAAAGCCTAAAAATAAACTCTTGCATATTATCACTTAAAATTTATCTTATCATAACAATTGCCAGTTTATCTAACATAGTGATCTAAACTTTTATTCCCCTAATATACACTTTTACAAATGTAACATCATGTTTAAAATTTTTCTGTTTAAAAATTTTTCTGTTTCTGTTATTGCAAACTTAATAACGAAAGTAATTCTTTCTCAACTTTTGCACCACATAAAACTATCGCATACTGTATGCAATTAAGTTTAGACTGAGCATCTGGACCACACTTCATCTAAACAACATATTTTTTTTGCTAAATCAAACCGGACTGCACCAGGCATGACCCAATGGGAAGCTCTGTTTTCGAACAATATGGTTGTGCGAAAGAATGACCTCTCTTCAGGATTTATGTTATTGTTTTTAACCTTTGAACTTGTGTGAAATCCAAAGTATAATAAAAAGTTAATAAATAATTTATTACATATACTGGGTCTCATGGAAAACAAAAAAGAAGATTAGATACATGTATATAGAAGTTAAATGAGCTACGCTTTTCTTTAATTTTTTTGTTGTTTTACACACAAAAATAATACCAATAAACGCATTCAATGCGGAAAATATTCATAAAATTTATGAGTACATTGAAGGTATTTCAAGTTATACCAGCTAGTTACATTATTAAAAAAAATAAAACTTTAAATTATTAAGAAGTGTACTGACTGCTCTTATTAAAAAAAATTAAATAATTTTTTTATGATTAAACTAATCCTTTATTTCTTTTTAATCATATTTTCATGTTTTTAATCATATGCAAAATATTAAAGTTCTCACGTTTTTTGAAATGGGAACATCTTGAGAAATGGATATCAACCAACACATATGTGAAGTTTTTAAAAAAAATTTTACATACTTTATATAATAATCTTTCAGTGATAAATTTAAAATGATGCAAAGAAGCTTAAAATAGCAGAGAGTTCGTCCGATGTCGTAAAGAATAAGGAGCTTAATATAATAAATTCTTTGAAGACAACAAACATTCTTGCTAAATTGCTAGCCCTCTTTCCATAAAATAATGAATATTATGTTGAACTGCTAATTAAATATCGTTAATTAATATATTTAAAACATATATACGCTAATATAATATGCTCAAATGTAATTATATATATTTAACCGCTTGCTAAAATGAATGTAATTTAATTGATATATTTAAAACTGCTTCCTGAAATGGATGTAACTTTGTTGAATTGCACAATAAATGCAGGAATGTTTTTAAATAACTAAAATATGACTCAACGAATTATAAAAAAATTATACCGATATCTGAGATACTTACCTGCTGTTGATTTTGCTGAAATTAACAGAAGTGTAATTGATACGAAGTACTTCATGTTTAAAATTCTGTGAAACAAATCTATCAATTAGTTTAGAAGAATGAAGCTTTGTCTGAGAATAAGTCATCCGTGCATAAAAGAAGATAATAACCCTTAACAATGAAAGATAATTTGTTTCTTCGTAATCTGACTGATATAAAACACAAATAAAAATTACATTATTTATGAACAAATTAATGTGGAAAAGCTTCGCTATCATTATTAACAAATGTTTAAAGTCAACATGTTGACAACATATGGTATTCATATAACCTCTATTCATGATAATCACTTTCGTATAAGAATCAGGAATAAGAATGAACAGTTTGTTTAATTTTCTGTGCGCAAAACAACTTTTTCTGAATCACATAGCATAAAATAGCTTAAAACTGGAATAAAATAGCTTAAAACTTTAATAATGGCGGTTGTGTTATATTATATATACTAATTAAAATTTTTGTTAGTTTGCAATAGCACATAAATATGACAGAAGTTAGCTTTGTAACATCAATAACAGTTAATAAGATAACTTAGAAATTATGTGTATATGTGTACAGAGTTCTTGCTTTTATGCATATATGCAAATTACACAGCTTTTAATTTGTTATACATTTTAAAGTGAAGTGATCTCACATCTTGAGATTATTTATTTACGAAGATTCCTATTCATATTTATAGCCTTGGCAACAGTATTTGTTCCTATTTTCCTATTAACCATAACTTCTTCAGAACATTTATTCATTTTAGCGTGATCTGTGTAGTTAACATTAAACTGAAAATTTTATCTCATGTAAAAAATGGAACTAACTCGTGAACATTTTTACTAACTCGTTTATGTTTTCTTACTTTCGAAGTTGATTATTAAGAAAAGAGTCCTTCGATGCCTAGGTCATGGTCGAATTCCGTTAAGGTCATCCAAAATCATTTATTGTGAATAAATATATATATATTGGTGTTGTGGTGCGTGAACAGAAAATATTGATGTTGTGGTGTGTGAACTGATAATGAGGGGTAGAATAGAGTAAGATTAGAGGCTGAGGGGTAGATCATTAATATCAATAAGAAATTACGTAAACATTTGCCCATAAAAAAGATTTGTTCGCATTTGATCACGTATAATCTGACAATAGTGTCGACTGGCCCGATGTTGGAAAAATAAGTTTAAGGTGCCTAAATAAAATAGTATGTGTCTTTTAAACGAACAGTAATCAGCTGTGTGGGTCTTCCAAGAAAATCCAAATCCCACAAAAGTTGTTCAAAATCGAAGCATTGAAGGACATCGAAGTAAAAAGGTTGTTTAGATAATTGGAGAAAATTGAATTGGCGAATCATTCTTCATGATGAAAATGCGAGCTCTCACGCATCGGCTCACATAAAGCAATTTTTTTACGACAAAACATGGAATTGCCCAGGCCTGATTTGGCACACAATTCCTTCTTTTATTCCCGCTCATCAAAATGAAATTACATATTCATCGATTTCTGACCCCGAACCACGTGACATCTTTTACGCATTCAAAAACGCATGTTTGGGAGATGCGATTTGATTAACGATTTGACAATATAATTCGAAGCATTTGGTTTCTCATTGTTAATAGCAACACATATTAAAAGGGAAAACTTTGCTTATTGTTTATCGCTCTTACTTATTTAATTTTACTTATTATTTATTGCCTATCATACTGATATGCCAGTTTAGTTTTCAAAAATTGCCATTGCTAAAATTTTGATAAGATTACTAGATTACTAAGCCTATATTTTTAAAAGGGGAAAAATTAAAAAAAATAAACCAACATAATTAATTTTATCCAAATCTTTAATCAGATCATATGAATCCGTTCAACAATTAGTTCAGTATCAGTTAGTTTTAAATTTAATTTAAAAATGTATTATTCATATTCATTTACTTACATTATGAATAATGATTCGAATTTAATATTATATTTATATAAAGGGTTTATATAGGGCAAGAAAAAGCATGAAATTAGCTGATATTAGCGTACTAATGTATCAACTAATCAATTTGTACTGGATTATTTAATGAACATAAAATAGATAGGTGTTTCAGAGGTTTCACAAGTACTCCAACTAACTTTTGACCATGGTTCACAATCTGACGTATAGTTTGAGATTTCCTACAGTTCGTACGAAATTTAACTAGGCATGATACATTTTTAAGTGCTTCCTTGTCGTGATCCTTTCATTCAAGTAGTACAAATCAAGCAAAGGAAAATTAATTACCATTGTTTATACTTTGAGCGGCCAACATTATGAACATTTCGTTCATTCGCATACATTTCGTTCATAAACTTAGAGCAAATCATAGTGATTATAATTAGAAAAATGCGTCTCCCCTCTGATAATTGAAATTCCTTTTATTTCTTTCAATTTTAATTTATTTCTTTTAAGATCTTGTTCTAGCTGGATTTAAAACTTGTCGCAAATGATAATAATACGTAACCAATCTATTTTAATTCTAATCATGCCATTGGCTTTTCAATGTTTTCTATCGGTAGAAAGTCATTTGCCAGAATGAAATAAAAATATTTATAAAATTTTTAACTTTTCCAATTTTTGTCACTATTTATTTCATTCACGAAATAATGAATAATGTTTAGTGCGATATTAACGAATCATTCATTCATTCATTATGTGTTATGCCGAAATATCACATTTATAATGCAACGTGTATAATGCTCCAGGATATTTATCCTGTAATGGCCAGATGACGTTGAAAAGTCCGGACGGGTAAGTGGGCGGAGTCGGAGATGGAAAGAGGGAGGTGACAGCAGGACGTGACAGGTTGAGGAGGGACTTCGGAGTTTATCGCATCAAGACTAACTTATTTAATTTATTCTGCAAGGCTTCTTGGTAAGTGTAGGTAACTGCAAGTTGAGTTAGATCAAGGCCAACTCATACTCAGTATAAGTTGGCCTTGATCCAGCAGAAGAGTCCATCATGTTGCGCCATCCATCGGAATCTTTGGAACTTCAAGGTAAAACTAGTAAAACATCTTACCGAGAAAAAAGGAGAAATTACAAACAGAAAAAAAAAACAGTTGAAGTAATTTCAGCTCTTTTCTCTCACGGTGGTGTGTAAAAGAAAATCTTCATTTTATCCACGTTCGTTCATGAAAACTGAAGTTCCAAATTCGTGGAAATAACCTTTACTGAAAAAATCTTCATTGTCTGAAAATAATAATAATAATAATAATAATAATAATAATAGTCTGAATTTGCCTGAATCGGTCTGAAAAAAATCTTCATTAACCGGAAAAATCTGCATCTTATCCATTTCCATTCATGAAAACCGAAGTTCCAAATTCGTGGAAATGCTCACAATTTAACCTGCCCTCGCAACTTTCTCCTTTACAATACAAACCATATCAGATCTCGGAGAATTCAAAGCACATCGAAACTAGGCCTGTAAAAATTTGCAAATACAGGGCTGATTTTTGTTTGACTTCTAAATGAATCCATGTTTAACACCCAAAATGGTTCTTTACCAAATAAGTTTACTTAGATGACATTGGAGGTGGAGTTTAAATATTTTAAACTGACGTGAACAATCCCAATTTTTTAGCCAATTTGAAATAGAGTCGCATCCCTGCAAGCAAACGGCAGTAAAATGTGACGTAAACCTTTACATACACTCTCTTCAACTATTATGACTGAAACTGACGGATAGATATTGCCACAAAACAGGAATGATTTCCACTCTGAGTTTCCCCTTAGCTTGCATTACATTTCCATTGACCACGCCTCCTGCTCTAAACAATTTTTACATCTATTACGGTGAATTACGGTACTCTGAAGTATTCGGCCTATCGGCCTTTACTCGAAAAATTAGGCAGTCTACAGGGCAGTCTTAGTGAAAATCTAAAACAGTACAATTTGTACGTCTTCCTTGGCGAAGCAATAGATGACGGCGAAACTTAGCCAGATTAAATACAACACCTAGTGTTTGATTGAACATGCAGAGTAGTCAAGTGAAGAATAATGACTTCCAATATCATTAAAAATTGTCCGAGTAATGAAGTTTTCGTATTTTTCATGAGATAAATGTTCCAAGTTCATGGAAAAATACCAAAATTTTAGCAATATTAGCAATTTGAACTAAAAAGAGTTAGCAAAGATTATTTACAACACGTTACGAGTTCTAATTAAACTTGATCATCTGGGATACATAACAGAATAATTAACGAAATTTCTTGATTAAATATATACAAATGCCAAAAATTTTCCTAGGACGTTTGAAGGGCTTGTTAATGCGGTGATCGTAATTTCCTAGATATCTAATAACACTGTGCTGGTCACATTTGGATATAGATAGGAGATGTTTAGATAATTTGAGAATTTCTTCGTTGATGGTGTTAATCTTGCAAATTTTTCTTATGACGGTGTTCCTGACGAACCATTGAGAGTCTGACATAATTCATAATTGAATATTTTGTTGGCTTTGTAATTTGGATCTGTGGGTATAGGCGGTAGCAGCCCAATTTCTTCAGCTATGCTGCTAGAAAATAGTTTCTATTTAGTTAAATAAAAAAAACTTGTTATATTTATAAAAATTAATTTTTATTTGTTATATTAAAAAGATTATTAAATTTAAACAATGTTTAATGATTGGGATGCATTAAACCATATAAATAACAACCCTTTCATTTGAGATATTATGCTAACAGTTACAGATATTATACCGACCAAAAGTAAAATAAATACTGAGCTCGATATGTGAAAATAGCTAGCAGATGAAATTGAGTGTGGATAGTTTGATAAATAACCGGTTTCATATTTTAAAATATCATCTGAAACTAAGTTTGAAAAAAAGTTACAAACACATGGCTTATAACGTTATAGCCCAAAATTGACCAGTAATTGTGATTTGTTAACATAAAGTGTAAATATAAAATATATGTTCCATATTCCTCACAATGTGAATTCAATTCTGAGAAATGAAATCAAATATTATTACTAAAGTGCGTGCCTGTTATTGCTTTATTGTATACATAATAGAATGATTTATTCACACTTTTATTTTTACAAAGCATTGTTAAATTTAGAAAATAAAATGATGTACAATGAAAAATAAAACTCATATTGGAACCACGCGAAACAGTGACAAAAAATGCTAAGAACCCCTCAAAAAAATGGTAAACACGAAAAAGTTAATAAAAGCGTATGTAATTGAAGACACGTTATTTAAGAAAAACCAAAGGCAACACAAACTGATGGGCATTAAAACGAATACGGCCCGAAGTCATCGAGTGTACACATAACCACGTTCGAATCTGAACGGACTTGGGACTTGGGGGCTTGGGGGTTTTTTATGATATGTCGTTATTTCATCCTCCTCCTGTGTTACAAAAAAAGAGGTGTACAAGGATGACCAATTTCTGTCTAGTCAAGTGGATCATTTTGCGGTCCTTTCTAATGTTCCCATTCTGGAGGCGTCAGTCCCCTCCTCCTTGGGCGGGGCTAGTTTTAAAAAGCCAAGGACGTCAAAAGTTCATTTCATTCAAGATTCAATTGCAAATTTTATTCTTACTACAGCAAATGAACCACAATGCTGAAATATCCTCACAGATATTTCTACAATATCGCAATAACTTACAGTAGTTATATTGGACGTTTTACGGAAACGTTGGCCGGAACAAAATTCAAAGTAGAAAAAGTTAATCCGATCTCAACGCGAAATCGCTACAGTCAATAACAGCAGTAAGTAAACAACTGAATTCCGGTGTTTTCCTCCAGCTTTTATAAGCTTATGCACCATGCAACATAATATTCTCGTATTTTCTCAATTTTTTTTCAGATGGGAAAAGAGGACAATGAAATATTCATGAAAGTGTTCATTTCTCTGGAGTAGCTTCCTCCTCCGAAAAATCTCATTCTTCACTGCAGGTGAATATAAAACAAATGTAATTACAAAGGCAATAAAAATAGCAAAACCAAAAATAAATAAATAAATATTCCTGGAGTTATCGAATGCCCATGCTTGGGAAGAAATTATTTTTTGTGATTAAACAAATATTGAGACAGTAAAATTTATCAGCCAAAACTGCATTACATAATGCCAGAGTTTGATTGACACAAACTCGACATGCACAGTCCAGCACATGGTTTCCAACTCAGAGATACTCTCTCTCTCTTCAGTTCAAACGTTGCACTTGAAAACACAGAGTGAAATATTAGGAACTTAAAACAATTAAACAAACAGAAAAATTACAAAAAACACTTTACAAATTCATTTGTAATATGTACAATAAAACAGTACTTTTTAATTTACAATTAATGATTACTTTGTATTCTACACTTCCACACTAGTGGCGGGCAAGCCATCTCAAAACTCAGAATAAACTGCTTCCTGCATAGTGCAGCCATCTATTGGCATTTTCCCGTTTGTTAATATTAATGTGCCAACAAAATAAATGAATGAATGAATAAAAACATAAATACAACAATCCTTAACAATAATTGTAGACCATTACAATTAGCTGGCGTTTAGAAATCATACAGAGACAAACAAAACATTAGGAAACAGACAGAAAAATCTTTGTTGCTGCAGTGTGCCTACAAACATTTTACACCCTTTTGAGAGTTATTTACAATAAAAAGGCTCGTGTGTTGAAAGAAGCAATGTGTATACGCGCGCTGTAGTGGGAAAGATCTGGCAAATGTGAATAGGAATTCTCTCAAACTTACATGAAATGAGACAAAAATGTTACTGCAAATGAAATTTGAGTGATATTTCGAGGCCGATCTTCCTTCAATCAGTCAGACAGAATGAGTAAGTTGTTAACAGTACGGGGAAAGAAATGTGGATTTTATGGGATTTCTGTAAATACGAATAAAACTTCGTATTTACAGAAACCAGAACTTGACACTGAAAAGAACGAGGGTTAAACCCGAGGCTCCAGAATGTTCCCATTCCGAGGAAAAGAACGAGGGGCCCGAGTTAAAAAAAAGGCAGGTCGCCGCACACTCGTACAAAGGTATGATGTTGTCAGACCTTCGGTTTTCTGAAATTTGAAGGGGCCATTTTAAAAGGACGTTTTCCTGAGGATGCAGTGGGTGAGTGAAGTTTCTGCTTTTTGGATATATTGTGGGCCGTATCCTGCAAGTAGTGCCATAGCAGGCCAACCCGTGGCGAGGGCGGAATAAATTCCTAGCCACAAGCCTATCTGCAAAAATTAGTTTAATATCTTGACGTCATGTCGACGTCGTATCAGATATTAAGCTGATAAGAACAGATACTACACTTTGATCTTAGCCAAAAGGCCGAGAAGCGATGCAGAATTCTCTGGCGTGATGAATTCACTTTCAATTTTTCATATTTCGAAAGTCCTGAGCATTCGTGCAGGGGGGAGAAGGGGGTGCAGAAGACTCAGGTTAGCGAGTGCTGCTTGGGGGTTTTTTATGATATGTCGTTATTTCATCCTCCTCCTGTGTTACAAAAAAAGAGGTGTACAAGGATGACCAATTTCTGTCTAGTCAAGTGGATCATTTTGCGGTCCTTTCTAATGTTCCCATTCTGGAGGCGTCAGTCCCCTCCTCCTTGGGCGGGGCTAGTTTTAAAAAGCCAAGGACGTCAAAAGTTCATTTCATTCAAGATTCAATTGCAAATTTTATTCTTACTACAGCAAATGAACCACAATGCTGAAATATCCTCACAGATATTTCTACAATATCGCAATAACTTACAGTAGTTATATTGGACGTTTTACGGAAACGTTGGCCGGAACAAAATTCAAAGTAGAAAAAGTTAATCCGATCTCAACGCGAAATCGCTACAGTCAATAACAGCAGTAAGTAAACAACTGAATTCCGGTGTTTTCCTCCAGCTTTTATAAGCTTATGCACCATGCAACATAATATTCTCGTATTTTCTCAATTTTTTTTCAGATGGGAAAAGAGGACAATGAAATATTCATGAAAGTGTTCATTTCTCTGGAGTAGCTTCCTCCTCCGAAAAATCTCATTCTTCACTGCAGGTGAATATAAAACAAATGTAATTACAAAGGCAATAAAAATAGCAAAACCAAAAATAAATAAATAAATATTCCTGGAGTTATCGAATGCCCATGCTTGGGAAGAAATTATTTTTTGTGATTAAACAAATATTGAGACAGTAAAATTTATCAGCCAAAACTGCATTACATAATGCCAGAGTTTGATTGACACAAACTCGACATGCACAGTCCAGCACATGGTTTCCAACTCAGAGATACTCTCTCTCTCTTCAGTTCAAACGTTGCACTTGAAAACACAGAGTGAAATATTAGGAACTTAAAACAATTAAACAAACAGAAAAATTACAAAAAACACTTTACAAATTCATTTGTAATATGTACAATAAAACAGTACTTTTTAATTTACAATTAATGATTACTTTGTATTCTACACTTCCACACTAGTGGCGGGCAAGCCATCTCAAAACTCAGAATAAACTGCTTCCTGCATAGTGCAGCCATCTATTGGCATTTTCCCGTTTGTTAATATTAATGTGCCAACAAAATAAATGAATGAATGAATAAAAACATAAATACAACAATCCTTAACAATAATTGTAGACCATTACAATTAGCTGGCGTTTAGAAATCATACAGAGACAAACAAAACATTAGGAAACAGACAGAAAAATCTTTGTTGCTGCAGTGTGCCTACAAACATTTTACACCCTTTTGAGAGTTATTTACAATAAAAAGGCTCGTGTGTTGAAAGAAGCAATGTGTATACGCGCGCTGTAGTGGGAAAGATCTGGCAAATGTGAATAGGAATTCTCTCAAACTTACATGAAATGAGACAAAAATGTTACTGCAAATGAAATTTGAGTGATATTTCGAGGCCGATCTTCCTTCAATCAGTCAGACAGAATGAGTAAGTTGTTAACAGTACGGGGAAAGAAATGTGGATTTTATGGGATTTCTGTAAATACGAATAAAACTTCGTATTTACAGAAACCAGAACTTGACACTGAAAAGAACGAGGGTTAAACCCGAGGCTCCAGAATGTTCCCATTCCGAGGAAAAGAACGAGGGGCCCGAGTTAAAAAAAAGGCAGGTCGCCGCACACTCGTACAAAGGTATGATGTTGTCAGACCTTCGGTTTTCTGAAATTTGAAGGGGCCATTTTAAAAGGACGTTTTCCTGAGGATGCAGTGGGTGAGTGAAGTTTCTGCTTTTTGGATATATTGTGGGCCGTATCCTGCAAGTAGTGCCATAGCAGGCCAACCCGTGGCGAGGGCGGAATAAATTCCTAGCCACAAGCCTATCTGCAAAAATTAGTTTAATATCTTGACGTCATGTCGACGTCGTATCAGATATTAAGCTGATAAGAACAGATACTACACTTTGATCTTAGCCAAAAGGCCGAGAAGCGATGCAGAATTCTCTGGCGTGATGAATTCACTTTCAATTTTTCATATTTCGAAAGTCCTGAGCATTCGTGCAGGGGGGAGAAGGGGGTGCAGAAGACTCAGGTTAGCGAGTGCTGCTTGGGGGTTTTTTATGATATGTCGTTATTTCATCCTCCTCCTGTGTTACAAAAAAAGAGGTGTACAAGGATGACCAATTTCTGTCTAGTCAAGTGGATCATTTTGCGGTCCTTTCTAATGTTCCCATTCTGGAGGCGTCAGTCCCCTCCTCCTTGGGCGGGGCTAGTTTTAAAAAGCCAAGGACGTCAAAAGTTCATTTCATTCAAGATTCAATTGCAAATTTTATTCTTACTACAGCAAATGAACCACAATGCTGAAATATCCTCACAGATATTTCTACAATATCGCAATAACTTACAGTAGTTATATTGGACGTTTTACGGAAACGTTGGCCGGAACAAAATTCAAAGTAGAAAAAGTTAATCCGATCTCAACGCGAAATCGCTACAGTCAATAACAGCAGTAAGTAAACAACTGAATTCCGGTGTTTTCCTCCAGCTTTTATAAGCTTATGCACCATGCAACATAATATTCTCGTATTTTCTCAATTTTTTTTCAGATGGGAAAAGAGGACAATGAAATATTCATGAAAGTGTTCATTTCTCTGGAGTAGCTTCCTCCTCCGAAAAATCTCATTCTTCACTGCAGGTGAATATAAAACAAATGTAATTACAAAGGCAATAAAAATAGCAAAACCAAAAATAAATAAATAAATATTCCTGGAGTTATCGAATGCCCATGCTTGGGAAGAAATTATTTTTTGTGATTAAACAAATATTGAGACAGTAAAATTTATCAGCCAAAACTGCATTACATAATGCCAGAGTTTGATTGACACAAACTCGACATGCACAGTCCAGCACATGGTTTCCAACTCAGAGATACTCTCTCTCTCTTCAGTTCAAACGTTGCACTTGAAAACACAGAGTGAAATATTAGGAACTTAAAACAATTAAACAAACAGAAAAATTACAAAAAACACTTTACAAATTCATTTGTAATATGTACAATAAAACAGTACTTTTTAATTTACAATTAATGATTACTTTGTATTCTACACTTCCACACTAGTGGCGGGCAAGCCATCTCAAAACTCAGAATAAACTGCTTCCTGCATAGTGCAGCCATCTATTGGCATTTTCCCGTTTGTTAATATTAATGTGCCAACAAAATAAATGAATGAATGAATAAAAACATAAATACAACAATCCTTAACAATAATTGTAGACCATTACAATTAGCTGGCGTTTAGAAATCATACAGAGACAAACAAAACATTAGGAAACAGACAGAAAAATCTTTGTTGCTGCAGTGTGCCTACAAACATTTTACACCCTTTTGAGAGTTATTTACAATAAAAAGGCTCGTGTGTTGAAAGAAGCAATGTGTATACGCGCGCTGTAGTGGGAAAGATCTGGCAAATGTGAATAGGAATTCTCTCAAACTTACATGAAATGAGACAAAAATGTTACTGCAAATGAAATTTGAGTGATATTTCGAGGCCGATCTTCCTTCAATCAGTCAGACAGAATGAGTAAGTTGTTAACAGTACGGGGAAAGAAATGTGGATTTTATGGGATTTCTGTAAATACGAATAAAACTTCGTATTTACAGAAACCAGAACTTGACACTGAAAAGAACGAGGGTTAAACCCGAGGCTCCAGAATGTTCCCATTCCGAGGAAAAGAACGAGGGGCCCGAGTTAAAAAAAAGGCAGGTCGCCGCACACTCGTACAAAGGTATGATGTTGTCAGACCTTCGGTTTTCTGAAATTTGAAGGGGCCATTTTAAAAGGACGTTTTCCTGAGGATGCAGTGGGTGAGTGAAGTTTCTGCTTTTTGGATATATTGTGGGCCGTATCCTGCAAGTAGTGCCATAGCAGGCCAACCCGTGGCGAGGGCGGAATAAATTCCTAGCCACAAGCCTATCTGCAAAAATTAGTTTAATATCTTGACGTCATGTCGACGTCGTATCAGATATTAAGCTGATAAGAACAGATACTACACTTTGATCTTAGCCAAAAGGCCGAGAAGCGATGCAGAATTCTCTGGCGTGATGAATTCACTTTCAATTTTTCATATTTCGAAAGTCCTGAGCATTCGTGCAGGGGGGAGAAGGGGGTGCAGAAGACTCAGGTTAGCGAGTGCTGCTTGGGGGTTTTTTATGATATGTCGTTATTTCATCCTCCTCCTGTGTTACAAAAAAAGAGGTGTACAAGGATGACCAATTTCTGTCTAGTCAAGTGGATCATTTTGCGGTCCTTTCTAATGTTCCCATTCTGGAGGCGTCAGTCCCCTCCTCCTTGGGCGGGGCTAGTTTTAAAAAGCCAAGGACGTCAAAAGTTCATTTCATTCAAGATTCAATTGCAAATTTTATTCTTACTACAGCAAATGAACCACAATGCTGAAATATCCTCACAGATATTTCTACAATATCGCAATAACTTACAGTAGTTATATTGGACGTTTTACGGAAACGTTGGCCGGAACAAAATTCAAAGTAGAAAAAGTTAATCCGATCTCAACGCGAAATCGCTACAGTCAATAACAGCAGTAAGTAAACAACTGAATTCCGGTGTTTTCCTCCAGCTTTTATAAGCTTATGCACCATGCAACATAATATTCTCGTATTTTCTCAATTTTTTTTCAGATGGGAAAAGAGGACAATGAAATATTCATGAAAGTGTTCATTTCTCTGGAGTAGCTTCCTCCTCCGAAAAATCTCATTCTTCACTGCAGGTGAATATAAAACAAATGTAATTACAAAGGCAATAAAAATAGCAAAACCAAAAATAAATAAATAAATATTCCTGGAGTTATCGAATGCCCATGCTTGGGAAGAAATTATTTTTTGTGATTAAACAAATATTGAGACAGTAAAATTTATCAGCCAAAACTGCATTACATAATGCCAGAGTTTGATTGACACAAACTCGACATGCACAGTCCAGCACATGGTTTCCAACTCAGAGATACTCTCTCTCTCTTCAGTTCAAACGTTGCACTTGAAAACACAGAGTGAAATATTAGGAACTTAAAACAATTAAACAAACAGAAAAATTACAAAAAACACTTTACAAATTCATTTGTAATATGTACAATAAAACAGTACTTTTTAATTTACAATTAATGATTACTTTGTATTCTACACTTCCACACTAGTGGCGGGCAAGCCATCTCAAAACTCAGAATAAACTGCTTCCTGCATAGTGCAGCCATCTATTGGCATTTTCCCGTTTGTTAATATTAATGTGCCAACAAAATAAATGAATGAATGAATAAAAACATAAATACAACAATCCTTAACAATAATTGTAGACCATTACAATTAGCTGGCGTTTAGAAATCATACAGAGACAAACAAAACATTAGGAAACAGACAGAAAAATCTTTGTTGCTGCAGTGTGCCTACAAACATTTTACACCCTTTTGAGAGTTATTTACAATAAAAAGGCTCGTGTGTTGAAAGAAGCAATGTGTATACGCGCGCTGTAGTGGGAAAGATCTGGCAAATGTGAATAGGAATTCTCTCAAACTTACATGAAATGAGACAAAAATGTTACTGCAAATGAAATTTGAGTGATATTTCGAGGCCGATCTTCCTTCAATCAGTCAGACAGAATGAGTAAGTTGTTAACAGTACGGGGAAAGAAATGTGGATTTTATGGGATTTCTGTAAATACGAATAAAACTTCGTATTTACAGAAACCAGAACTTGACACTGAAAAGAACGAGGGTTAAACCCGAGGCTCCAGAATGTTCCCATTCCGAGGAAAAGAACGAGGGGCCCGAGTTAAAAAAAAGGCAGGTCGCCGCACACTCGTACAAAGGTATGATGTTGTCAGACCTTCGGTTTTCTGAAATTTGAAGGGGCCATTTTAAAAGGACGTTTTCCTGAGGATGCAGTGGGTGAGTGAAGTTTCTGCTTTTTGGATATATTGTGGGCCGTATCCTGCAAGTAGTGCCATAGCAGGCCAACCCGTGGCGAGGGCGGAATAAATTCCTAGCCACAAGCCTATCTGCAAAAATTAGTTTAATATCTTGACGTCATGTCGACGTCGTATCAGATATTAAGCTGATAAGAACAGATACTACACTTTGATCTTAGCCAAAAGGCCGAGAAGCGATGCAGAATTCTCTGGCGTGATGAATTCACTTTCAATTTTTCATATTTCGAAAGTCCTGAGCATTCGTGCAGGGGGGAGAAGGGGGTGCAGAAGACTCAGGTTAGCGAGTGCTGCTTGGGGGTTTTTTATGATATGTCGTTATTTCATCCTCCTCCTGTGTTACAAAAAAAGAGGTGTACAAGGATGACCAATTTCTGTCTAGTCAAGTGGATCATTTTGCGGTCCTTTCTAATGTTCCCATTCTGGAGGCGTCAGTCCCCTCCTCCTTGGGCGGGGCTAGTTTTAAAAAGCCAAGGACGTCAAAAGTTCATTTCATTCAAGATTCAATTGCAAATTTTATTCTTACTACAGCAAATGAACCACAATGCTGAAATATCCTCACAGATATTTCTACAATATCGCAATAACTTACAGTAGTTATATTGGACGTTTTACGGAAACGTTGGCCGGAACAAAATTCAAAGTAGAAAAAGTTAATCCGATCTCAACGCGAAATCGCTACAGTCAATAACAGCAGTAAGTAAACAACTGAATTCCGGTGTTTTCCTCCAGCTTTTATAAGCTTATGCACCATGCAACATAATATTCTCGTATTTTCTCAATTTTTTTTCAGATGGGAAAAGAGGACAATGAAATATTCATGAAAGTGTTCATTTCTCTGGAGTAGCTTCCTCCTCCGAAAAATCTCATTCTTCACTGCAGGTGAATATAAAACAAATGTAATTACAAAGGCAATAAAAATAGCAAAACCAAAAATAAATAAATAAATATTCCTGGAGTTATCGAATGCCCATGCTTGGGAAGAAATTATTTTTTGTGATTAAACAAATATTGAGACAGTAAAATTTATCAGCCAAAACTGCATTACATAATGCCAGAGTTTGATTGACACAAACTCGACATGCACAGTCCAGCACATGGTTTCCAACTCAGAGATACTCTCTCTCTCTTCAGTTCAAACGTTGCACTTGAAAACACAGAGTGAAATATTAGGAACTTAAAACAATTAAACAAACAGAAAAATTACAAAAAACACTTTACAAATTCATTTGTAATATGTACAATAAAACAGTACTTTTTAATTTACAATTAATGATTACTTTGTATTCTACACTTCCACACTAGTGGCGGGCAAGCCATCTCAAAACTCAGAATAAACTGCTTCCTGCATAGTGCAGCCATCTATTGGCATTTTCCCGTTTGTTAATATTAATGTGCCAACAAAATAAATGAATGAATGAATAAAAACATAAATACAACAATCCTTAACAATAATTGTAGACCATTACAATTAGCTGGCGTTTAGAAATCATACAGAGACAAACAAAACATTAGGAAACAGACAGAAAAATCTTTGTTGCTGCAGTGTGCCTACAAACATTTTACACCCTTTTGAGAGTTATTTACAATAAAAAGGCTCGTGTGTTGAAAGAAGCAATGTGTATACGCGCGCTGTAGTGGGAAAGATCTGGCAAATGTGAATAGGAATTCTCTCAAACTTACATGAAATGAGACAAAAATGTTACTGCAAATGAAATTTGAGTGATATTTCGAGGCCGATCTTCCTTCAATCAGTCAGACAGAATGAGTAAGTTGTTAACAGTACGGGGAAAGAAATGTGGATTTTATGGGATTTCTGTAAATACGAATAAAACTTCGTATTTACAGAAACCAGAACTTGACACTGAAAAGAACGAGGGTTAAACCCGAGGCTCCAGAATGTTCCCATTCCGAGGAAAAGAACGAGGGGCCCGAGTTAAAAAAAAGGCAGGTCGCCGCACACTCGTACAAAGGTATGATGTTGTCAGACCTTCGGTTTTCTGAAATTTGAAGGGGCCATTTTAAAAGGACGTTTTCCTGAGGATGCAGTGGGTGAGTGAAGTTTCTGCTTTTTGGATATATTGTGGGCCGTATCCTGCAAGTAGTGCCATAGCAGGCCAACCCGTGGCGAGGGCGGAATAAATTCCTAGCCACAAGCCTATCTGCAAAAATTAGTTTAATATCTTGACGTCATGTCGACGTCGTATCAGATATTAAGCTGATAAGAACAGATACTACACTTTGATCTTAGCCAAAAGGCCGAGAAGCGATGCAGAATTCTCTGGCGTGATGAATTCACTTTCAATTTTTCATATTTCGAAAGTCCTGAGCATTCGTGCAGGGGGGAGAAGGGGGTGCAGAAGACTCAGGTTAGCGAGTGCTGCTTGGGGGTTTTTTATGATATGTCGTTATTTCATCCTCCTCCTGTGTTACAAAAAAAGAGGTGTACAAGGATGACCAATTTCTGTCTAGTCAAGTGGATCATTTTGCGGTCCTTTCTAATGTTCCCATTCTGGAGGCGTCAGTCCCCTCCTCCTTGGGCGGGGCTAGTTTTAAAAAGCCAAGGACGTCAAAAGTTCATTTCATTCAAGATTCAATTGCAAATTTTATTCTTACTACAGCAAATGAACCACAATGCTGAAATATCCTCACAGATATTTCTACAATATCGCAATAACTTACAGTAGTTATATTGGACGTTTTACGGAAACGTTGGCCGGAACAAAATTCAAAGTAGAAAAAGTTAATCCGATCTCAACGCGAAATCGCTACAGTCAAAAACAGCAGTAAGTAAACAACTGAATTCCGGTGTTTTCCTCCAGCTTTTATAAGCTTATGCACCATGCAACATAATATTCTCGTATTTTCTCAATTTTTTTTCAGATGGGAAAAGAGGACAATGAAATATTCATGAAAGTGTTCATTTCTCTGGAGTAGCTTCCTCCTCCGAAAAATCTCATTCTTCACTGCAGGTGAATATAAAACAAATGTAATTACAAAGGCAATAAAAATAGCAAAACCAAAAATAAATAAATAAATATTCCTGGAGTTATCGAATGCCCATGCTTGGGAAGAAATTATTTTTTGTGATTAAACAAATATTGAGACAGTAAAATTTATCAGCCAAAACTGCATTACATAATGCCAGAGTTTGATTGACACAAACTCGACATGCACAGTCCAGCACATGGTTTCCAACTCAGAGATACTCTCTCTCTCTTCAGTTCAAACGTTGCACTTGAAAACACAGAGTGAAATATTAGGAACTTAAAACAATTAAACAAACAGAAAAATTACAAAAAAACACTTTACAAATTCATTTGTAATATGTACAATAAAACAGTACTTTTTAATTTACAATTAATGATTACTTTGTATTCTACACTTCCACACTAGTGGCGGGCAAGCCATCTCAAAACTCAGAATAAACTGCTTCCTGCATAGTGCAGCCATCTATTGGCATTTTCCCGTTTGTTAATATTAATGTGCCAACAAAATAAATGAATGAATGAATAAAAACATAAATACAACAATCCTTAACAATAATTGTAGACCATTACAATTAACTGGCGTTTAGAAATCATACAGAGACAAACAAAACATTAGGAAACAGACAGAAAAATCTTTGTTGCTGCAGTGTGCCTACAAACATTTTACACCCTTTTGAGAGTTATTTACAATAAAAAGGCTCGTGTGTTGAAAGAAGCAATGTGTATACGCGCGCTGTAGTGGGAAAGATCTGGCAAATGTGAATAGGAATTCTCTCAAACTTACATGAAATGAGACAAAAATGTTACTGCAAATGAAATTTGAGTGATATTTCGAGGCCGATCTTCCTTCAATCAGTCAGACAGAATGAGTAAGTTGTTAACAGTACGGGGAAAGAAATGTGGATTTTATGGGATTTCTGTAAATACGAATAAAACTTCGTATTTACAGAAACCAGAACTTGACACTGAAAAGAACGAGGGTTAAACCCGAGGCTCCAGAATGTTCCCATTCCGAGGAAAAGAACGAGGGGCCCGAGTTAAAAAAAAGGCAGGTCGCCGCACACTCGTACAAAGGTATGATGTTGTCAGACCTTCGGTTTTCTGAAATTTG